>NC_140172.1:75834823-76152323 GCF_963971535.1 Notolepis coatsorum | reverse complement strand
CTGACCAGATCAAACCAAACCAGTCATGCCCAGATCAATCCGGGCCTGACCAGATCAAACCAAACCAGTCCTGACCAGATCATCCCAGCCCTGACCAAACCAAACCAAACCAAACCAAACCAAACTAAACCAAACCAACCCAGTCCTGACCAGATCAAACCAAACCAATCTTGACCAGATCATCCCAGCCCTGACCAAACCAAACCAAACCAGTCTTGACCAGATCAAACCAAACCAGTCCTGACCAGATCAAACCAAACCAGTCCTGACCAGATCAAACCAAATCAGTCCTGACCAGATCAAACTAAACCGGTCCTGACCGGATCAAACCAACCCAGTCTTGACCAGATCAATCCTGGCCTGACCAGATTAAACCAAACCAGCCCTGACCAGATCAAACCAAACCAGTCTTGATCAGATCATCCCAGCCCTGACCAATTCCTCCCAGCCCCAACCAAACCAAACCAAACCAGTCCTGACCAGATCAAACCAAACCAATCTTGACCAGATCAAACCAGTCCTGACCAGATCAAACCAAACCAGTCCTGACCTGATCAAACCAAACCAGTCCTGACCTGATCAAACCAAACCAATCTTGACCAGATCAAACCAAACCAATCTTGACCAGATCAAACCAAACCAGTCCTGACCAGATCAACCGAAACCATTCCTGACCAGATCAAACCAAACCAGTCCTGACCCGATCAAACCAAACCGGTCCTGGCCAGATCAACCCAAACCATTCATGACCAGATCAAACTGGTCCTGACCAAATTAAACTGGTCCTGACCAGATCAACCCAAACCAGTCCTGACCAGACCACAACAGTCCTTACCTGATCAAACCAGTCCTGACCAGATCAAACCAGTCCTTACTAACAGGTCTGACATGAGGACAGAACCATTGTCTTGGACCAACATCTACATCCACATGTTTGGAACTCTCAGAACCTCATCAGGATCCATACCAGCTGAGCTCTGGATAACTGATGACCTTGAATACTTTAAAGGGATATTTTTTTATTTAAATTTTTTATCTCAAACCAACACACATAACTATCACAACAAATTGATAAAAGCAAAAACAATATACATACATACATACACATACATACATATATCTACATACACACATACACACAAACACACTCACACAAACACACTCACACATACAAATAAAAATAAACCAAAACATAGAATTTGGTTCGAGAAGGGGCAGAAAGAAGCAGTGCTTATCTAGTCCTGCCCCGTCCTTACATCACACAATTCACAGATTCCTGCTCTTTATCTATAGTAAATGATAAAAAAGAAAAAAAGTCTAAAAAAGAAGAAACTGAGAGAGGAAAAGAGGAGCAGTTTCCCTCTTAACCCGTAGATACCACCTCTACCTGTGAACATTTTCTTAATGTTACTAGGCACTGTACTGTACCCATTCTGCAATCTGTTAATAAACTTTTCAATCAATCAATCAAGTATTATTGATTAATTTAAACATAATTTGCGCTGTTTTGAATTTAACCAGGTCAGTGAATTTCAACGTTTGATTATTTAAAAACAGAAGGTTAGTGTGATCCTTATCGCTTATTTCTGTAACGTGCAGATCTTTTGTAGGTTCGTTTTGTAGGTGTTTCCCCAAATGTCAATACAATATGACATGTCTTGTTTTACCCAATATGCCAATACTTCTGGATATCTTTGAGCACAAGTATCCTATGTGGGGTTTCCAGCAGAGCTTGTGGTCCACTATGATGCCCAGAAACTTTATCTCATACACTCTATCAATTTTAACATTATCAATATCCAAATTCATTTCTATATTTTCTTTTATGATTTCCAAATAGCACTACTTTAGTTTTGCTCAGATTCAGTGATAACTTATTTGCATCGAACCAACATTTTAATTTGGACAATTCGGTATTGGCTACCTCTAATAGCTGTCA
Source organism: Notolepis coatsorum (assembly GCF_963971535.1). Lineage (NCBI taxonomy): Eukaryota > Metazoa > Chordata > Actinopteri > Aulopiformes > Paralepididae > Notolepis > Notolepis coatsorum. The sequence continues at coordinate 76,150,384 of NC_140172.1, read as the reverse complement.
ATTCAATCTACTTTGCTTCAGCTCAAATGTATCCCCTTGCCCCACTTTGCCTTTTATGTCTCTGTCTGTCTGTGTTTTGTGTATTTGTATGTTTGTTTTAGTTTTGCTGCCATTTTGGCCAGGTCTTGCTCGAAAAAGAGATCTTTGATCTCAAGTGACTACCTGGTAAAATAAAAGGTTAAATAAAAAATGTCAGTATGTTAGACACTTTGCAGATATCGTTGATGTATCAGATGAATAATTTGGGTTCTAAAACGGTTTGAGCAGCCTGACTTGTGCTGACCCATCTGAACAAATTGTTGTCTATTGCTAATGTAGCTTCTCAGCCAGTCAATGCGTACCCCTCTGACACCATACCTTTCCATTTTCCCAAGTAAAATGTTGTGATCAATTGTGTCGAACGCTTTTTTTTTTTAAATCAATGAATATTCCTAGTGCATATTTTTTTCTCTCTATACACGTTATTTCCTTGACTAGCTCAATCAATGCCATGGAGGTGGATCTAGCAGATCTAAAATCATATTGACTTTCCATAAGAATATTTATTTCAATGAAATTGTCCAGTCTTTCAACATATAGCTGTTCAAGAATCTTTGAGAACTATGGCAACAAGGATACTGGTCTATAATTGGTGAAGAGGTGTTTATCTCTGGCTTTAAATATTGGAATGACTTTAGCTATCTTCATTTGCTGTGGAAATATTCCCGTTTTGAATGACAGGTTGCATTATGTGTGTACTGTAAATGGATCCGCAATTGACCCAATACATTTTTTTTAGGAGGGACATGTCAATTTCGTCTCCATCTGTGGACGTTTTATTCTTACATTTGTTTACTATTTCAATTATTTCCTTTTTTTCCACAGTTCCCAAAGACATTGAATGAATGAATTCTTTATTTCGAATGTTTACAAATAAACAAGCGAAAAGGATAGGTTTGAAGCCAAATGGCTTATAGAACAACCTACCCCTAATTCAAAAACAAATAAAAAACAAACGGCAAGTCTGCAAAAAAGTTTAAGTTTGCAAAATGAAACAATCAACAAAACCGATCCCGAAAAGAACCAGAGTTACATGGTAGAGAAAACAGACAAACAATCATCATTCAATTTGAAACATTCTAATACAACACTATTTAGCAATATCACACTCAAAGAGGAGATGTGGTCCGTGTCTAATACAACACTATTTTAGCAATATCACACTCAAAGAGGAGATGCGGTCCGGGACACCATCACCGGCGGCGGCGCTCCCCTCCAAGAACCAGGGCCGCTGGCCTAAATCCGATGACAAATGCACCAGCGATGGTATCCAGGGCGACATCACAAATCCATGTGCGTCACCACTTTAGTATGTCAGTTCTGTTAGTAAACATTTGTATGTGACAACAAGTCAAACCTGCCGAAAAACCATCAAAACACAGACAAACTCCCCAAACATAAACATTATATTTCATTGTTGTTGCAAGTGTAACCCAGGTTTCAGATTCATAACTATTTAGTTATAAGAACATAAATAGTTAATGCCATTGAATAAGAACATAAATAGTTAATGCTATTGTGTAAGAACATAAACAGTTAATGTTATTTGGTTATATGTATATTCATGTGAGGTTAACAACGTTTTGGCCAAGTCCTTTGAATTGCCTTACTGCCCCTTTAAGTTATCTCAGAACACTAGTTACGTAAGCAGTCCACGCCTTGCCTTATGCCAGATGAGATTAGAGATTGACGGAGACTGACCAGATACTGAATGCTGATAGAACCGGAATGAAGTAGCACCACGAAATAGTTATCAAACAGTCATAAAAGATTCCCCCAGTTACAAAACCGAAGAGGTTGTTGCTGTTAAAGAACATACCACTTTCAAAGACAGTTTTGGCCAGGTTCTTTCTACCTCCCCGTTTCCACCCCTGGGAAGAGTTCCCAGGAGTCCCGACCGACCACCACTCATCACGTGTGCCCACGCGGGACGAGGCAGTGTGCCGGACCGACACAAGATGGCGAGCCAACCCAAAGAACCTCAGATATTGTGAAGGTTTCGGTCAGGGATAGGAGAGGAGACCCCACATGCAGGAAACACGAGCAGAGGGAGAAGAGGCTGAGGCGACGGAATGAAGTGAACAGGCTTTTACTAGTGCGGCTTAGCAAAAAAAATTGGACACGCCGGACAAAAGCAATACATTTTTCCCACGTGTTCCTCATCATCATAGCTTTCATTTTGGGGTAGGGGCCACGTCATCATGATGGATTTCAAGATGGCCGCCATGTAAAATCAAGGTTCTGCCCATTAATAAATATCTTGGTCCATAGCGCGCTCAATATTTGAGCGAACACAAAGGTATTGGTATCCCTGTAAACTAGAGAAGCTAAGCTTTCCATTGGTATCATTTTCATTAAGCCCAACTGTTGGGAAGGGTGTTTTAACAGGCAATGGTTTAAAAAATTATGTTCAATTTTCGCCTAGAAAAAACTGCCATGCTCATCTTCCAAAAGGTCCCTTGGCCGTTCACATGAATATACCAGAGTGAACATTGGTTTTATAGGTACCCACAAGCCTCTTCTTTCCAGATATACCCACTTTGTCCAACTTGCATGCAATTTGGGGAGATAATCAAGCAGGTTTGTACATGTGGTACAAATGTGTCAAACATTCTAACAACTGCCAAAAATTTTAATGTTGGGTTAGGGTTTGTTGTTAGGGTTTGTTGTTAGAATGTTGAACATAGAAGATCAATTTTGGCGTCAAACTACACATTTTCTGCGTCAATAAATGTGTTAATGCTATGAAGAATGTCACCAGATGAATATTTGTACCATTCTAACAACATATTTACATAATTTTTTACTTGTTTAACAGTCAAACATGCATGAATCGAATAGACATTTTATTAAGATCACTCGTTACTATAAGAACAAATTATTTCGTAAAGTTATGGCAGAGGGAGGTGGCACAGAGACATAGGAACTTCAATAAAGTACATGTATTATTATTATTATTATTATTATTATTATTATTATTATTATTATTATTATTATTATTATTATTATTATTATTATTATTATTATTATTATTATTATTATTATTATTATTATTATTATTATTATTATTATTATTATTATTATTATTATTATTATTATTATCATAACTCTTTAGCCCGTATAGGCGTATTTAACTGTTATAGAGTGTGGAACTAAGTATTTTTTTTGTATTTTATTTTTTGTATTATTTTTTAAACAAACACATAAACAAACATGACAACACACGATAAGATATACAAGCATAAGTTGACAGTGCACATCCAATGAAATCACCATTTAGTTAATTGTCTTATACAGGATATACCCCTAATACCTGTTATCTAAAAACCTATACACATATGCTCTAGCTCGTACCCCCCCCTCCCGGACCCCCCATTGGATAATCCAACCATTATAACTTGTTCCTAACCATACACTACCATTATATGCTAGCTTTTATTCTCTCCACCACTTCTAACCACATTGTCATTTTGGATTCATTGAGACCCAAAATTCTTGCTGTAGATATTTCTTGATAAATCACATCGAGATATGTAAGAATCCAGACCTTCCGGCACATTTTTTCCGGTTGAAACCATCGTGATGCTATCAGCTTTTTAGCCACTGTGATACCAGATAAAACCAATCTCTTTCGCTGTGGATGTTCTGCATATTCAAAAACATCATTCAGCAGTAATACAGAGGGGTGTACAGGTATATTCAGAATTAAGAGATTTGATAATTGCTGGGTCACTTCTTTCCAGAATATCTTAACTGGTGGGCAGTCCCAGTACATGTGCATAAATGTCTGTTCTGTTCAGTCTTATAGGAGTCAAGTATGTCCTATGGATATAGTTAAGATTGATTTGTTGATGGTCCGGGTTCCTTGATGCAAGTCGAACATTTGCCCAGGCTTCTTGCCACTCAAAATCTATTTCCAGGTCTGGTATATCCCTCCTCCAAATAGAGTCTAGGTGGAGGGTTTCATACGAGGCCGTTAGTAATTGATGATAAAAATCTGATACAAAACCTCTCGATGTCTCTCTTTCATAGAAACATTTGTGGTATCTGTGGTGTGCAATTGGTATCGTTAATGGAACACCGTGAGCCTTCAAACATGCCAATAACTGCGCGTAAAAATAATATGTGGACTTGGTGAGATAAATCTTTTTGCGTATTTCATCGAAACTACAAAAACCCTGTTTGTTGAAAACGTCTCCTAATGAGTGTATGCCTTGCTTTTCCCATCTAGGGAATCTTATAGGTTGTTTTCCAATCAAGAGTGCATTGTTATTGAATAAGGGAGTATGATTATGCCATTTATGTGGGATAGAATCTTTTTTTTGTGTTTCACGCCATATCCGGATCGCATGAGTGATTATGGGGCCAAATTTCCGTTCGCATTGCTTAATTGATAATTTGGTGTATGTCCTTCAGCCTATATGGAGCTACTATATTTTCTTCAAAATTTCTCCAGGACACTGATGCTTGGGGATCAAACCATTTTGTTAGTGGTCTTAAAGTGTACGCCTTAAAATAGTGGTAGAAATCTGGAAATGCCATACCACCGTCTGCTTTGTTTCTCTGTGCGGTGGATCTTTTTATACGTGGTGGTTTGTTATTCCAAATAAATTTGTATGTGGAGGAGTGTAATTCTTTCCAGTAACCCTTTGGAGGGGGTAACGGTAGCATTGAGCTGAAGAAGTTGATTCTAGGTAGGACGTCCATCTTAATTATTGATATCCGTGCCTGTACTGAGTTTTTAAGTTTTGACCACCTGACAAGGTCGTATTTGATTTTGTTTTGGATTTTTATGTAATTGTGCTTCACCGTTTGGCTTATGGTAGGAAATATTTCAATTCCCAAACATCTAAAGTGTTTTACCATCGGTATCTTTTCTGGGAGGGTTATATTTCTTTTTGCAGGGGCGTTAAGTGGGAGGAAGGCCGACTTCGGCCAATTTAACCTATATCCTGATAAATCTCCAAAGTCCTCAATCAACTTGAGAAGATGAGGCAATGCAGTGTTGGGGTTTTGCATGAACAGTATTATGTCGTCCGCATATAAACTAATTTTGTGTTGTGTGCCCTTGATTACGATTGGTTCTATGGATTGGGATTGTCTTATATATTGTGCTAAAGGCTCTAATGATAGATCGAATAGTCCGGGACTAAGAGGGCAACCCTGTCTGGAAGAACGTGATACCGGAAAGATTTCGGAGGTGATTGTGCCTGTTGTAATCATGGCTGATGGGTCTTTGTATAATACTTTAATCATATCAATGAATCCTTTTCCTAACCCCATCCTTTCTAATACTGCCCATAGATACGACCATTCCAACCTGTCAAAAGCTTTCATTGCATCCAGGGACAGCATCGCCTTAGGAGTGTTGTCTTCCTTGTTAGCATCTAGTACGTGTAGTAATCGTCTTATGTTATCAGTGATCAAGCGGCCTCTTATGAAGCCAGTTTGGTCTGGATGAATTAAAGACGTCATGTGCTTTTGTAGTCTGATGGCTAATACCTTAGAGTACAGTTTGATATCGGTTCCGAGGAGGCTTAAAGGTCTGTAACTACCGCACTCGGTGGGGTCTTTGTCTTTTTTAAGGAGGACTGTTATGAGTGCAATATTGTCATTTTTATGGAAGTTCCCCTCCTTGACTGAGTATAAAATCATATTTAGTAATAAGGGACCAATTATGTCCCAACAGGAGAGGTACATTTCTGGTGGGATACCGTCTCTTCCAGGAGCCCTACCACTTTGCATTTCAGATATGGCCTCCCTAAGTTCATCTAGTGTGATCGGTGTTTCTAACTGTTTAGCGTCATCCTCTGAAAGTTTAGGAAGGTTAATTTGATTAAGATATGTGTCCATTTTGTTTTGATCGAAGGTCGTTTCTGATTTGTATAAGTTGGAGTAGAATTATTTGAATGTCGTGTTTATTTCTTTGGGTTCTGTAACAAGTCCTTGTTGTGCTCTAATGGTAGTTATATCTGCAAATTTTGCGTTGACTCTTAATCGCATAGCTAATAGGTGACTTGGTTTGGAACCTTGGGAGTACTGCTGTTGTCTTGTGCTACGTATTTGCATTTCAGATTGTTGTCTGTATATGGCGTTAATCTTTTTTTAGTATATTGACTTGATTTTCCAGTCGAACCGAGTTGTTGTATTGTAAAGAATTAAATAACGTTGAGTAAAGCGTTTCCAGTTCAGCCAGTTTTGAGCATCGATTCTTGCGTATTTGGGAGGAAAAGCTATCAGTGAAATCCTTGATCATTCCCTTTGCCGACATCCATAATATTCTGGGATCCTGCACCGAGTTCGCATTCATCCGTAGGAATACCGTAAGAGCTTCTTTGATTTGTGTAATGAATTCCTTGTTATTAAGCAGCATTGTGTTAAATCGCCATCTTGGGGCTCGGGATGATAGTATACCAAATGTTCCTTTTAGGAGTAAATAACAGTGATCTGATAATGCATTGGGTATCATTTCCACATCGTAGTTATCAAATAGTCTCGGGGATGTAAAAACGTAATCTATTCTGGATAATGTGTTATGTCTCGCAGATCGACAAGAGTACTTCCGGGTCGTGGGGTTGAGTGATCGCCATAAGTCATTTACACCTGTAATCTTCAACCAATCCTTTAATGCAGTGCTTCTCAAACTTTTTCTGTCAGGCCCCCCTTTGGCGGACCAAAATATCTTTAATGCATTAGATGAATTTTTTTGTTCGCTGGAAAAGGAGGGGTTTGATTTGTCCATCCTTGGATTCCAAATGGCATTAAAATCTGCACCAATTATAAATGAGTATTCGGGAAGGTCTAACATTACTCTGGTAAGTGTAGTGAAGAAACTAACTTCGTATAAATTTGGGGCGTATACCGCTACCAACGCTATTTTCCTGTTCTTGTGTAAAATCTTAGCTATAGTTATCCGACCATCTGCATCAGACCATACTCCCTTCAATTCAATATTCAACTTCCGTCTAACGACTATGGCTACTCCCCGAGTTCTCGTTCCAAAGGAAGAGTGACTAATGTTATGATATGTGTTGTCCACTAACGTATCTATGTCTTTCTCTAAAATGTGCGTTTCGCTTAGCAGAGCCACGTCCACCTGTTCTTTTTTCATCAGTGTGAGCACGCTTTTGCGTTTGTGTTGATTATTTATTCCACCAGTGTTCCAGATCATTATATTCAAACTAGCCATAATCTCTACATGTTGTTGTGTAGTTGTTGGTAATGCTTCTGGAGTGCGAAGCTACAATAGATGTACATCCAATTATTGAGGCCCCGTTGAGAGCCGAGCTTAAAAACATACATATATACAAATAAAAATCCCCTATTCCCCCCTCCCACCGAGAATCGTACAGGACTGTGTTCCATGAACACAACCTTCGCGTATAACTCCCTCCCTTAAACCACCGGATATCCCAGAATGATCCAATTATCCTTAACATTCCTATGTATACCATAGGATCTAACATTCTAAATTCTACTATAAGTAGAATGCCAACTGTGGCTTGGCCACTCTCCTGTTAAATAAAAATTAAAATAAGATAAAACTAAAAATAAAGACCAAAAATAAGCTTCAATTATCATACCATAATCACTTAAATTTTATAAGAACTTGTGTAATTTATAATAACCCAAGAATAATATAGAGGTATTGAACTGAAAAGAGAACCTCAATAAATCAGAGAAAAGTGAAGAATAAAAAAGAAAAGAGAACATTAACTTTGATCTTGAAAGAGCTTTGCTATGCTTAAACACCTAGAGTATAAATTGGAGAAGTAGTGGAAATATTTCCAATTAGTAAAAAGCAGTTTTTAAATACGTATATGCAGCATTTCCCCTGGCCAGGGGTGGGCGATGATCCGTTATGAAGAATATTATTCCGAGATGGGCCCATCGGTCCTCAGCCAGCCGCTGCTGTGATGGTTCTGTGGTTCTGCAGCTAGATGCTATTGGTAACCACTTCAATTGCACTTCACAAGTTCATTGCAGGCTTTTGATGCCATGGGTAGATTGCTCCACACAGGAAGCCAGACCTCTCCAGCCAAGGTCCATCCCCATCCTTCAGGACTGGGTGCCGGCTGTTGGGCCAGGTCAGACATGGCCCAGATCCCAGACTGGTAAGCAATTCGCTTTACATGTTGCAGTAGTGCATCTTGGGTAAGTGGAATGTGTTCCATGGATCTGTTTCTTTGACAGAACAACACTCGCCGTGCTTCATCGACAGGTTGTCATAGAGGATGATGGTAAAGCGCTCCAGAGGGTGAAAGTGCTGGGCTTTTATGGTCACAGGAGTAAATGGATTTTCTGCCATGAAGTTGAAGGCCTCTGTGACTTGAGGGTAGGCATTCCAAGCCACCCATGCAGACTTCTTCCCCTTCCCGCAAAATGTTGAAGTTGTGTCACAGCCTGTGTATGAATGGAAGATGGGAAGTGCTGTGGACTTGTCTTTCCCAAGAGCATGGCAGATGGTGGAGGAGCCAAAGCTATATTTAGGTTATTGTATTATATGAATGTTTATATGTTTATTTTTATAACCTTACATTGAAACAGCATTCGGAATATTGATTGGATTTAGATAAAGTCATTGAACCGTCTTATTTGTCATAACATTCTAGAACATTTGTGATGTCACAGTACGATGAGACACAAATGTAGAACATTTGTGTCTCTATATATAGTCCACAATTCTCTCAGCAGGGTATTGGGAGGATCAGGATGGAAGTAAATGGTGTGAGAAGGGCGAGGAAGATAGCGGTAGGGATAAGAATGGCCACGACGAAGGGAAGGGGACGGGTGGGGCCAGTATGGAGTGTAGTGGGGAAGAGAGTGGGGGAGAAGAGTGGAAAGAGGTGGGGAAGAGGAGTAGGGAAAGGGAGGGGAAGGGGAGGAAAAGGAAGAAAGAGAGGGAAGATAGCTTGAGTGGGTCAGAGATGTGGTAGGTGTAGTGGAGAGCATAAGTATGGGGAGTGTGAACAGGGAGTGGAGCCGAGGTGCTGTAGTTGTGGTGGGAAGCATAGTGTAGGGTATTGGGGTTGTGAGGCGGTGAAACGAGAGGTAGTGGTCCAGCAGGTGAGAAGGGAAGGTAGGATCTCATATGCGGAGGCGGCTAGGAAGGTAGGACAGGGACAGCAAGACAAGGGACAGGGGTTTAGGGAAGGGCAGTTGACAGTAAGGAATGTGCAGGAGGACCAGGGAAAGCAAGATAGGGAACATGGTTTTAGGAAAGGGCAGCTGCCAGTAGAGGAAGTTCAGGAGGAGAAGGAGAGGGTGTTTAGGGAGAAGTTGGATAAGGTGGCCTTTGTGGCAGGAGTAGTGATTACAACAGCAACGGTTAGCGGTAGGACAGCTAGGACCAAGTTGATAGTTCAGGCAGCAGTGGGGCACTTGGGTATGAAGGGGTTGACAGTGGAGGATGTTATGCGGGAGTTACAGAGGGTGGCTGATCAAGTAGCGTTAGAGAAGGGGGGTGTGAGTGAGCGGGTAGTTCAGAGTCAGGCCACGGGAGGCGAAGCATGTATCGCGGAGGGGGAATCAGTCAGGAGGAAGCAGCGTTAGCTGCACGCCATTGGACGGTGTGGGGGATGAAGGATTCCAGTAGATGGCGGTAGAGTAGAAGGAGAAGAGAATTTGTGAGAAGATCAATCATTTAGGCAGCAATACGCCGAAAGGTGTCTAGTCTGCCGGAAATCACACGAAGAAGAAGAAGAAGAAGAAGAAGAAGAAGAAGAAGAAGAAGAAGTAGAAGAAGAAGAAGAAGAAGAAGAAGAAGAAGAAGAAGAAGAAGAAGAAGAAGAAGAAGAAGAAGAAGAAGAAGAAGAAGAAGAAGAAGAAGAAGAAGAAGAAGAAGAAGAAGAAGAAGAAGAAGAAGAAGAAGAAGAAGAAGAAGAAGAAGAAGAAAAGAAGAAGAAGAAGAAGAAAAGAAGAAGAAGAAGAAGAAGAAGAGGAAGAAGAAGAAGAAGAAGAAGAAGAAGAAGAAGAAGAAGAAGAAGAAGAAGAAGAAGAAGAAGAAGAAGAAGAAGAAGAAGAAGAAGAAGAAGAAGAAGAAGAAGAAGAAGAAGAAGAAGAAGAAGAAGAAGAAGAAGAAGAAGAAGAAGAAGAAGAAGAAGAAGAAGAAGAAGAAGAAGAAGAAGAAGAAGAAGAAGAGCTCAATCAAAAGAACTGCGGAGGGCAGTAATACGCCACGATGCGTCTACACTGCCGGAAATTCTAAAGAAGAAGAACAGGCAGTGTGTATCTTGAAACAGGACTGAACAGGACTGAACAGATAGACTAAACAACATAGACAAGCCTACCGTTTTGCTGTGGAAAGAGCCGGCAAGTTGATTTACGGCTTTCCAGTGTGGAGGAATTTTCATGTGTCGAGTCGGCGGTGATTTTGGAGACTGGGAAAATACAGTTTTCTTACCTTGTAGTAGTGACGTGAATATTTAGGAAAGTAGCTTTAGGACCACTTCTGTAAAGAAAGACTTCGCTGTGGAAGAGAAATAAACCATTTGGATATCTTTGTTTTACACTGGAGTGGCTGTGGGCATTATTTTTCTTTATCAACGAACGTACTACTCACGAGTAAGCAACTTTAACCAGTAGAGTGGAACGTCGGCCCTCATATTAGTAAGAAAACTCTGTTCCAAGAGGAAAAAGGAATCAACACAAACTACTGGAGCGCTGAAAGAAGGATAACAACAAAATGTCGGAAGCTAAGAAGGTTGAGATGACACAAAGGGTCTATGAGGAAGATGTCCGTCATACCATCAATAAGAGGAGAGCTAAGTTAGGTCAGCTAACTGGTCACATGAATAAGATGAATCAATTAATGGATGAGGACGACGACGGTAACTTGGAAGGTGTACAAGATTGGTAGAATTCAACAATCTATTTGGAGAGTTCTGTGAGCTTAATACCTCAGTCCAGGTGGTACTAAGCAAAACCAGGAGCAAAACATCAGAAGAGAAGAAGAAGAAATATCAGGATGGATGGTTCACGCCGAAGGCAGACACATTTTACAACTTCACAGTAAAGGCTGACACATGGATGGAGGAGGTGCATCAGGCATCAGCGTATAGCAGAGTCTAAGAAGCACCAAGATGAGGTCGGGCCTGAAGACAGTGCATCCGGCGTCGTAAAAAGGAAAGGGTCTAGAGCACCATCCACTACATTTTCCAGAACATCATCTGCAAGCGTGCGTCTGAAAACTGAATTAGAGAGGGCTGAGTTGCTAGCCCAGGCTTCCGCTCTAAAGCAAAAACGACAACTCGATGAACAGGAGGCTCTGCTCTTAGCTACCTCATCTAAGCTAAGAGCAGAGAGAGAGGATTTACAGGTCCATGCTGCTTTAGCTGCCGCAGAGGCTAAGTTCAAAGTACTGGAAGAGTACGAGGGCCAGCGAGCCTCATCCAGAGTGTCCCGTAGGGATGGAATGAACGCTTACATAGAGAAAAAGAAGCCCTTCATATCACAAGCTCATGAGCAGGCTGCGCCTACTCCTCAGGCCATAGTGATTAAAGAAGAACCTGATTACAGTAGCAGCTCCAGAGCACCTAGTGGTGCTACACAGCAAGAGTCTCCGCAACAAGAGTCCATACGAGCCATGGTGGATTTCCTAGTGAAGCAACAAAACTGTGGTAACCTCTAATAATAAGTAAGCCACACGACACGCTTGTGATCCCTTTGGTTGAGTAGTTTAGTGGGTAACGGGAGCAATGGAAGGTTGTACAATACAGGTGCGTCTTACACTCTGCGCACGTTAGTCATACAGGTAAGAACGCAGGCACCGTATACGGAGAATACCTCCCGTATATATCTGTAGTCACAAAATAATATCCCTTGAGCAATAGCTCCCTCTAGTGGGGGAATATAGATACTGCCTCCATATTAATCCTAGATATATATATAAGGCTGACATTACAACACCCCTCCCCCTTTAAATTTCAACATTACCCAATGTCCATGTAATACAAAAATAATACTAAGTGTCTGTACACTTTCCAAAAAAATATATACCAAATAAAGGACTTAGCAACAGCTTACCAAATAAGGCACTTGGAAAACATATTACCAACAGTCATTACACTCATAACTGTCTCGTTAAATGTTCAGTCTGTCGGGAGGTCTGCGATCACGCTGTGACCTGCGCAATGCCGCTGGTGACCTCGGACACACCACAGGTGACTGAGGTTTGGGTGGCTCTGGTGTTGAGAGCATGAGAGGGGTCTGAGTTTCAACTCTACTTGGGGACACAGACACATCTCCTGGGGAGTCTGTCACTGGTACAGTATAGTCACTGGCAAACAACATTCTCCCATAGTCTGTTCCCCACGGGTATCCACCGTGGTGCGATCAGTCTCTGAACTGGTGTCGTGGCGTAGGCGTACATGGTCCTGGTGTCTACGGAAAACACGTCCATCAGTCAGTTGAATGACATAGGAAACTGGGCCACTCTGTTTCAGAATAACGCCAGGCAGCCACTGTTGCTTGTTGATAGTACTGAAATTCCTCACATAGACCTTGTCCTCAGGTTCTAATTGTCTCTCTTTTGCGTGCTGATCATGACGCTCCTTCTGCTTCTCCTGCTTCCTCTGTACTTTCGCCTTCATGTCTGGACGCAGCAAGTCCAATCTCGCCTTGGGCCTACGCCCCATCAGCATCTCTGCTGGCGTGCGCCCCGTTGTCATTTGAGGCGTGAGGCGATAGGTAAACAGGAAACGTGAAAGTCTAGTGTTTAGAGAGTCTCCTGTCATCCTCTTTAACCCCTCTTTCACTGTCTGAACAGCCCGCTCAGCCAAACCATTTGAGGCTGGGTGGAACGGCGCCGTCCTAATGTGATTAATGCCATTCTGGTGCATAAATTCACTGGTGAATGTTGGGCCATTCAACCCATGGACTGCGAAGACTTGTCTGAGTTGGTCTATGGTTGTGGGGGCTGTGATATTGTTCATGATATGGGCTTCTATCCACTTTGAGTGTGCGTCTACCATGATCAGAAACATCTGTCCCATAAAGGGTCCTGCAAAGTCTACATGCAGCCTAGACCAGGGGCGGTCTGGCCACTCCCATGGGTGCAACGGAGCAGGCGGTGGATTGTTCTGATTAGTCTGACACTGTGTGCATGATTTTACCTTGCTCTCCAGATCATCGTCCATTCTTGGCCACCAGACGTATGATCTCGCTAGGCTTTTCATCCGGGAGACTCCTGGATGAGTCTCATGTATCTCCTCCACAACTTGTGACCGTCCTGGGGGCGGTACGATGACCCTCGACCCCCAGAAGATGCAGCCGTCCTGCAGGCTCAGTTCTGTTTTGCGTTTAGCATACGGCCTCAGTTCCTCTCCCTCCACGACACTGGGCCAACCTTGCAAAAGGAAGGTCTTGACCCGAGACAGGACCGGGTCCCTCTCTGTCCACTGCTTAATCTGTGTCGCTTTGATAGGTGTCTCTGCTAGCCTCTCCAATGAAAACACAGTCTCTGGAGGCACATATGTAGTGGCGGGTGTCTCTGGTAACGGCAGTCGACTCAGCGCGTCAGCATTTGCGTTATCCTTGCCCGCTTTGAACACTATAGTGTACTGGTAGGCTGAGAGTGTGAGAGCCCAGCGCTATATCCTGGCTGAGGCCAGCGGTGGGATGCATTTTGTCTCACTGAACAAACTCATCAGAGGTTTATGGTCTGTTGTGATAGTGAATGCCCGTCCGTATAGGTATTGATGGAAACGCTTCACAGCAAAAACAACAGCTAGACCCTCTTTATCCAACTGAGAGTACCCCTTCTCCGCTGCTGTTAGGGTACGTGAAGCAAAAACAACAGGCCTCTCATCTCCATCCTCCATGATGTGTGAGAGCACCGCTCCGACTCCATTAGGCGAGGCATCACTCGAGACGATGATCTCTTTGTCTGGGTCGTAGTGAACGAGCAGCTTTGCAGACTGGAGCAGCTCTTTCACTTCCTTAAAAGCTCTCTGCTGCTCTCCACTCCACTCCCACTTAGTGTCAAGGTGCAGTAGCTTGTACAGCGGGGCCAAAACATTTGATAAATCCGGCAGAAATTTGCCATAATAATTCACCATGCCCAAAAACGATCTCAGTTCATGGACACTCTTTGGGCTTGGAGCCTCCTTTATGGCTCTCACCTTGTCTTCCAAAGGGCTGAGCCCCTGTGCTGTGATCCTGTGTCCCAGGTAGGTCATGCTCGGTGCCAGGAACACACACTTGGCACGCTTCAAACGCAGTCCTGCGTCGGAGAGTCGTTTCAACACCTGCGCTAGGTTAGCCAGATGCTCCGCCTCCGTGGCCCCCGTGATGAGGATGTCATCCAGATATACCGCTACGTGCGGGATACCCTGTAACAGCGTGTCCATTGTTCTTTGAAAAATGGCGGGGCTGGATGCCACTCCAAACACAAGGCGATTGTATTTAAATAAGCCCTTGTGAGTGTTGATGGTGACATACTCTTTTGACTCTTCGTCAAGTTGCAGTTGCTGGTAAGCATGGCTCATGTCTAGCTTTCCCCCCTGACAAGGTCGCAAACAGGTCATCCACTCTTGGTAGTGGATACTCCTCCAGTTTAGAGACCTGATTTACCGTCACCTTGTAGTCTCCACATATGCGTGCTGTATTATCCTCTTTCAGGATTGGCACAATGGGAGCCGCCCACCTTGAAAATTGGACGGGTTCAATGATGCCTTGCTTCTGCAAACGTTCCAGCTCCTCCTCCACCTTGACCTTCATGGCATACAGCACCGACCTAGGCTTGAAAAACCTTGGGGCGGCCTCAGGGTCAACATGGAGTTTCACTGTTACCCCCTTCAGTGTGCCCAGCTCATCCCTGAAAACATCACTGTACCGATGCAGGATGTCCTCTGTCGTGTCTGTCGTGTGCACATATTTAACATTATGCCAGTTTAGCTTAATTTTCCTCAGCCAATCACGGCCCAAAAGACTTGCCCCCCCCCCCCCCCTTAGCTATAACCAGCCTGGCCTTTGCCTTCTGATTCCCCGCTAAAATGTCCACATATAGCACCCCTATATGAGGTATGGGCTGACCTGTGTATGTCCTGAGCCTGAGCTTTGATGGGCTAATGGGTGGTAGATTAGACCCCCATGTCTTCCTGTAGGTCTCCTCACTGATGACCGATGCAGTAGCCCCTGAGTCAATCTCAAACTTTACATCCTGTCCCCCGACACTGATAGTGGCATAATAGGGTTCAGGTGGCTCCTCATCTGTTCCCACCCCGAACATGTTGTATGCACACTCTGCTTCCTCATGTGTTTCTTCCAGGTGGTGTGTGGAGGCTTGAGCCTGTCGCTGCTTTCCCTGCCAAGGCTTGCCCCTGCCCATTTTATTGTCTTTTGAACTCTTGCACTTCTTTGCTAGGTGTCCCTTTTTATTACAATTATGGCAGACAGCCTCTTTGAATCTACAGTCATTTGCATAATGTGACGACCCCCCACACCTAAAACATTCCACCCCTTTTTTAAACACTTCATTTTTACCAGTCTCTTTATAGGCATGATCCCTTCTGACTTGGTGCACTGTCGCTGTCGGTGACAACCCATTCCCATCTCCATACCTTGGGAAATTTCTAGGGCTTTTTTAAAAGTCAGCGGCGGGGCTTCCCCCAGCAGGCGGCGCTGTATGGGGTCATTATTAATGCCGCAAACTAATCTGTCACGGAGCATATCATCCAACACTGCCCCGAATTCACAATGTTCCGACAGTTGGCGTAGCTCAGCTACAAAGTTGGCTACAGACTGACCTTGCTTCCTGAACAGACTGTGGAATTTGAAACGTTGCACTATCACAGAGGGTCTTGGGTTGTGGTGGTTCCCCACCAGCTTGACTAAGTCTTCATATGGAATTTCCCCCGGTTTCAGTGGTGTAGCTAAATTCCTTATCAGCTTATAAGTCTTAGCCCCACACACACTCACGCTAACAACAAACAAAAACAACCGGGATGACACGTCGCCAATCCAGTTTATCCTCGTCGCCAAAAATATGTGGTAACCTCTAATAATAAGTAAGCCACACGACACGCTTGTGATCCCTTTGGTTGAGTAGTTTAGTGGGTAACGGGAGCAATGGAAGGGTGTACAATACAGGTGCGTCTTACACTCTGCACACGTTAGTCATACAGGTAAGAACGCAGGCACCGGATACGGAGAATACCTCCCGTATATATCTGTAGTCACAAAATAATATCCCTTGAGCAATAGCTCCCTCTAGTGGGGGAATATAGATACTGCCTCCATATTAATCCTAGATATATATATAAGGCTGACATTACAACAAAAACCATGCTACTCTGCCCCCTCAACAGATTCCTATATTCAAGGGAGACCCTATGGGGTACAGGTTATTCATCAGGGCCTTTGAACACGGAGTGGAGGACAAGACAGATAGTAACAGAGACCGGCTGTACTTCATGAAGCAGTACACGGATGGACAGCCAAGAGAGCTAATAAGAAGTTGTCTTCACATGGAACCAGAGCGAGGCTATCGCGAGGCAAGGAGGCTCTTGAAAGAACATTTTGGAAATGGATACAAGATCTCAATGGCGTATATACAATGCACTGAACTGGCCTACTATCAAGTCCGATGACGGAGAGGCACTCAACTCCTTTGGCCTCTATCTCACTGGATGCCTCAACGCTATGGCTGACGTGGAGTACATGCAGGAGCTTGACAGAATATCAAATGCATTCATGCATGTCTGACTGTTAAACAAGTAAAAGATGATGTAAATATGTTGTTAGAATGGTACAAATATTCATCTGGTGACATTCTTCATAGCATTAGCACATTTATTGACCCAGAAAATGTGTAGTTTGACACCAAAATTGATCTTTTATGTTCAACATTCTAACAACAAACCCTAACCCAACATTCAAATTTTTGGCAGAATGTTCGACACATTTGTACCACATGCACAAACCTGCTTGATTATTGCCCCAAATAGCATGCAAGTTGGACAAAGTGGGTATGTCTGGAAAGAAGAGGCTTGTGGGTACCTATAAAACCAATGTTCACTCTGATATATTCATGTGAACGGCCAAAGGACCTTTTGGAAGATGAGCATGGCAGTTTTTTCTAGGCAAAAATTTAACATAATTTTGAATCATTGCCTGTTAAAACACCCTTCCCAACAGTTGGGCTTAATGAAAATGATACCAATGGAAAGCTTAGCTTCTCTAGTTTACAGGGATACCAATACCTTTGTGTTCGCTATGGACCAAGATATTTATTAATGGGCAGAACCTTGATTTTACATGGCGGCCATCTTGAAATCCATCATGGTGACGTGGCCCCTACCCCAAAATGAAAGCTATGATGATGAGGAACACGTGAGAAAAATTTGGTGCATTTGTCCGGCGTGTCCACACCTTCTCAAATCTGGTGCTAAGCCACCGCACTATACTGAGCAGTTGCAAATAAGAATACAAGTTGAAACTGTTACAAACAAAAGCGAACTGCAAAACCCGAAAAGAATACTCAGCAGAGCTGAGTATTCAGCAAATATGAACTAAGTAGGAACGGACTCACAGGGAATACTGGTGACAAAGGTGAGTATGTGACCGAACACAACTGTGATAACAATGAGACAATACAATGGTGCGACAATGAATGTGAGGAACGGGCAGGTCTAAATAGTGCCCGTGATTAATAATTACTAATGAGTGCCAGCTGGTATAGGCCAGGCATGGCCAAGACAGGTGACACAAGGTAGTTAGTAAAGAAAACTCACATCATTAATAAAAGCATGTGTAAAGGAATATCTAAAACCCTTAAAGGGACGCATGTAAAGTATTAACACTTAGAGAATACATATGTAAAAGAGTTAACACTAATAAAAACATGTGAAAAGGGATAAGCCTTAAAGGGACACATGTAAATTATTAACACTTAGAGAATATATGTAAAAGAGTTAACACTAACAAAAACATGTGAAAAGGGATAAGCCTTAAAGCGACACATGTAAATTATTAACACTTGGAGAATACATATGTAAAAGAGTTAACACTAACAAAAACATGTGAAAAGGGATAAGCCTTAAAGGGACACAAGTAAAGTATTAACACTTAGAGAAAACATATGTAAAATAGATGAACCTTTAAAGGAACATGAAAAGATAAACCTTTTAAAAACACAAGCTAAAACGCACCACACAACATGAACAGATAAAACACAGCACCATTAAAAATATCCAGAAGACCTAGGACTAAAGGGATAAGGTCCAATATCTGGAGCTGCTGCGTTTGGCCAACAGAGGGCGGCAGAAAAGCACTGTTCACATTGTTCGGGCATGATCCACTTGATGGTGGATCCACAGAGGCACTTCACTTAGCAAAAGCGAAAGGCCTCTCCTCTGTCCTGTCCTAGATCTATCTGCAGCCTTCGACACAGTCAACCATCGGATCCTCCTTGCGGCCCTCGCAGGAATGGGAGTGGCTGGAACTGCGCTGACATGGCTGTCATCATACCTCAATGACCGCTCCTACCAAGTGTCATGGAGAGGGACCCTGTCGGCCACCCGCCGCCTGCGGACGGGTGTCCCCCAGGGCTCGGTCCTAGGACCCCTTCTCTTCTCTCTCTACACTAAATCACTGGGTAACATTATCACGTCTCATGGCTTCTCGTATCATTGTTATGCCGATGATACTCAACTCTTCCTCTCCTTCCCTCCCTCAGATATCCACGTCTCTGAGCGGATCTCGGCCTGTCTGTCCGACATCTCCGCCTGGATGACGACCAACCACCTCAAACTGAACCTAAGCCAAACAGAATTGCTCCACCTGCCAGCCAAATCCTCCCCCCTGACGACCTTTCCATCACAGTCGAGAATGCAGCTGTGACCGCGTCCCCGACCGCCAAGAACCTTGGTGTCGTCCTCGACGACCAGTTGAACTTCTCTGCTCACATCGCAGCGACAACCAGAAGCTG
This sequence comes from Notolepis coatsorum, assembly GCF_963971535.1. NCBI lineage: Eukaryota > Metazoa > Chordata > Actinopteri > Aulopiformes > Paralepididae > Notolepis > Notolepis coatsorum. The sequence goes on along the minus strand of NC_140172.1, from coordinate 76,131,417 downwards.
CAGATTCCTCCTGAGCAACGTCAGAAGGATCCGCCCCTTCCTGACAAAAGAAGCCACCCAACTCCTCGTCCAATCAACAGTCATCTCCCGCCTCGACTACTGCAATGCACTGCTCGCTGGCCTCCCGGCCACCGCCACCAAGCCTCTTCAACTCATTCAAAACGCAGCGGCCCGCCTGATCTCAAACCTACCGAAGTCGGCCCATGTCACCCCACTTCTTAGGGACCTGCACTGGCTCCCCATTGCTGCACGTATCCGCTTCAAGGCCCTCGACCTAGCATACCGTGCGGCAAAGGGAACCGCTCCCGCCTACCTCCGGTCAATGGTCTCTAACTACACACCCTCAAGACCCCTACGCTCTGCATCTTCTGGCCGCCTCAGACCTACTCCTATCCAAGCTCCGGGAGGGTCATCAAAGAGAAGCCGCCTATTCTCAGTCCTTGCCCCACAATGGTGGAATGAACTACCCACCCCAGTTAGGACATCCGAATCCCGTCCAATCTTTCGCCGTCGACTAAAGACGCACTTCTTCAACCATTATCTGAAATAATGAAAAAAATTATAAAATAAAAAAAAAATAACCCTAACTAACCTTACTGTCATGCACCTGTCCTAATAAACTAACCTACACCGCAACACTTTGATGAACATTGTTGTACCCTTCCTGATGACTTGTCGTATAGAACTTGTATGTCGCTTTGGATAAAAGCGTCAGCTAAATGACTAAATGTAAATATAAATGTAAATGATCCCTGGCTGGGTCGGACCATAACAGATATAGATCAGGGCTATACCCAGGAGCCTGATCTGTTACACCTGCTACCGCATACAAACTGCTCGGACCGTTGCCTCAACAATCGGGTAGGATTGTGAATTGCCTTTCTCACTCCCAGTGAGGAAGTGGATCAGGAATTAATGAACTAATTGAACTTGAGTCACAAGAACTTCCAAGGATATGAAGGTCATACCAATCCTTTTCTATGATATGAACTGATTGAACTTGAACACAAGGACTTCCAAGGGCTTTTGACCCCGGTTCACCTTTTGTATTTTGATATTGTATTTTGTATTTGATTGATGCACATTGTATATATGGGTACTGATACCTCTCCTGTATAGAGGGAGAGTTAAAGGGTCAATGCACCCAATAAGATACTTGAATCTCATTGATAACATATTGATTATAGTTGAATCGCTGATGGTTCTCCTATAAAGAAAGATAGTTTAAAGGGTCATTTCACCTAATAAGGTACTTGTATTCCTATAACATTGAATATTTCTATTGGTACTTTGTTGGTATTACACCTGCAAAGGAAGAGTTTAAAGGGTCATTGCACCTAATAAGGTACTTGCATTCCCTGCACACTTAAAGGTTTAAATTAATATGTTTAAATACTTACCTGATATAGAGGTTACTGAAAATGATAAACCGATATAGAGTTTACTGAAATGATAAACTGATATAGAGTTTACTGAAATGATAAACTAATATAGAGGTTACTGATCTGCATTTGCAGAAGAAAAGATAACGAGTTAACATACATCTAATGTCCAACCTTAAACCTAGCTTTTAGCTAGTGATAATAACCAGCTAGCTACCCAGATAGCAAAAAATTTGTGAATCAACGTTGAAATAGGGTTAGGCAGAAATATTGAATCTATGTTGAAGCCTGACATTGAAATTATACAAATCGTTGTCTATGACTTACATGTTGAATAAACGTTAGGTGTCAACCATAACTGATACTATATCAATGTTGATTCAACCATCATCTAAATGGTAATCTACATGCACATTTTAGTTGATTTTATATTGAATCAATGTTAGGCATCAATGTTTATTCAACCATAATCTAAATGGTAATCTACTTGTACATTTGTAACTTGTACATCTACTTGTAACTTGTAAAGTTAAGGAATCAATACTGATTAATGTACATTTTACATTAAAATATTGCTGCTGATATGTATACATCATAACATTACATGTTTTTTTCCTGCTGTTAAACACACTATTGTTGTTCAAAATTCTTATATGACCATATTTCCAAAAATGTGTGAACAAAAATGACAACATGGCTTTAATATAAAAATGAATTTTTTTCTTTCAAGAGGGTCTCATCATACTTCCACAGTGACCAGTTAACCTTTTACACAAACATTAAATAACAGACCTTATAACAGACCTTTCATTAACAATACTATATATAGCCACTGCCAGAATAGTGACACACGTATCGTGTGTGGTGAGCACACGCATTCATGCACAACGAAGACAAGATTGCGTTGTCTCAATCATTTTAACTATAAATGTATGAGCTCAAAGTATGAGCTCACTGACTGAAATGTCCAACAAAAAGCATCAATTGTCAAATAATATTGATCACATTAACTAGACTAGATGTTTTTGAGGAAATTAGAAAGGGAACAACAACTTAACCCTTGTGTCTGATCAGATTCTTATTTGTTTGATAACTTTGCAGTGATTATGTTTGTAGCCAATATAATATGTGGCATCATCTTTTAATTATCTTGTATTTTTTTTACTCTCTTTCATAAATTGTTTATTCAACTTCAGCCCGATCATAACACCACATATTGTTTTTTTTGTCATATTTAACAACTCTTTTCAGAAAAGTGGGAGTATTTCATTACAAAAAAAATATAAAAAATGGTTATGATCAGGGCTGAAGTTGAATAAAATATTTATGGAAAATAAAGTGGGAAATTATTTCAACATAATCTTTTTATGGAGTTTTTCAATTTAGTCCCCTAATAAGAGTATAATACTTTAGTTTTCAGACACAAGGGTTAAATAACAATGTGTTAAGAGCTACAGGCAGTCTCTATCTATCTCAATCACCTACTCGAGATAGAAGCCTGTGGCCGCTCGATATCCCCCAGCGAGGTGCTAAACTCGCCAAGTTTACTTCATAGTCACTGGTCTAGTTATATCCAGTTGATATGAAATGTAAGCATAGAAGGGTTGTTAACCTCTTCTTGTTTGTAATAAACCGAATGTATGTCTAGGAGAACTCTTATAGACTATAATAACAATAATATTATTATTATCATTATCATCATTATCATCATTTTACGAAAGAACCCATATTAGCGTACTAACACGTAATCATTATTTGCAAGCTTGGTGATATTACTTCACCGTCTAATAAGTTTTACTACTGCCAATAGCATATATATATATAATATATAACTTTAGCTGAACAGCATTAACCATCAATTGATTCAATCTGTACCATAGGACATAGTCACCTTAGAGGAAATCCGGGCATCGGCCAGCATCGTGGCCCATTGCTGGCAGAAAGCAGTGCTCAAACTCAATGGATAATTAAAAAAGTAATCTTTATTTCAATGAAGTTACAAAAAAGGACTGTATTGGATATGTCCATTACAGTTTAAAAGATTATATAATACAAAACATCTCATCTCTAAGATTGCAAAGGCCTAACACGGCTTGTGCCTGCCAAAGCAAAATCCTGCATCGCAACAACTCTGTAAAATCTGAACATCTGAAAAATCTGTCTCATAGCAAAAAACTCTCTTTGTCATTTTGAGCAAAAGAGCAAATGAGCTAAAAAACAAAGCTTTGTCCGGGGGACTCCACTTTGAAAAATAGACCGATTCCGTTCCCTAGGGTATCGGCCGCTAGAAGAAAGTGTCTGCAAGCAAAATCTGAAAAACTCTGAGCTCTCGAAGTAGGAGCAGTCATTTTTATATCATATCAGGACCTCTTTGCCATTGGTCCAAAAAACAGTGATGTAATTTCACTAGCCAATCAACATCTCACACATCAGGACTGACTTTCTTTCCCTATTGTTAGGTTTTAGTGAGTTTTTCCTTACCTTCGCGTGGGGTATGTCTGGGAGTGCTTGCATTCTTTCATTTATTTGCATCCATCTAAAAATGTTTGCACCTTATGGTGTTCTTGTTCTGTTCTTGACTTATTGTTATGTTTTCTTCTTGACTTGTTTAAAGAAGATCTGTACGGCCCATGGGGACATTAACATGTGTTGTCGGGCCCTATAAATAAATTTGATTTGATTTGATTTTGACTCTCCTCCCCTCCTAGTTGTCATTGGCTGCCGTCTATTCCACTGGATTGTAACTTGAAAAAGTACTTGTAACGTTTTTGCTGGAACAGAATACGATATTGTGGAAAGTCCCTCTGGAGCAGAGAGGCTCCGTACATTCCTCTTAGCTCCAGTCACAGTAAGATAAGAAGACGAGGCAGACTGCCGTAATATACAGTACATAGCCCAACACATACATATACAGATATATACAGATACACATACATGTATAATACAGTACATATATATATAGTACATATAGTATATACATATATATACACATACCTGTACCAATCATTGGTTATATGTCTACTCTATGCAGGCAGGACAGGCAAGGGTTAACATGTGCCAACCTGCTCTCAGCTCGGGCTGGAGCTGTCTCCAAGGCCAAATTCGTAGCTCCAGTCACAGTAAGATAAGAAGATGAGGCAGACTGCCGTAATATACAGTACATAGCCCAACACATACATATACAGATATATACAGATACACATACATGTATAATACAGTACATATATATAGTACATATAGTATATATATATATATATATATATATATATATATATATATATATATATATATATATATATACACATACCTGTACCAATCATTGGTTATATGTCTACTCTATGCAGGCAGGACAGGCAAGGGTTAACATGTGCCAACCTGCTCTTTTCATTCTGGCTTGTGCAGAGCAGCCCATGCACTTTACATATAGACACATACAGTAATATATGCCTAGATCTAAAACAGATATATACCATAAACATATACTTAAACCTTTTAAATCATTCCATTGATTCCATTGATTCCATTCTCCAGGATCACGCAAGATATTGTAGTGTACACAAGTTACTGTTCCAGAGTCCACAGTCCATAGTTCTCACAGTTTTACACAAGTGGGAGGAAGAATATACAGACATTCCTCATAATCATATATAATAAAAATAAGAACAGGATGTCATAATAACCAGTGTCACTAGTTGGCTGTGACACTTCACACCCCCTCTGTCATCCTGGTCGGTCATTTTCCATTGTCTTAATAGCGTCTGTACTGGGGGACGAGATGACGATTGCGGGGTCACGTGGCTGTGACTCTCCACACAATGGCAGAGGATTTGAATTTAAACACAGTGGAGCTCAGATGATCTACAGTTGTCCACGACTTATCCTCCAAGGCATCTGCTATATACAGCAGTAAGCATTAGTTTGCTCTGTCAATTATGGCCAATTCGTTTTATATTGTTTAATACAGTTAAATAAATAGATAAATGAAAAGCAAATTTTTTTGTACCCCCTCCCCCACTGTACCGAAAATAATACCGAACCGTGACTTCAAAACCGAGGTACGTACCGAACCGTGGATTTTGTGTACCGTTACACCCCTAATGTTTCTATAACTCTCTCCCATATAACTCTCTCCCATACCCTTAACACCAACCGCTGAAGTGCCCTTGAGCAAGGCACTAAACCCCCAACTGCTCCAGTAAAGTTGCTCAGTGGCCAACAGTGTCAGACTGTGGTTGTACTGGGCAGCTCCCAGGTGTGAATGGAACTCTGTGAATGTGAAGCAGGGCGTAGCTGAAAAAGAGCACCCGTGCTCAGCGAACCTACCCTGGGTAAATAAAGGTTAAAATTAAAAAATTAAAAAATAAAAACACTGCAAGAACAGGCTGAAGCAGCAAGTCATTCAAGTAGATGCCGTCCATGGAAGAACAGTGTACATGAGGGTAATTCTGTGTACTGTATGAACCAGGGAAACAGTGTGTGCTGGGGTACCCTAAGTTTGACTCTGGTTCGCTTGACTTAAGTTGGGGTCACTTCGGTTCCTTGAGATGCCTCCCTCCCGGTCTGGCGCATAACGAAGCCACTTCTTGACAGTTTCGCTGTAGTCCTGGTCGGTCAGCTTGGGGTCAAACTGTCGAGCAGCAGCTGATAGACACTGTCACATAGCAATGTCACAAGACAATATATAATATACGCTGGAGCGGGCTGTATGTGAAAACCAGCCCGTCCAGTAGTGCTTTAAGCAAGGTCCCGAGCAGGTAATAAAGTGAACACAAGACGTTGATCCAAATAGTAAATTATATTTATTGTACAGGGTAGGGCTTTAAACCTCCACTGATATTTATAGGCAACAAAGGGAAAAAACAACCCACAAACATATAAACAAATAGGGAAAAAGGTAATTGGAGAACAGACAAAGTGAGGTATAGGAGAACTAAATCAAAAGTACCAAAGGTACAGTTCCACTCTCAGTGGAACTAGGCCTACAGCCAACAAGAGAATACTTACTCCCATGGAGGAGTAGCGCAGAGGCCAACAATATCTACATACATGTACTAGTACTTTAATCCGCACGAAGCAGTAGACAAGCACAGTATCAATTCCACCACAGTGGCAAGCAATGGCAACCTCACGAAACTCTGATCAGTGGCAACTGACAGAGTGAGGCGCCCCGATGTGTGTCATCTCCACTCTATTAACCACCCATCTCGGTTCGAAGGTGCACCAATCAGATGCAACCAATCCAATCAGGGAGATGAGTGGCATCTGTGAATAGAAACAGGCAATTAGGAGATGACACAACACCACACATAACAGACAACACAAATAATATATTACCCTGATGTTACATGGTGTTTAAAATATATGGCAATAATGATAATGAACAACCCACGTACGTGACACCTCCCCCCATAGAAGCGAACCCACCGGGTGAACAAAACATTATTACCTATACAACCAACATCAGAGCAGTACCCCCAGACCTACCCTCTGGATAAGGCATCGGCCACAACATTGTCCACCCCCTTCTTGTGACGGATGACAATGTTGTAGCCCTGCACCAACAGGGCCGAACGCATCAACCGCTGGTTATGGTTATACATGTGAGCCAAGAACACCAGGGGATTGTGGTCCGTGTGGACCAACACCGGAATAGCGCTGCAGCCCACGTACACCTCGAAGTGCTGGAGAGCGAGGAGCATCGCCAGCGTCTCCTTCTCGATGGTCGAGTAGCTCAACTGATGCAGCTTGAACTTCACCGAGAAGTAGCATACCGGATGATGCACCTCGCCCTCTCCCGCCTGCAACAGCACAGCTCCAGCCCCAGCAGCACTCGCGTCGACCTCCAGCTGAAAGGGTAACGCAAAGTCAGGGTGTTGTGAAGGGCCAGATTAAACTGAATATATATATGTATCGTTTGATATACTTTGTATATTATTTATATATATACACGGAATATCCCTTTACCTGCGTACAGACCAGAGTAATATTCGCTCTCCTATTGGACAGCGCCCCCAGGCGCCAACGCGCAAGCCCCCAACGGCAAGTTCAAAGACAACTGCAGGCATGTCAGAACATGCCCAGAGTCAGCGTAGTAATACGAGACAAGGACTGAGGTTGGGACTAGATATTCACTTAAGTATAAATACGGCGCAGGTGTAAACAGCAGCGCTTCGTTCATTCGTTCGTCTAAGTAGCTGTTCATTCAGTTCGTCTAAAGCAGCAGTGTGACAAGTTCGGTAACATTGAAGTGAGCAACCGTGCGTTTAGAACATGTGCGAATAGAATAGTAAAAGTGTCAGAGTTTAGTGAAGTAACGTCAAGTTCGACCTAGTTTAATGTGAAGTATAGTGCACAAGAGAATCGGCGTCGGCGATTGCAGAACCATTCCTGGTTGGATTATATTGCTTTGGGACCGTGACTACCGGAGAAGAGCACCGTTGATTTCCACTGTCGTTTGGGATTTAACCTCGTGAGGATTACCACTCGGGCCTGCCTCGTGGACGGGGCTGGTTAGCTGTCGTCAATGCTGTCGAGCATCTTGGATTACAACTATTGCTTTTGCCTGCTGATCAAGGGAGTACAAGCACCGACTCCTGTACCTGGAGTCTCTTTATTCCTCGTTGACTCAGACGGAGTACCCAAACATTCCTCTACCCTCCAGGCCTTACACCCGGGAGGGAACCCATTGTCTCCAGTTGGTACCGGTGTTGCCCTATATAATTGCTACTACACCACAGGTGGCATCAGCTTAGACCCATCGTAGGATTCCTACTATTCTTAGTGACTTATGCTCTTGACTGACTTTACGTATATTCTTCGCCATACAAGCGCGACCCTAATTCTCATTCTGTAACCTAACGTTGCCTAATAATAATAAATTACCCTCCAATAGTATTTCTGTGTCAATGCCGTGTTCTTGTGAGTGTTCACCATCTATATTTGATGTACTGTTTGGCCAGTAATTAAAGTACATAACTAGCAGTGGTTTAATATATCACAATCTTTAATACAGTCAGGGTTTTGTAACCCCTCAGTTACACAGGGGCTGCCAGAACAGGAGCACTGCATAGGAGAGACTTAGCAGCCTCGAAGGCGCACTGACACTCCTCGGACCACACAAAAGGTACTATAGGACTACATAAGGAAGTGAGGGAAGCCACCACCACAGAAAAATTCTTACAAAAACACCGGTAATACCCTGCCATCCCCAGGAAACGCCGTAGCTCGCGTCTCGTGGAAGGAGCCGGATACGCCAGGATCGCTGTCACCTTAGCGTCCACCGGGCGGACCTGTCCGTGACCCACCTGCTTCCCCAAGTACGTCACGTGGCTTTCCCAAACTCACACTTGGCGAGGTTCAGAGTTAACGAAGCCTCCGCCAAGCGTGCAAAAACCACCCGCAATTTGTCAATGTGCTCCCCCCAAGTGTCCGAGTACACCACCACATCGTCCAAATAGACGTTACACTTAGACACCCCCCCCCAACACCATGTGCATCAACCGTTGGAACGTGGCCGGTGCGTTCCTCATTCCGAAGGCCATGACGGTGTACTGCAAAAAACAGTCTGGTGTAACGAACGCCGAAATATCAGACGCTCGCTCTGTCAGGGGAACCTGCCAGTACCCCTTCAAGAGATCGAGCTTCGTAATAAATACAGCGGGACCAATACTGTCAATGCAGTCATCCTTTCTGGGCAACGGGAACGAGTCAGGCACCGTCACCGCGTTCACCTTCCTGTAATCAGTGCAGAACCGGGGAGACCCATCAGCCTTAGGAGCCAAAAGGCAAGGAGAGCTCCAGGGACTACGGCTATCCTTAGCCATCCCATGTTCCAACAGATACTCAGCCTCCTTCCTCCTCACCTCCCTCTTCGCCACCGGACACCGATATGCGTGTTGTTTGATGGGGGTCGCACCCCTCACATCAATATCGTGCTCCAGGACGGTCGTTCTGGAAGGCACATCAGACAACAACACAGGATAGGACAACAACAGTTGACGTACATCATCACTCTGTGACTCGGGCAGATACAACAGATGGGCAGTGACCTCACTCATGAACTCCGAGTTAGTCAAACGCCCCGTCTGCTGACCCTCGGACAACGCCTTCAAATCGTCGTCCGGCAGGGGATTAACACACGTTAACAAAACAGCTGGCACAGCTCCTGGGCTGCCAGACTGCACCTCCTGCTCACTCTCACCAGCACGGGTGAGATACTTCTTCAACATGTTAATATGACACAACCGTGTCTTCCTGCGCCTCTCGGGCATACATATAACATAATTGGTGTCTGATACCTTCCTCTCCACCTTATAGGGCCCTGCAAACTGGGCAGAGAGAGCTGACCCAGGCATGGGCAGCAAAACCAGCACTTCGTCGCCAGCCTCGAACTGCCGCCCCACCGCCTTCTTGTCAAACCTCACCTTCATCTCCCCCTGGGCAGAGGCGAGGGCCTCCCTAGCCAGCGAGGACGCACAGCGGAGACGCTCCTTGCACCGGGAGACAAAATCAAACACAGTTGATTTAGGAGAAGAACCAGACAACATCTTCTCTTTGAGCAGTTTCAATGGACCACGCACACTGTGACCAAACACTAACTCTGCTGGGCTAAACCCAAGTGACTCCTGTTTAGCATCCCGAATAGCAAACAGTACAAATGGCACACCCTCGTCCCAACCACAACCCGTATCAACACAGTACTTCTTTAGTATCGCCTTCAGCGTCTGGTGCCATTGCTCTAGCGCCCCCTGCGATTCAGGATGGTACGCGCTTGACACCGTGTGACTGATACCCAAAGCCTGTAATGATTGATTAAAGGTCTTAGACATGAAATTCGAGCCTTGATCACTTTGCACGGTTTTTGGTAACCCGTAAGTTGCAAAAAACCTGTTTAATGCCTTGGTAATTGCTGGGGCAGTAATCTTCCTCAGAGGTATCGCCTCTGGGAAACGGGTGGCAAGACACATAATAGTCAACATGTTTGGTGACCTGCCTTTGTCTTAGGCAGGGGGCCAACACAGTCAATGATCACATGTTCAAAAGGTTCCCCTATCGCTGGAATGGGGTGCAGGGGAGCTAAAGGAACCCCCTGATTTGGCTTACCCACAATTTGACATGTACTACAAGTACCACAAAATTTTACCACATCGGCCTTCAGACCGGGCCAAAAGAAATTTTGCAGTATTCTGTCATAAGTCTTTGAAATACCCAAATGACCAGACCAAATATGTTCATGAGCTAACATCAAAACGTGAAGTCTACACTCCACTGGTAATACAACCTGGTGCACTACATTCCAGGCATCCCCACACTCTAAGCCTGTCACACCTGGCCTAGCTACCCAAGTTTGCATCAACACCCCTTCCTCCATTAAGAAGGTGTGTTTCCTACTATCAGTAGTGCTGGCTACTGCCGCAAAACAACTTGTTAGGGAGGAATCATTTTTCTGAGCGTCAATCAACGCTTGACGCGTTAGAGGCAACAGCACGTCGGAAAACTTGGGATTTACCAGTTTCCCCTGAACGCTACTCACACCCCTTTTCATCTCGTCACTAGACGGCCACCTGTCCTCAGCGAGCGCCTCGCCACAGATGGAGTCACACAGCGTCACTGCCTGCCCTCGTCTTGCCTGAGCCCTGGTCACAGCACAGATAGGAAAAACATTTGGGTGACTCTTAATCAACGCATCACACAAAAACTCAGACACTGGGGCATCCACCATCTCCAGGAATGGAATTACCTTCCCCCCAGCTATATCATTCCCCATGATAAAATCAATTCCGGCTACCGGAAAAGATGAACGAACCGCCACGGAAAAACAACCTGTGACAAGCTCTGATCTCACATGTATCATATGCAACGGAGCGGGTGTGAAGCCCATTTCTATCCCGCGCACAATAGCACTTGAGTTACAAGACGACTCCTCATTTAACGGCAATACATCCGCCAGAATAAAGGACTGCGAACCACCTGTATCACGAAGGATCCTCACCTCGCGTTGGTCACAGACTTTACCCGACATTGACACAAAACCAGAAAATATAAAAGGTTCGAAACAACTGTCTGGTTTCTCCTGCTCTGGGCGTGAGACAGTGCTAATCAACCCCACCCCCTTTGGTTTCTGAGCTGGCCTTTTAGTATCTTGCCGATCGCGCACAAACGCATAACAGTCCGCCACCAAATGACGTGGCTTCTTACAATAATTACAATGTCTCTTTTCAGACGGAGGCGAGCGTGGCCGATACGCACGCTCGCCATTTCCCCGAAATGGTAATTCCCGAGAGGGAAACGCACCGTTTTTAACACACACAGTATCGTTACGCACCGAAGCATGTTTGTGCGTCAACGCCAATTCATCCGCCAAAACAGCAGCGTCTTGGAGAGTAGACTCTTTCGGTTCATTCAGATACAGTTCAGTTCGTTCGGGCATACAGAGTTTAAATTGTTCCATGAGTACCAACTCGCTCATGGCTGCAAGATCCTGCACCTTACTCGCCACGCACCATCGTTCAAAAAGATTCCTCTGTTCACAGGAGAAATCTGTATTTGTCTGAGAAGGGGATTTTCTGAGAGAGCGAAAACGCTGTCTATGCTTCGGGAACCAACTCATACACACGTAAAACAGCATTCTTCACCCGCTCATAATTTTGACTGTCAGCCATAGATAATGACGCTACCGCTGCACTGGCTTTGCCAGTGAGTCTGGTCTGAAGTAAAATCACCCACATATCCTCCGGCCAATGCAGAGCCTGTGCAATCCGCTCAAAAGCAGAAAAATAAGCCTCTACCTCTGACTCCCGGAACATGGGCACCAGATTAACGTGCTGGCCGATATTAAAGTGAGCCGGGGAAACCCCAGCTGGAGAGGAGGTACCCCTACCAGCTTCAGCCTCCAACCTCAGCTTCTCTATGGTCAGTTGAAGTTCCCTGTCTTTCTCATCCTTTCTCTCCAACCTTTCTCTCTCCTCCCTTCTCTCCTCCTTTCTCTCCAGCCTATCTCGAACAGCCGCTCTGTCCTCCCTGTCTCTCTCCTCCTTGCGCAAAAGCGCTCTCTCCTCCATCTGGAGACGGGCAAAACGCAGGCTAGAGCGCTTATGGCCAGAAGACGTGGATTCTTTATCTGAATCGCCCGCGCCCTCACTCTCAACTCTGGGCGTACTACCATTCTTCCTAATAGCACCACCCTCCGGGTCAAGATCACGCAAAGGAGATTTATCGCCAGTGTTTTTAACCTCCTGGTCTTCTAACAGTGAGTCACTATGACTCACTACTCCCCGAGCCGTGCTGAACACCTGTTGCTCCACTAACCCAGTTATTACAGCCGCCTTCATATCAGCCTTGGACTGGGAACTTTGCACAGAAATATTATAATATTTAGCAATAAGGCATAATTCAGCCTTAGTGCAACCGTCCACCTGATCCTCTGTTGGATTCGCCACGAAGACTTCCAAAACAAACGCTGACGCAGCCATAATATGTCTTTATGCGTGACTATGATACACCAAAAAAAAAATATATATATAACGTCCTCACTTAGCCAACCATGACCGTGCGCAATAATAATAGACACATTCTGCTTTCATACCTCTTAACCAAAACAATCCAACTGACCACATCTACTAAATGAAAACAACAACAAATGTCCCTAACCACTCAACTAGGAGTCACCTGTGTCACTCTAGCCTATCCCAGCTAAACTACTCCTAACTACTAACTGGATGAAGGCTACACATATCTTCAGTCGCTTACCGATTTCATTGCGCGCTCCACCGGAATCACGACTTGTGCCCCCCACCCTCTAGCCAAGCAGGTGACCCCCCCCCTGTTACCTATGTGGTAGAAAAAAGAGATCTGGTTAAGAGCATACACGAATGGTTAATTATTATACAAAACACAGCATGGATACATAAATACCAATAAACAACAACGCCACTTTACCTGATACCATCAGCCCCTATGTCAAACGTACACAGCAGACCGGCATTGAGCCCCCCATGTCACAAGGACATGAAAGACCGGAAATGAGCCCCCATGTCACATAGCAATGTCACAAGACAATATATAATATAAGCTGGAGCGGGCTGTATGTGAAAACCAGCCCGTCCAGTAGTGCTTTAAGCAAGGTCCCGAGCACATAATAAAGTGAACACAAGACGTTGATCCAAATAGTAAATTATATTTATTGTACAGGGTAGGGCTTTAAACCTCCACTGATATTTATAGGCAACAAAGGAAAAAAACAACCCACAAACATATAAACAAATAGGGAAAAAGGTAATTGGAGAACAGACAAAGTGAGGGATAGGAGAACTAAATCAAAAGTACCAAAGGTACAGTTCCACTCTCAGTGGAACTAGGCCTACAGCCAACAAGAGAATACTTACTCCCATGGAGGAGTAGCGCAGAGGCCAACAATATCTACATACATGTACTAGTACTTTAATCCACACGAAGCAGTAGACAAGCACAGTATCAATTCCACCACAGTGGCAAGCAATGGCAACCTCACGAAACTCTGATCAGTGGCAACTGACAGAGTGAGGCGCCCCGATGTGTGTCATCTCCACTCTATTAACCACCCATCTCCACTGCCGGTTCGAAGGTGCACCAATCAGATGCAACCAATCCAATCAGGGAGATGAGTGGCATCTGTGAATAGAAACAGGCAATTAGGAGATGACACAACACCACACATAACAGACAACACAAATAATATATTACACTGATGTTACATGGTGTTTAAAATATATGGCAATAATGATAATGAACAACCCACGTACGTGAAAAAAATAAAAAATAAAAAAGTGAGGAAGAGAGGTGAGATGATGTACGATGATAAGAGCATAAACACTGTGACTATCACAGTGTTTAGAGGGTCTATCACACCCTCTAAACACTGATAGACCCTCTAAACACTGTGACAGACCCTCTAAACACTGTGACAGACCCGACAAACACTGTGACAGACCCGACAAACACTGTGACATCTCTAAACACTATCAGTGTTTAGAGGGTGTGATAGACCCTCTAAACACTGTAATAGACCCTCTAAACACTGTGATAGACCCTACAAACACTGTGATATACCCTACAAACACTGTGATAGACCCTCTAAACACTGTGATAGACCCTACAAACACTGTGATATACCCTACAAACACTGTGATAGACCCTCTAAACACTGTGATAGACCCTCTAAACACTGATAGACCCTCTAAAAAATGTGATAGACCCTCTAAACACTGTGATAGACCCTCTAAACACTGTCATAGACCGTCTAAACACTGTGATAGATCTATCACAGTGTTTAGAGGGTCTATCACAGTGTTTGTCGGGTCTATCACAGTGTTTGTCGGGTCTGTCACAGTGTTTAGAGGGTCTGTCACAGTGTTTAGAGGGTCTGTCACAGTGTTTATAGGGTCTATCAGTGTTTAGAGGATCTATCACAGTGTTTAGAGGGTCTATCAGTGTTTAGAGGGTCTGTCATAGTGTTTAGAGGGTCTATCAGTGTTTAGAGGGTCTATCACAGTCTTTAGAGGGTCTATCAGTGTTTAGAGGGTCTATCACAGTGTTTGTCGGGTCTGTCACAGTGTTTAGAGCAGGGGTCTCAAACTCGCGGCCCGCGGGCCAATTGCGGCCCGCGGGATGATATTTTGCGGCCCCCTACTGGACTTCAAAGTGTAGTGTTAATGCGGCCCGTGCACTACTGTTTGCCGAGTCGTTGCGCGAGAGTTGGAAGTTTTATTTATTTGATCACTTGTAGGCTACCATAGCGCAGGCTCATGACAGCAACGTTATGTTAGTGACTTGGTTGAAACGTGATTCCGGAGTGATATGATATCAAGTAAAGTGGAATCTCTCTCCTCTGCGAGCAGTGCTGCGCGCTGTCCGCCTGCACTGCCACCGTCTGTCTGTGTACGAGTCTGTTCCAATCACATACGCGTCCCGTCAGCGTTTTTCCCCCTCACCCACAGTCTGCGAATCAGAGGCAGAGTAGGGGAGTAGGGCGGGTCTTCACGGACTGCATGTCGTCTCTCTCTTTCAGTCGTCGGAGCAGAGTTGACAGCGCTGCGCATCTACAGTAAACTCACTCTCAGTTTTATCTCTGTGAGATAAATGTAGCTATTAGCCTATTTTCGCCAGCAGGCAGCCAGCAGAAAAATATGGCATTTTCAAAGATGGTCAGTAAAAGAAAAGTCGACTGCAATTCAAAGGTGAATTTACGATGAATTGAAAATGGGGGACCCTGATGTAAACAAGACGAAAGTCTTTCTCTGGTCTGCATCCCCTTAACAATTGTATGTATTGAGCTGTACTGTACTGTACTGTACCCATTCTGCAATCTGTTAATAAAGTTTTCATTCATTCATTCATTCATGGACGGAAAAAGTCCCAGCCAGGGGCGTAGCTGGAGATTCTGGGCCCCATGAAAGAATCAATTTGTGGGCCCCCAATCTATTAAAAAATGTGGGGCCCCCAATCTATAAAAAAAATTGGGGCATTTATTTATTGATGAAAACGCATAATATGGTTTTTACCTATTTTTTTTATAAACAGCTTTGTGATAGAATAAAAAAAAATGCACAGTGCATTTCCATAGCTGTGGATTAGTCCACTGACACCACTGAGAAGCCTGAAGAACCGTTCATGTTCTGAAGAACTGTTCATGTTCTGAAATGTTATTGCTAAAGATTGAGAAGATTGGATCAGTTGTACTTTTTTTTTTGAATACTTGAAACCCTTTTTTGTGGAATATTTTATGCGGCCCAGCTCCACCCAGACTCTACCTCCAGCGGCCCCCAGGTAAATTGAGTTTGAGACCCCTGGTTTAGAGGGTCTGTCACAGAGAGTCTGTCACAGTGTTTAGAGGGTCTATCAGTGTTTAGAGGGTGTGATAGACCCTCTAAACACTGTGATAGACCCTCTAAACACTGTGATAGACCCTCTAAACACTGTGATAGACCCTCTAAACACTGATAGACCCTCTAAACACTGTGATAGACCCTCTAAACACTGTGACAGACCCTCTAAACACTGATAGACCCTCTAAAGACTGTGATAGACCCTCTAAACACTGTGATAGACCCTCTAAACACTGTGATAGACCCTCTAAACACTGATAGACCCTCTAAACACTGTGATAGACCCGACAAACACTGTGATAGATCTATTGGGGGAAATTATATTTTACAAAATCTATACATAATTTAAACATTCAATCCAAATAACCTAAGTTAGTCTAGGATGGCAGTGCCCCTGTAACCCCTAATTGCTCCCAATGGAGTGTGAATGGAGAGGACACTGGCGCTGTTTTGCCACCCGTACACATAGGGACCTCTCATCAGCCTGGACTCTCCTGTCACTCCAGTGTGTCGTCTTTCCTCTCTGCGGCGTCTAGCCTTCTTTAAATACAAGGAGACTAACACTAAACAGCAAAAAAAATGATGATGCTGTTAAATGATAAGTTCACAATTTGACTGTAGACCCCTCTACCATGAACCTGAAACACAGAACCAATAATTTCACTCATCACTGCAGTATTGAGCTTACTTCTGTTCATCACATATGGGACATAAGATCTCTCCCTGTGCAAGCTGTGTAAGGATGATGAACCTTCAACCTATTAAAGAAAATATATATTTTTTTTAGAATCAGTGAAGCAAATGTGACCACTGTGTTTCTGTCCTGTGTGAATAAAGGACACGGGAGTCCGAGATGGATGGAGCACTTCTCTTTTACTGAGCTGTGAATGGGACACACAACCAGCAGGTTAACCTGTTCCATCCGAGTGTTGCATAAAATTTGCGTTTTTAATATCAAACATATTCAAGTATTAACATCACTAACATGTCACAAAAGCATGTAGAATGTATATTATCATCAATACGTTAGTTTAGGAATAGGTTAAAAGTGCCATTAGATAGATTTAACTTTTCGATTTGCTGAAGTATATTCCGAGAGGGCGACCATTTTGGAAATGTTTAACCGTGGGAATTTTTCTGAACTACACTTCCTGGAAGATTATAATGGGATTCAAGGTTCAGAGTTCTGTATGAATTATTTCAATAACTGTTATTATTCTGGATAATAAACCACAAAAGGTAACGTTTGACAAATTTTAAAACGCAGTTCATTTCTCTTCCCTATTGTTAACATGTAGGAACAATTAGATCTGAAATTAGTTTCAAAACGGTTGCACTGTGGGGAAAATGAAAAAGTACAGTAGATTACAGTAGATTATTATCTGTTCTTATGCATGCCTGGTGATACTAAATCCAAATTGAACTCAGGCATTTGAAAGATAATATATATATATATATATATATATATATATATATATATATATATATATATATATATATATAAATGTGCGAATTGGCTATAATAAGGTCATTTATAAGCATCATATTCTATAATAATATTTCAAATTGCATTGGTCCGGATGGGAGAATTCAGTACTGTATCTACAGAACCTTCGGTTTAATCATCTTCCCTTTATTAATTTCACATGATCTCAAGAGGGGACTGAACGAGATCAGTGGCAGTTTTTAATGTTTGGTCATTATTAGCATGGTGTTATTCACTGTCAAAGATGCAAAGAAAAATCATAATTCATATTCTCCTTTGTTTCATCACAATTTAAGCAAGCCTAGTAATAGACACAATATTTATGACACTGTGAATACATTCCCTGAGGTCCATAGATGTCCCTAGATACAGATAATATGCAAATGGCCCTTTCGATTTTGATTACTATTATTGTGAAATAATAATTAAATGTGAAATATTGCTATGTTATTGTGAGATTACAAAATCTGATGTGATATTACAGAGGATTTTGATTACAGTATTGTATTGTGAAATAATAATTAAATTATGTGAAATCAAAGGATACTGTATGAATGTCACTGTAATATGACACTCATAACAGAATTAGTTATCAATAACCTACCTGTATAAAGGTTAAAAGTTGTTGCAAATATTTTTTTCCCCTCATAAATATACCACTATATACATTAATTTCTTATCTTAGTTTTAAAATGACCATTTAACAGTTTAACAGTGCTCTGAAAATGCTCTGAGAACATGCGGTCATCATTCACTGTTTTAAGCACAAATACATAAGGGAGGGAGGGAGAGAGATAGGCCCGGCCTGTATGCCTGCACCCTGCCATGTTGTTGGTTTACCATGCAAGCAAGCATAATGGTAGCAGCAATGCTAAGCTAACTGATTGTGCCAGTGTATCCTGTTAAAGAATACAGCATAAGCCACATTTTGAAACGTTACTGACGTTAGCCTACATAAAATGTATAACAGTATATGCAACAGGTGGATATCACTAAACACCAAAATCAAGAAACATTCATTATAGCTAACTGCTAACGCTACTAGCTAAATTAGCTTCAGCTAGCAGGCATGCATAACGGTTAATATAATATTCTCTACTGTTACAAAGGGTCAGATTAAACCGAATATATATATTTATTGCTTGATATCCCTTGTATAATATTTGTATATCGTTTGATATCCCTTGTATATTATTTGTATATATACACGGAATATCCCTTTACCTGGGTACAAACCAGAGTAATATTCGCTCTCCTATTGGACAGCGACCCCTAGGCGCCAACGACCAAGCCCCCAACGGCAAGTTCAAAGGCAACTCCGGGCATGTCTCAACATGTCCAGAGTCTGCGCAGTAATACGAGACAGAACTGAGGTTGGCACTAGATAATTCACCTTACGTATAAATACGGCGCAGGTGTAAACAGCAGTAGTCTTACCAAAACCTTGATGCCTTCACCACGAGACAACGTGCAGTGAAGTGAGCCACTTTGCCTCTAAATAGAGCATTGAGAACCACGTGTGAATAGATTGCTAAAGTGTCAGAGTTTAACGCAGTAACGTTGAGTTCGACTTAATCTAATGTGAAGTAATAGTCGATCATTTATAGTGTATCGTGCGGCTACAGTTCTTCAGTGACCAGCATTACCACCGGTTCGTCGTGTATATAGCTAGTGCACTTATCCAGGCTGGGCAACCTAAACTCGTGCCCCCACCCGAGGAGTCCTAGACGAGAACCGTTGGATATGTACACCGGAGAACCTACACCGGCGACTGCAGAACCATTTCTGGTTGGATTATATTGCTTTGGGACCGTGACCGCTGGAGCAGAGAACCGTCGATCCCACTGTCGTTTGGGATCTACCCCCCGTGAGGATCATCACTCGAGTGCGCCTCTAGGAAGAGGCTGGCTAGCTGTCTTCCATGCTGTCGAGCATACTGGATTATAGCTGTTGCTTTGTCTGCTAATCAAGGGAGTACATGCACTGGCTCCTGTATCTGGAGTCTCGTTATTCCTCGTTGATCCAGACTTTGTACCCGAACATTCCTCTACCCCTGCCGGCCTTACACCCGGAGGGAACCCCCCAGTGTCTCCAGCTGGTACTAGTGTGCCCTATGTAATTGCTATACCACAGGTGGCGTCAGTTTAGACCCATCCTAGTATTCATACTATTCTCATTGACTTACGCTCTTGACTGACTTTACGTGTGTTCTTCGCCATACAAGCGCGAGCCTAATTCTCAATCTGTAACCTAACGTTGCTTAATAATAATAAATAGTACTTTATGTGTCAACTCCAAATAGTACTTTATGTGTCAATGCCGTATTCTTGTGTGGGTGTTCACCATATATATTCATGTACTGTATGGCCAGTAATTAAAGTACATAACTAGTAGTGGTTTAATATATCATACTCTTTAATACAGTCAGGGAATTGTACCCCTCAGTTACAATTGGTCCTTCGAGCCGGAGGGTATCAGTGTAATATTTAATATAATATTGATATTAACCATGGCCAGCGGTGAACACTCCCCAAGCGGCTCTCCCAAGCTAGACCGCCCGCAGCGCAAACGTCAGCCACCTCCCTATCTGGAGGAATACGCTGTCGTTCTAATACCTAGCTTATCTAAACAGACGTTAAATACGGATAAAGCGGATAGTCAAAGCATGTCAAATCCTATCGACCAGGCGACCCTGCCAGTAGAGACCCCAGTGGGTTCTAACAAAACTGACCAAGCTCACGGGGGGGACCAGGTGGGACATGACATGACTATACCCCCAGACAACGTCAACGGGATAGTCCCCGGAGAGCTCCAGGATAAAGAAAGCGCTCCAGGGACAGAACCCGACACACCACCAGAAGAGAAGCGCGCCCAGGAGATGGACCTCGGGGCGCGCCAGGAGAACAGATCTCCAACGAGCACTGTCAGAAGCCGATCACCTCCGTCAGTGTCATCCCCCAGTGAGGCGGACCAGATACTGGCGCAAGCCTTCATCGCCACCCTGACAGCCTCCACCGAACGCGATCGAGCGATTGAGCGCGAACACTCTGCCATGGAACAAGAGCGCCTCCGGGCGCAACAATTAAGTGAGCGCGAACACTCTACCATGGAAAGAGAGCGCCTTCAGGCTCAACAGACGAGCGAGCGCGAACAATCAGCAGCGGAACGAGAGCGCCTTCACGCGCAACAAAGGAGTGAAGACGACCGCATAAGACTGGAGACCAGACGCCTTCAGACGGAAGAGAACATTGAAAGAGACCGCGCCAATGCACAGCGCGACGCCGCCAATGCACAGCGCGACGCCGCCCATGCCCAGCGCGAAGCAGAGCGCGACGCCGCCCATGCCCAGCGCGAAGCAGAGAGCGACCGGCTGCAGGCGCAGATGATAGAACAATTGATTGCCAGGGCGACACCCCCTCTCTCCGCACGGAGCTCCCGGACATCATCACGACAAGGGTCTAGGGCACCTTCCCCTACCCGACCAAGCGACCCGGGACCCGGCCAACAGAAGGATCCTGTCTACGTCTCCGAACCCCTTCCCCGACCGGTCCATACGAGACCCAGCAACCGGGAAGAACCGGCCTACGTCGCAGAGAGACTGAATAGAAGACTTCAGGACCTAGAAGAGGAAGAGGAAGAAGAGGAAAGTCAAGCCCACCCGCAGCAACGTACTCAGGACCAGGAGGCCCAGTACAGCCCAGACTTCATCCCCGAGTCACTGCACTACAAACCCCCGACTCGACTCACGGGTGAGTTTGACATACAGTCAGCACCGAGGAACAGCACCTGGGTACCCGGCCTCTGGTACCCACCAAGTACCAGCCCACGACAACACGTACGGGGAGACTCGCCCAGGAGGCCTCTTCCCCTACGCTCACCGATGTGCCAGCCATCCATGGCATCGTACCTTGGCACACCGACGTTCCCAGACTTTACGCACGAGGACAGAGCACAGTACACGGAATTACGGATGTGCTTGGAGACTATGATGTCCGACGTCCCTGATGAGTCGTACAAATATGCCATCCTCCTCAAGCACCTCAAGGTGCCCAGAGCGCATAATATAGCGCTGGCATATTCCAACTCAAGCACCCCATACTCCGCGGCTCTAGTGGCCCTCGACCAGCGTTATGGACGCATATGGGACTACGTGATACAGGAAATAAGAGATATCGACCGCCTCCCCCCAGCCAAAGACAGTGGAGCATTGGATGGCCTCTCTATCAGGGTGCAGTCCCTGGTGGGGATGCTGGGGTCCCAGGGGGAGAAGGGGAGATATGAACTGTATGCTAGCTCTGGTGTGGAGCGAGTGCTGGAGGGGCTCCCTCCAGCCCGCCAGGAGCGTTTTCGGCGGCAGAGAGACCACCGTGATCCCGACGGTCCCAAGCCATCCCTCCTAGACCTGTCCGCCTTCCTCGCAAGGGAAGTCAGCAGCCTACGACTGGACACGTTCGTGTGGAGTGGACCAAGCCCAAGAGATGGACCTCGGAGATCTAATGATAACCGCCGGTCAGTGACAGTTATGCACCAAGCCAAGTCAGTGCCGCAGCACAAAAACCACAGCACCCCCCCAATGAAGGGGAAGTGGAAGATTGTATGCCAGTACTGTGAAAAGGAACATTGGCTGTCTCAATGTGACACTTTCAAGAAGATGACCGCTGACGAGGTGAAGTGGATCAAAGCCAACCACCGCTGCTTCCGCTGCGCGCGCAGCCATATGGCAGCCGAGTGCCGTTTAAAGAAGAAATGCAGCAAGTGCGACGGCGCCCACTTGGATGTCTTACATGACAGCAACAAGAAGAAACTCGTACCCCCAAGCAGCTCGAGAGTGAACGTCATGTATATCGACCCTGCGAGGAGCGGGAGCTCCCGAGTGCTCTTGAAAGTGGTCCGAGTGATATTAAGCTACGAGGACAAGGTCATGGACACTTACGCCGTCCTGGACGATGGGTCAGAAAAGACTCTCCTCCTCGCATCCGCTGCAGCCCGGCTGGGTCTGCGGGGGAGCGAAGAAACAATGACAATCCGTACTATTAGAAGAGACATGAAGACCATAAAGGGTGAAAATGTCTCCTTCACGATAGCAGCAGTCGGGCAGCCCGAGAAGCAGTATAGGATTACTAACGCCTTCACCAGCCAAGACATAGGCCTGTCACAGTACACCTACCCCATCCCAAAGCTGATGGAAAAATACGTGCACCTACGTCAACTACCTATACCGCTCATCGACGGCGCCACCCCGACCCTGCTCATAGGATCCGACCACGCACACCTCATCGTCCCAACGGACCGGGTCCACATCGGGCCCAGAGGCTGTCCAGCAGCGGTCGAGACCCGCCTAGGGTGGACACTACAAGGCCCCCTCTCCAGGTCTTCCAACCGACCAGCAGCCACTCGCTGCCTCCACTCAAGAATAAAAGAAGAAGACACCACCCTCTTACAGCACGTCGAGAGGCTATGGACATTAGACGCGATGCCCTTTAAGAATGAAAAGAAACTCGTTCGCTCAAAGGAAGACACTTATGCCATAACCCTCCTCGAGCAGAGGACAAAGAGAGTCAAGGTCAATGGAGTGATGAGATACGCAACTCCACTCTTGAGGCGAGAGGGTATGCCCACCCTCCACGCCTCAAAAGAAGCGACGGAGCGATATCTACTGAACACCGAGCGGCGTCTAGCCAAAGACCCTACTCAAGCCACTGTGTACCGCGCTGAGATTGACAAGCTAATCACAGCGGGACACATAAAGAAAATTGACATTCAAGAGGCCGACCAGACGACCGAATCATGGTACGTGCCCCACCACAAGGTCCACCACAACGGCAAGGATCGTATTGTGTTCAACTGCAGCTACCAGATCGGACTACAGAATCTGAATAAAGAACTCTTGCCCGGCCCAACACTCGGCCCCTCTCTACTAGGCGTGTTACTACGTTTCCGCCAAGACAAGGTGGCCATCAGCGGCGACATCAAAGGGATGTTCCTGCAGGTGCGACTAGTGGAAGAGGACAAGCCCTTGCTGCGGTTCTTATGGAGAGAGAGGTTCGGGGATGAGCAACCATCCATCTACCAATGGGAGGTCCTCCCTTTCGGAACCACATGCAGCCCATGCTGTGCTACGTTCGCACTGCAAAAACATGTCACAGAAGACCCAGAAGCTGACGAGGAGGTCAGACAAAGTGTAGAGAGGAGTTTCTACGTGGACAACTGTCTGCAAAGCGTCTCGACGCCAGAAGAAGCCGAAGCCCTCCTACTCAAGCTCCGCGCCTCACTGATCAAAGGCGGCTTTGATCTCCGGCAGTGGGCCAGCAGCGACCCTCAAGTTCTTCGCAGCCTCTCCCCAGAGACAAAGGCAGCAAGCAGCGAGACCTGGATGGCGACCATCCCAGGTGAAGCACAAGAAATGGACTAGTCTGGCGCTTCAAAACAGACTCGCTCCATTACAGATACACACCCCTGACCACGGAGCAGGGAAGGTCGACCCCTCTACCGACCACCAGACGGAGTGTATACAGAACACTCGCAAGGCAATATGACCCGCTGGGGTGTATCCTACCTTACACCACCAGGGCGAAAATGATTGTACGAGAGCTGTGGGACAAGGAACAGGGCTGGGACGACCCCATACCCGACCACCTCGCTTCCACCTGGAGAGAGTGGGAGAAAGAACTCGACTCGCTCCAAAATGTGAACATACGCCGAAGCTACTTCCCACCCACAGTGCGGCTGGAGACGTGCCAGATGGACCTGCACGTCTTCAGCGACAGCTTACTTGCGGGCCCGAGAGGAGGGAGGAGAAATACACACAGCCTTCATCCTGGCTCGCTCAAGGATAGCCCCCCGCAAGCAACAATCGATCCCGCGTCTAGAGCTCTGCGCAGCCCTGGTAGGCGCGCAACTCGCCACGTTAATCCAACGTGAACTCACCATCCCGGTGCAAAGAACAATCTTGTGGTCAGACTCCATGACCGTACTCACATGGATCCAGTCCGATTCGTGTAGATACAAGGTCTTCGTGGGGGTCAGAATCACAGAGATCCAAGACTTAACAGAATCAGCGTGCTGGAGGTACGTGGACACGAAACAGAACCCAGCAGATGTCATCACACGGGGGATGTCCCTAGATGACCTCACACGTCACAATATCTACAGTGACGGTCCTGAGTTCCTCAAGCTCCCGGAAGAAGAGTGAACTAACCCCACCCCTCGGGAGGCTAGTCAAGAGGAGGCAGAGATCAAGAAATCTATGTTCTGTGGGTTGACGCACACACCAGTCCCCACTGACCCTAACATAGACGACTGCCCTACCCTTGAGAGTGCGCAGTTAAAGACATTCCTGTGGCACCACCCTGAGGTTCCCCCCACTACCGACATTAATGCAGCTAACTACGAAGAAGCAGAACTCCTTCTGCTACAGCGAGCTCAAAGAGACTCGTTCCCCGAGGAGCTAGACTGTCTGCAGGGATCAAAGCCAGTCCCGTCAGACAGCAGACTGCTCCACTTGGCCCCTGAGCGCGACACCCATGACCTCATCAGGGTGGGATGACGTCAAGTTTCCTATAGTCCTCAACAGCCGACACAAGGTCACCGAGCTCATCATAAAGAAATACGACGAGGATGTGCACCACGCTGGGGCAGAGAGAGTCTTCGCTGAGATCCGACGTCGCTATTGGATACTACAAGGAAGAGAAGCAGTACGACGCTTCCAGCGGACCTGTCTAGACTGTCGCAAGTGGCGAGCACAGCCCAGAATACCCATGATGGCAGACCTGCCTCCCTGTCGCCTCCGACTCGGCGACAAGCCCTTTCACTCCACCGGCATGGACTGATTCGGCCCGCTTTACGTGAAGAAAGGAAGAGGGACGGAGAAGAGGTGGGGCATTGTATTCAAATGCATGACCACCCGAGCAATACACATAGAACTCCTTCCGACCATGAGTACGGACTCATTCCTCATGGCCTTCCGGAGATTCACAGCGCGAAAAGGAAAACCGTCTATATTGTTGTCTGATCACGGGACAAACTTCAAAGGCGGAGAAAGAGAGCTGAGAGAGAGCTTCCAAGCCATGGGCCCAGAACTTAAGACCCACCTCGCTCCCTCTCAGATCGACTTCCAGTTTAACCCCCCGAACGCCCCTCACTTCGGGGGAACCTGGGAAAGAGAAGTACGTTCCATAAAGACAGCTCTGTACGCCGTGCTTGGGGCCCAGACCGTGGCTGAAGAAGTCCTCACGACAGTCCTCACAGAGATCGAGGGAGTATTGAACTCAAAGCCCCTCGGTTACGTATCAAGTGATGTAGCAGATGTCGACCCAGTCACCCCCAACACTCTCTTGATGGGGCGGCTGGACCCCGCGCTCCCACAGACGGTGTACAGACCCGAAGAAGCGAACGGCCGTAGAATGTGGAGGTACAGTCAAGTATTGGCTGACAAGTTTTGGAACAGTTTCCTCCTCCACTACCTACCGTCTCTACAAACCCGCCAGTAATGGGTAAAAAAGATAGAGACAACTTGACGGAGGACACAGTCGTTATGATCGTGGACCAGTCACTACCCCGAGCTAAGTGGCCGGCCGGCCGCGTAAGCAAAGTGATCACTGGTGCCGACGGAAAGGTCAGAGCGGCAGAAGTTATTGCCCAGGGACGGACATACACCCGACCCGTGGCGAGGCTGATAGAGTTGCCAAGGCTCCCTGACTCCCTTGATGACGATCATGACCCACTGACTTTGTAGATTGCCCTACTCCCCACAACAGACATTGAGTAGTTGACAGGACTATTAATCTGTCTTCGCTTTAACTAATTAGGTGCGGACTAATTAGGAGGCGGCTGTTACAAAGGGTCAGATTAAACCGAATATATATATTTATTGCTTGATATCCCTTGTATAATATTTGTATATCGTTTGATATCCCTTGTATATTATTTGTATATATACACGGAATATCCCTTTACCTGGGTACAAACCAGAGTAATATTCGCTCTCCTATTGGACAGCGACCCCTAGGCGCCAACGACCAAGCCCCCAACGTCAAGTTCAAAGGCAACTCCGGGCATGTCTCAACATGTCCAGAGTCTGCGCAGTAATACGAGACAGAACTGAGGTTGGCACTAGATAATTCACCTTACGTATAAATACGGCGCAGGTGTAAACAGCAGTAGTCTTACCAAAACCTTGATGCCTTCACCACGAGACAACGTGCAGTGAAGTGAGCCACTTTGCCTCTAAATAGAGCATTGAGAACCACGTGCGAATAGATTGCTAAAGTGTCAGAGTTTAACGCAGTAACGTTGAGTTCGACTTAATCTAATGTGAAGTAATAGTCGATCATTTATAGTGTATCGTGCGGCTACAGTTCTTCAGTGACCAGCATTACCACCGGTTCGTCGTGTATATAGCTAGTGCACTTATCCAGGCTGGGCGGCCTAAACTCGTGCCCCCACCCGAGGAGTCCTAGACGAGAACCGTTGGATATGTACACCGGAGAACCTACACCGGCGACTGCAGAACCATTTCTGGTTGGATTATATTGCTTTGGGACCGTGACCGCTGGAGCAGAGAACCGTTGATCCCACTGTCATTTGGG
Source organism: Notolepis coatsorum (assembly GCF_963971535.1). Classification (NCBI taxonomy): domain Eukaryota; kingdom Metazoa; phylum Chordata; class Actinopteri; order Aulopiformes; family Paralepididae; genus Notolepis; species Notolepis coatsorum. The sequence goes on along the minus strand of NC_140172.1, from coordinate 76,104,101 downwards.
ATCTACCCCCCGTGAGGATCATCACTCGAGCCCGCCTCTAGGAAGAGGCTGGCTAGCTGTCTTCCATGCTGTCGAGCATACTGGATTATAGCTGTTGCTTTGTCTGCTAATCAAGGGAGTACATGCACTGGCTCCTGTATCTGGAGTCTCGTTATTCCTCGTTGATCCAGACTTTGTACCCGAACATTCCTCTACCCCTGCCGGCCTTACACCCGGAGGGAACCCCCCAGTGTCTCCAGCTGGTACTAGTGTGCCCTATGTAATTGCTATACCACAGGTGGCGTCAGTTTAGACCCATCCTAGTATTCATACTATTCTCATTGACTTACGCTCTTGACTGACTTTACGTGTGTTCTTTGCCATACAAGCCCGAGCCTAATTCTCAATCTGTAACCTAACGTTGCTTAATAATAATAAATACCCTCCAAATAGTACTTTATGTGTCAATGCCGTATTCTTGTGTGGGTGTTCACCATATATATATATAGTAGAAAAGACTCACGCACATCCCAAATGTAGTCACGGGTGCTAGACTCGAATTAGATCTGTAATGTTTGTGGAAGAAAAGTCTGCACACCGTCTAGTGTTCCCAAGTTTTAATGTACTTGAACACAACGTTTCGGCCTGTGGCCTTTTTCAAGTGTCAACGACATGTGAAAAGGGGTGGGGTATATATACATATACAAATTAAAGGTCAAGGTTGAGCCAGGTCAATCAATTAGCCTATAGGCTACACATTTACAGACCATATTGCAGCTCAAGTGCCTAGATTAGAACATATGGTACATAGTAACAATAACAGTAGTACGGTAGTTTAGTAGTTAAATGTGACACACCTTCACATGCCAAAATTGAGAAAATATATAATAAGAAAACTTAAAAAACAGAAATTAATTAAAAAAACACAAAATCTGGACAGAATGTGTGTATTTACAGGAAGGGTTTAATGTCAAACTCTTCATTCAGTCCAAGAGGGGCCATAGTCTGCAGGGTGTGAATATGGTAGGTCTCTCTCTGCAAAAGTAGTTTGCCATGGTCTCCTCCTCTCGCTGGTCTCTTTACCTTTTCAATGCCTGTGTATCTTAATGTGCTGATATTGTGTCCTGCCTGTCTAAAGTGTACTGCAACCGGGTTATGTTCATCACCACATCTGATGTTGCTGCGGTGTTCGCTGATGCGTATTTTGAGTTGCCGGTTGGTTTTACCTACATAGCACAGGCCACAAGGGCATTTGATTAGGTAGATGACATGAGTGGAGCTACAGGTGATGAAGCCACGGACTCTGAGGGTTTTACCATTACGTGGATGTGTGTAGGTCTTACTCTTAAGAGTATAGCCACACTGTGCACAGTTACCACACTTATAGTTCCCATCCGGGGTGTTATCTAGGAACGTGGGTCTGTGAGCCGTGGGTGGGCTATAGGATCTCACTAGTTGGTTTCTCAGGTTGGGGGGGCGTTTGTAAATTACGGCAGGAGGTTCCTTGAAAACAGCTTGGAGTTTGGGATCAGAGTTGATGATGTGCCAATGTTTATGTAGGATCTTTTTTAATTCAAAACCTACAGGAGAGTATGTAGTGCAGCACAGTGGGGACTGGTCCTTAGTGGGTCTAATTCTAGGTTGTAGGCATTCGTCCTGTGTGGCCACATCAAAGCGGTTAGCAGCTTTATCTATCCATTCTGTAGGATATCCTCTCTCCTGGAATCTCCTGCTTAGGTCTGTGGACTGTCTCTGATATAGACTATCGAGACTACAGATTCTCCTGGCTCGGTGAAACTGGCTGACCGGGAGGCTCTTAATGAGGTGGGTGGGATGGAAACTGTCACCCCGTAGTAAGGTGTTTCTGTCAGTAGGTTTACGAAATAAATCAGTATGTATAGTATTCCCCTCCTTGATAACCAAAACATCTAAGAAGCTGATGCTGCTAGAGCTGGCCTCCAGAGTGAAGTTCAAATTGGAGTTAGCTGCGTTGAGATATTTATGAAATGCCTCCAGTGACGCTTCACTCCCTGTCCAAATAATGAAAATGTCATCAATGTACCGCTGATATAACAATATGTCTGGGAATTTTTTTTTAACAACAGGGTCCAATATGTATTGATTCTCAAACTGACCCATGTACAGATTAGCATAGTTGGGGGCCATAGTACTCCCCATGGCCGTACCCTTGGTTTGAAGATAGTGATCTGATTTGAACTTAAAGTAATTGTTGGTCAGTACAGTTTCAATTAGGTCACATATGCAGGTAGTACTGGGTTTATCAGTGTCGGGTCTGAGGCTCAGAAAGGTACTTGCCGCTTGAGACATGGGTGACCTCCCTTCCCTCATATACACAGGATTCCATTGATCTCATTAACAAACTAAAGGCCACTGTACTACCAGACAAGGCTACTTTTGTCACTTTAGATGTGACTAGTCTGTACACCAACATCCCACATGATGGTGGGATTGAAGCGGCACGTACCTTTCTGAGCCTCAGACCCGACACTGATAAACCCAGTACTACCTGCATATGTGACCTAATTGAAACTGTACTGACCAACAATTACTTTAAGTTCAAATCAGATCACTATCTTCAAACCAAGGGTACGGCCATGGGGAGTACTATGGCCCCCAACTATGCTAATCTGTACATGGGTCAGTTTGAGAATCAATACATATTGGACCCTGTTGTTAAAAATTTTTTCCCAGACATATTGTTGTGGTACATTGATGCGCTACATTGATGACATTTTCATTATTTGGACAGGGAGTGAAGAGTCACTGGAGGCATTTCATAAATATCTCAACGCAGCTAACTCCAATTTGAACTTCACTCTGGAGGCCAGCTCTAGCAGCATCAGCTTCTTAGATGTTTTGGTTATCAAGGAGGGGAATACTATACATACTGATTTATTTCGTAAACCTACTGACAGAAACACCTTACTACGGGGTGACAGTTTCCATCCCACCCACCTTATTAAGAGCCTCCCGGTCAGCCAGTTTCACCGAGCCAGGAGAATCTGTAGTCTCGATAGTCTATATCAGAGACAGTCCACAGACCTGAGCAGGAGATTCCAGGAGAGAGGATATCCTACAGAATGGATAGATAAAGCTGCTAACCGCTTTGATGTGGCCACACAGGACGAATGCCTACAACCTAGAATTAGACCCACTAAGGACCAGTCCCCACTGTGCTGCACTACATACTCTCCTGTAGGTTTTGAATTAAAAAAGATCCTACATAAACATTGGCACATCATCAACTCTGATCCCAAACTCCAAGCTGTTTTCAAGGAACCTCCTGCCGTAATTTACAAACGCCCCCCCAACCTGAGAAACCAACTAGTGAGATCCTATAGCCCACCCACGGCTCACAGACCCACGTTCCTAGATAACACCCCGGATGGGAACTATAAGTGTGGTAACTGTGCACAGTGTGGCTATACTCTTAAGAGTAAGACCTACACACATCCACGTAATGGTAAAACCCTCAGAGTCCGTGGCTTCATCACCTGTAGCTCACCTAATCAAATGCCCTTGTGGCCTGTGCTATGTAGGTAAAACCAACCGGCAACTCAAAATACGCATCAGCGAACACTGCAGCAACATCAGATGTGGTGATGAACATAACCCGGTTGCAGTACACTTTAGACAGGCAGGACACAATATCAGCACATTAAGATACACAGGCATTGAAAAGGTAGAGAGACCAGCGAGAGGAGGAGACCATGGCAAACTACTTTTGCAGAGTGGAGGTTTCTCTATGACAACACGTGAAACACAAATTCACTCATAATTCATAATTATTATTAATTTACATATACATATATATAAAAAAAAAAATATATATATATATATATATATATATATATATATTATTTTTTTTTAATTATTATTATTATTTTTTTTTATTATAAATGTTTTCCTCTGTAAAAAAAATTCCAGTGAATTTCTTTTTCTTAAAAAATGGCCAAAATTGACAGCTCTGAGCAGGCCTGCACTGCAGTATTGCCTGCAGTAATTATTCGTGAAGAAAACTTCACAGGTGTGACCCATTGTTAAATAAATAATAAATAACAGCGAATCAAAATAGGCTATTAACTTCATCTAAGAACGGTCTGTGCAGTTAAACTCTTGCCATTGAATGGAGGTTTGATTGATTGACAGCCCTTGACATCCAATACACGGAGGTTGAATATGATTGGCAGCCTTGCAAATCCAATCAGAGATTTCTGCATTGCAAAGTCAAAATGGGTCCAGCTGCATGTGAGGAGGATAGGTTTAGCTCGGGCCAATCTCAAGTTTCTCAAGTTTCTTTATTAGTTGTCATACAGAAGTACAGAATACTTTTATACAAAATGTAACATAAAGAAGCATTTTGTATAAAAGTATTCTGTACTTCTGTATGACAACTAATAAAGAAACTTGAGAAACTTGAGATTGGCCCGAGCTAAACCTATCCTCCTCACATGCAGCTGGACCCATTTTGACTATGTGAAAGTTGAGACTATGAGAAAGTTGTTGTTTAGTAGTTAGTAAGCTGTACAGCTATAACAAGTCAGGCTAAATTAAACGTTGCGCCAACATTAGGACCGAAGTATAAACCAGCAACTGAGCAACATGAAGAAGTGGATTTATGCATCTGGATCAGAAAAAACGTTGTGGATGAAAAAGTAAGTAGGCTACAGTGCTTGTATGCTAACAGTAGCTAGGCAGCTTAGCCTACATCACAATGATAATCACCAAGCTAACTTACTGTACACACTGTAGGGCTGGGCAATTAATCAAAACAGAATCGCGATATCGATTCATAGACCTATGCAATCTAATTTCTAAGTTATGACTATTTTCTTTTATAAAAAAAATACGTTTTTTTTTTTTTTTTTTTTTTATTTATTATTATTTTATCTCGGTTGAACATGATTTGTGGAACTCCCTCTGGTGTTGTGGTCGTGGTATTCACTGACCTTTGGGAAGTATTTCGACATGCACATGGGTATCTTAGTGGTGTAGTGCAGTGTTTCTCAACTGGTGGGTGGCGACCCAAAGGTGGGTCGCGGTGCCATTTTGAGTGGGTCGCGGATGTGTGTAATAAAAAAAAAAAAAAAAAAAGTAAAACGTTTTTTTTTTTTTTTTTTTTTTTTTCTCACTACCTATCTTTGTGAAAGTGGCTTCTCAGCTCTGGTCTAGCTGAAGACAAAGCAGAGGAACAGATTGGACATTGAGCATGACCTCAGAGTTGCTTTGTCTACCATCACCCCAGACTTTGATACTCTTGTCAGGAGCAAACAACATCCCCAGTTATCCCATTAGTTCCCTGCATGTTAAGCTAAGAAGTCTGCTAAGAAGGATATATTATTTATTATTATTATTATTTTATTTCATTGTGTTTTTAGCCCTTAGTTGCACTTTTGTTGCAACCCCAGTTATCCCATTAGTTCCCCCAAACGTACTGTAGGTATGTTATGTTAAGCTAAGAAGTCTGCTAAGAAGCATAATTATTTATTATTATTATTATTATTATTATTATTATTATTATTATTATTATTATTATTATTATTATTATTATATTATTATTATTATTATTATTAAATTTCATTGGGGTTTTAGCCCTAGTTGCACTTTTGTTGCAACCCCAGTTATCCCATTAGTTCCCCCAAACTTAGGTCTGTTATGTTAAGCTAAGAAATCTGCTAAGAAGCATATTATTTATTATTATTTTATTTCATTGGGTTTTTAGCCCTAGTTGCACTTTTGTTGCAACCCCAGTTATCCCATTAGTTCCCCCAAACTTAGGTCTGTTATGTTAAGCTAAGAAATCTGCTAAGAAGCATATTATTTATTATTATTTTATTTCATTGGGTTTTTAGCCCTAATTGCACTTTTGTTGCAACCCCAGTTATCCCATTAGTTCCCCCAAATTTAGGTCTGTTATGTTAAGCTAAGAAATCTGCTAAGAAGCATATATTATTTATTATTATTTTATTTCATTGGGTTTTTAGCAATAGTTGTACTTTTGTTGCACTTTTTTGTGTTTATTTCATATTTTGAAAGATTGCGTATTACTGCAATTTTCTTTTTTTTTACATAAATCATAGTGGTTAAAAATGTTGGGTCGCGACTTAATGACTAAGGAAAATGTTGGGTCCCGAGGCTAGACCAGTTGAGAACCACTGGTATAGTGTATCTTGTAGACCAGGCCCATTGCAAGTTGCTGTACTCTGTCGTCTACTCTAAGCCATCCTAGGTTGTCAAAGTGGACAGGGGTGAGGTGGGTTTTAGGAGTAAGGTCAAGCAGTAGTCTGACCAGTTTGTTTTGTGATGTTTGTAATCTTGTTTTTAGTGCCTTTGAGGTGCTTTGGTACCATGAGGTGCAAGCATAGTCGTAGTACCCTTGAATGAGTGCTCCTGTTAGAGTCTTCAAGGTATTCTTGTTTACCAGAGAGGAGATCTGGTACAGGAATCTAGTTCGTTGGTTGACTTTGTTTTATTACATTGGATCCCATTTTGTCACAGGAAAGATTTGCCTCTATAGGATGGAACCCAGGTAGGTAATTTCATCTTTCCTTTTAAGATAAGATAAGATATTCCTTTATTGATCCCCTTGGGGAAATTCAGGCATCATAGCAGCATGGGGGAAGGGGGGGGGGTACAGGTAGTGAAAACAACACAAGCAGTGTAAACAAATAGGTCAATATAATTTACTATCTAACTAACTGAAATATACATTATTCATTATTCACAGTATCACAGTATCCACATAAGGTGCAGTATGCATAAGGTAGTGTTATTGTCCTACTTGGGTTCCTATTAGTTCTAGGTCGATGTCTGGCAGAAGTCGCTGCCCACTGTTGTGGAGCCTGATGGCCACTGGTATGAAGGACTGTCCGAGGCGGTTAGTTGAGTGTCGGGGGGGTATGAGTCTGTGGCTTCCTTGTCACCTTCACCTAATATGTTTTGATCTGGTCAGGTGCGCTGTCACCTAAAATGTTTTGATCTGATCAGGTGCGCTGTCACCTAATATGTTTTCATCTGGTCAGGTCCGCTGTCACCTAATGTTAATATGTTTTCATCTGTGTCCACTGACCACTGACACACAGTGGGGGATGTTTTAAAAATATTATTTAATATATAATATAATATAATAATTTGTGCTTCACCTAAAAATTTGGTCAGCAGCCTCCACTGAGAGAGACCTACCATATTCACACCCTGCAGACTATGGCCCCTCTTGGACTCAATGAAGAGTTTGACATTAAACCCTTCCTGTAAATACACACATTCTGTCCTGATTTTGTGTTTTTTTAATTAATTTCTGTTTTTTAAGTTTTCTTATTATATATTTTCTCAATTTTGGCATGTGAAGGTGTGTCACATTTAACTACTAAACTACCGTACTACTGTTATTGTTACTATGTACCATATGTTCTAGGCACTTGAGCTGCAATATGGTCTGTAAATGTGTAGCCTATAGGCTAATTGATTGACCTGGCTCAACCTTGACCTTTAATTTGTATATGTATATATACCCCACCCCTTTTCACATGTCGTTGACACTTGAAAAAGGCCACAGGCCGAAACGTTGTGTTCAAGTACATTAAAACTTGGGAACACTAGACGGTGTGCAGACTTTTCTTCCACAAACATATGTTCACCATATATATTCATGTACTGTATGGCCAGTAATTAAAGTACATAACTAGTAGTGGTTTAATATATCATACTCTTTAATACAGTCAGGGAATTGTACCCCTCAGTTACATCTACCATGTAAAAACGAACACAGCACTACCAGGGCTCCAGACTCACTTTTTTCACCACCGTCCCAGAACCGTCCCGAAATACAATTTTAACCGTCCCAAAGTGAATGTAACCATCCCAAAAATCAAATGTCGTTTCTTTACTTTGGTTTTGTTGTCTATAGTTGTTATTGCCATAAGAAACACCATTCAGAGAAGGGGAGAATAAATTGATTTAGTCAAAAGGCTCCCAGGTGGAAAGATTTCACAAGAATAATTATGATTAAAAATAAATAAATATATATATATATTAAAAAAAAGTGTTTAACAAGGTGCTAGTATAGGGATATTTGGTCACGGTGCTGTTATAGTCAACCAATTGGAGCCATGTTGATTATTCCTTCCATAGGAGAATATATTTAAATGTATTTTATTTCGTTTTAGTTTTTTTTTTGTTATTACAAATGTGTGTGTTTATGGTTGAAAATGTTAGAGATAAATAAAGATCAAATCAAATCTAACTGAATAAGTTATCCCTCTTTTAGCTTTAAACTATATAATGTCATTGCGTCCAGAGATTCCACCTTTGATAACTAAAGTAATGACACTTGACTAGTAATGAAACATGTCCCTTAGATCGCGCTGTCCTCCTGGTCGATATTGATAACTTTTGCCATAAAAATTGCCATTGGCAATTCAGCCGTTGGGTGGGGGGCGCTGTTGAGCGGCCTGTGACCGGACCTGAAAGCGCCCCTGGCTCTGCGGCTCTGCAGCTGCATGCTATTCGCAAATTCAGCATGAGCCAGCTCCCGCTGCAGCCGTCGTTATCAGAACAGTAGAACACTACACACATATCATAATGTTTACAGCAAACTGTAGTTGATCACCAGGTATGTTTTATTAACGTAGAATAATTCATATATATATATACGCGCACTGACAGTCGGCTAATTGACATTTCCTGTGAAAAAAATTAAATCCTCTCCGTCCCCGTTTGCGTCCCAAAAAAGATTTCTGTTCGTCCCAAATCAATATTTGATTGTCCCCGGGACGACAGGACATCGTTAGTCTCGAGCCCTGAGCACTACTCCGCTGGCGTTTGCAATCGAAAGCATACATACAACATACAACATACAACATAATCGACATTATTGCCATGCAGTACTCACCAGTCTTAACGATGCAGAGAGACATGAGGTAGCTGCCAGGAAGCTGCCGCACAGGTGCATTCTGGGAGGCGGGGCACAAGTGCAGTGCAGTCTGGGTGATGAGACAATGACGACAAACAGCATACGTTGAACAGCATACGTTGATTCAACATTTATTAGATCTTGGCATTTCAATCATTAAAATTCAACCACAAAACAATATTGATTCAATGACATGTTTTCAACATTTGTCAATTGGTTCATCAGTTAATGGTTGATCCACCATCAATCGTCGACCTTAACCAAAAATCAAGCATTTTGACCATAACTCAACATTGAATTAACATATTTTGCTATCTGGGTAGTGATAACCAGAGACGTCTGAACTGAACCAAATGTGTTGATCCAATCAACCTAGAACCTGATACCGAACTAACCTTCTTGAGAGAAGGAGTCGTTCCGAACCAAATGTGTTGATTGAATCAATCAACCTATAACATGATATCGAAATAACCCTCCTGAAAGAAGGAGTGGTTAGAGAAAGAACCTATAGGGATATTTTACATTACCTCACGTTACTCATTGTATGTATTGCAATTGTCTAGCTAGCGCTGCTGTTAAGAGAATAAATACCGGTTACTGTTATAACCTTGTCTCTGGTCTACTATTCCTTTTACTTGGTATATCACTCCTCTCCTCATTCGAATCTAGAACTGGTTCGTGGCGAACAGCTGTTACTGTTAGTGAGTGTGACACAAGTGCTACATAAGTCTGAAGGATGTTTTACTGTATACCGTCACTCTCGTTATGCCTTTGGAATGCTTCTCAACCAATCAGAATTCACAAAGTCACTAGGCTGACACCATCTGATTTATTAGACTGTAGAAGATTCTAGGTTAAATTAAGACACTTAAGACAGGTTCTCCATGCATCGGTGAATCCGTGTGTAATTGTCGGCGAGTTTGTCTTAGGCGGTTCCAAGATGGTTGCCCTAAGAGAAATCTTTTGGCAATGTTGGTGAATGAGACCCATTGATTCTGTAATTTTCTACACAAAGGTGTACCAGTAGTGTTTATTTCAGCAGCCAGTCTAGGGTTAGGGTTAGGGTTACATCTACAAAGAAGTGGTTAAATCCCTCCACCACCTCATCCATAATTTAAGTTTTCCTGTCTTTATCTATTAAATGATCTGGGTAGTTTAGGTCAGTTTTTCTGTTTCTAATGATGTTGTTCAGTATGTTCCATGTTCCTTTAATATTATTTCTATTTGTATCTAATAACTTATTATAATATTCCTTCTTACTGTAATAGGGTGTATTATCCCTACTTAATGAGGGTGAATTTATACTGTCACCAGGTAGTGGGAACCCGGCAGAGCTGAGTCCGGCTGGGCCCCCAACTGCAGTGTAAGGGTACTAGATTCGTGGTTAACAAATGGAGCGGATGGGGCCTAGGATTTACTAACCTAGGTGATGTATACTGGTCCTTCTCACCCTCCAGGGCGATGCACAGCCACACTTCCCCTAGTACGTCCCACACCCCCTCACACCCGGTGGCAGTAGTGGTGGATGGTATGATTCTTCCCCAAAGCAGTACCGTACCTTGCTGACTGTTGGAGACCTGTAACGAGCACCTTCCCCAATTACACATACCCAGTGGATCAAAAGAGGTTAGAGGAAAATGATAATAATAATAATAATAATAATAATAAAAGGGGTTAGACGGTAATGCACATTAATTCACACACACCCGGGAATCCAGTTACTCGCCTCTCCTTTTACTGGGATTATACTGCATCAATCAAAGCAAACAGATCACAGATAATACCATACCCCTAAGGGTTAACACTCAGTATCATACCACTAAGGGTTAACGTTGGCACAAAATCCCTTTAAGGGTTAACCCTCACTCCACACACTTCCCACATTTATGCGCTCTGCAGTACCTAATCTGTTGAGATTAGCACAAAACTCAAACGAGCTACCTGGATGAAACACCTGTCGCCTATAGGTGCTGCAACACAATACACACAACCAAAATAAGTGGGGCCCACACTTGATAAATAAAAGTCCCTAGAGCTAAGCCGGCATTACCCCAAAATAATAAAAGATGGAGTACCCGGTCGTCGCTCGGGAAACGTGGTGGCTCAAAAACGTAATAGCCCCTTCACTCTTAACGAGCATACGATCAAAATAAAGCAGGTGGGAGTTCGGCCATGCTGGTCCTGATCTACCGTCACCTGTGAGACACGAAGGCAGGGTGGTCTGGTGGGAAGTAGGTAGGGGTGGTCTGGCGGGAAGAAGATAGAGGAGGTGATGTCCTGGACGTCCGGTGCACTGCAGCAGAGAAAGGCGAGGCGACGCGAGACGACGGTCTGAGCTAACAGGGCTAATCCTAACTGAAGCTAAGCTAACTAGCCGGTGTGGCTAGACTAACATTCCGACTACACACATTCACGCCACGCTTCGCTGGTCGGAGTCTCCGCCCGTCTGTTGACCGTCCTCTTGGTTCTTGTGCCCCTACTCACTATACTGGAAGCTAACCTTGCGGCGCACAACGTTACTTCTTCTCGCTCCGATGCACATGTAGTTCCGCGTGTTTCTCCAGGTAGATGGCTCTCCGCTAACGTGTCTGCTCTCATCAGGGAATTTCAGCGAAGAGAGCGATTCCGCCCCTGAGACTCCTCCTTGATCCCCGCTTCTTCGCCCCCTTCACCTGTGGCCAGACCAACTCCCACCAGCTCCCCTGGCGGTAGTCCTCTGCCAGGTATCACTGAGTCCAGAGCAAAATGAATTAAAAAAATCAAAATTACACAAGAATATTTACACAACCGTTAGGATGACGTCAGACACATCCACGTGTCTACATTACATATCCTCATAATATTAGTTCGTTTATTTTGATATTTCTTATTTAAACTCTGCCTCTTTAGTTTTATGTTTTATAAATAACCTGTATGTGGTCTATGCTGTTCTTTGTGTAGTTTTGAGAGATAATTTTTAACTCAACATTTTTAAATGATATTATAGTATATTTTATCATAACAACAAACTGTCCTCCGAGGAAAGCTGGGTTCCTGTTTGAAAAGTTACTGTTTCAGTTAATCTTGTTCACAAACATATTATCATTCAAAGAAGTATCTCTATAGTCTTAGGTTTGGTTCTCAGTCCCTCAAAATTATTCTACTTTGATTTATGATGACATGAGAATAATTCTAAGAATCACATGTCGTCTAGTGCCTCACTGGTTTTCATATCCTGATGTCGTCTATAGACAGGAGTCTATGTTCTACAGACAGAAGTCTGTCGTCAACAGAAAGGAGTTTGTTGTCTAATGCCTTGCTGTCTTTGATATCCTGATCTCGGATTAAGTTATTGATACATTCATGTAAATCAATAAACCAAGTAACTATCAAAATGTGAAAAGTTTTTAATAACATTTCTGAATATTTGGGTCCTTCTTATGCTACTATACCTATACTACTAACTACTATGCTACTATGTCTATACTGCTATTTACTATGCACTATGCTACCAGGCCTATGCTACTACCTACTATGTCTATACTACTATCTATTATTCTAATGTCTACACTATGTGCTATGCTACTATATCTATACTACTACTGTACCTACTATGCTAATATGTCTTATCTGCTATCTACTATGTACTTAAGCATTACATCACGCGCAGGAGTGTGTTATAGGAATTAGATCATGCCTAGGGGTGGTTGTTAGGCCTGACACGCAGCGGAGGGTCGTTAGACCCCCCCCCTAGACAAGTGATGTAATGTCTTTTATACAATGGTCGAATTCACCCAACATTATTGCTATAGAATAAACACACAGTAATTGAAGCATAATGGAGATTTATTCACAAAACCATCAGCAGAAAAAGTAGGTAAAAAAAAAAAATTGCTTCCGTGTCAAAGCATGCCATCTAACAACAAACTTCATATAAATCCTGCGATGTATTATTGTTTTGACAATGGGTTATGACAAACCAATTACATAATCCAACTAACATATTCCAGTTAACTGTATCTTTTTTTAATTATTCGTTACAAATATATCCATACTTCCATTGTGTCCGGGACATCCAGTGAGAGGGAGGTTGCTACAAAGCATGCCATCTAACTACAAACTTCATATAAAATGACTCTGCTATAGAGCCACACTCCGTTATGCACAAGTTTACAGACATACATGACATACAGATAGACAGTACTGCTACATCTATACATTTATGACATACCAGATTTACAAATACAGTACTGTTTTTGTAGGGTGATTATGGTTTATTTACATTGAGGTTCTGTGGTCACGTGGAGTGTGTTATACGAAATACCCCCCCTCCACCCCACCTACCAATCTCCTACCTACCTCCTCCAATGTACAGTTTCTTCGTCAAATGTATATACTCTCTTTTTTAGACTCTTCTTGTATCACAAACAGTACTGTATTTGTAAATCTGGTACGTCATAAATGTATAGGTGTAGCAGTAGGGGAGAGTGGGGTAATTTGTGCCAAGGGGCAAGTAGTGTCACCCCTGTTATTTGAAAACCATAGAAATAGTTTGTCATGTGACAACATATTTTTGAAGAGGCATCCATTTCACTCAACCTGCAAAGAAGGGAGACACATGGCTTGAGAATTAAGCACATTTAAGTTCAAAAAAAAATTATTTGCCCTCCAAAGTTAAATGTGTATGATCAAGGTTAGCTCAAAACAGCTGGGGGATGCATTTTCTTTTTCAAAATGGTAGGCTTGGGGTGATTTGTGCCAAAGTGCCTGGGTTAAGTTGTGCCAGATGTTTTGTTTGTTAAGTTGCCCCAACTTATAATTATTAACGTAAGGTTATGTATATAACCAAGTTCTATGAATTATGGCGACGCTCAGCATCAGTTGCATAAATCTTGCTTCAGTGGATATGCACTGAATAAATTTCAAAATGTACCTTTACATACCAACATCCGTCTGACCACACCCCCATCTGCTGCCTACATAAGCAGGGGTGGGGCCACACACTCATCTCCTTCCCAACAAATTTCACCACAATGAAAGATCAAGGGCCGCAGTGGCGTCCTGATGCTGAGCGTCGCCATAATTCATAGAACTTGGTTATATACATAACCTTACGTTCTATTTCATTATGGCTTTCGCTCAGCATCAGTTGCATAACAGGAGCTGAGCGGGAGCCATAGCTCGACAAATGTACCCCGCTGAGGCCCCCCACAACCATCAGACCGGGGAGGACCGAGCCCCCCGACCCTCCCTAATGGAGGATACCCCCCCTATTGGAGGCTTACGGGAGGGAGACGGATCCGACCGTGCGAAGAGGAACTCAAGCAACTCAACGCACAGGGTGAGCAGACCGTGGCTTGACCCCACGACTACACACACGCACAACCCGCATGCCACCAGGGAACGAACGGAAGGAACAAACCTCGTTACTGCCCCCAAAATCACGGGGTCAAGAGCAAACCCAACCCCGTGGCAAGGCTGTAGCAGCGGAGCGCGAAGCAAGACCCAGACCCACTGAAGGGACTGGATCCCCTGGAAAAAGGGGGCCCAGAGAGGTCAATGATGCCAGGCATCAAGACCCCACCAGGCGGTCACTTAGTGACACCGCCCCCCACATCGCCAGCGTATTCGGATAAGACCCCTCCAAGAGCGGGCCCTTTCCCCCCAATAGCACACCGCCTGGCACACTGACCCTGCAGAACAGGCAGTCAGCATGGCCGTAAGCACTCAAAAAAGGTTAACCAACGGAAGCAGGCAGCGCACCGGGGAAACCAGGCAGCAGGCTGTAACCTGAGCCTGGAGCACTGCGGACGAGACAGGCGCCAAAGGAGTCAGCTGAAAACATCCCCCCCGGCAGAAGGGGCATATGCTGGCGTTGTTGATCACCATGACAACGCCTCCATTAAAAAAAAACCACCCAGAGGGGTCGAGGCAGAAAAGGCTGACATGATTGGCAGACATCATGAACGTGCAGGGGCACACTCAACCGGGTAACCCGGGAGTTGACTCTGCTCCAACACACCAGGGAATCAACCACCCTCTTGGTACCACATGCGGTGGTTGTTCCTATAACCCCTCAAGAAAAAACTCCAAAACACACCTGCGGGTATACACTGGCTATACCGCAGTACAAGTGTTTCAGTTTTCAAAAAAGGGTTATTCCAGGCCTCCGGGTCGACGAAACATTACTTCGGACCGGGCCCGGCGGCTCGGGAAGCACACGGTTACCAGAGGAGGTCCAAAAGACCACCACAACAGCCCCCTCTTCGCCACGCGTGAGAGAGGAGCGAAAAGAATGGAGAACCAGCCCTAAGCTCACTGCACTTGGTATTCCCAGGCGGTCTCCCAACCAGGTACTAACCAGGACCGAACCTGCTTAGCTTCCAAGATCGGACGAGATCGGGCGTGTTCAGGTTGGTATGGCCGTAAGCCATTATAATAGTGCAGAGTACAACATGTACCCAACAAAGGGTCTCCATAACGCCTAACCCTGTGACACCCGGGCCGACCCGGCATTTTTCCCCCCGAAAAAAGCACAAGTCCCTCAGTGTACCAGAACAGCAGATCTGCGTCCCCGGCGGACAACGGGTTAACTGACCTGGAACAGCGCGACCAGAACCAGTCCCGTGCCCTAACCACGCCGACATGCCCACTCCAGGAGAGGGGGTAGGTATGCGTGTCGATCTAAAACATGAAAAGAGGGCACCACCCATACGGTCCCATTTGTACCGCGCTCAGTGGCCCACCCCAAGGGCGTGAGACTGATCTATTCCGTTAACATCCCCCAGATATGAACGAGAATTCATCAAGACAACCTAGTAAACTGGCGCTCGGAAGAGACAAAACTCCATCCCAGTTGCCCTATAAAAATGCTGTTTTAATAATGAGCAACCAAGGCGCACTTAGCCCCTGCGTGATTCTTAACAGAAACACCCCGAGCCAGCACTATGTACACGTCGAGACCCAAACACATCAATGGATAGTCTAGCAAGACACCAAACATTGTTCCTCCAAGTCGCCTGGGAGAACGACAAGAAGCTGTCGTGCTTCATGTTCTTCCCTCTTTTTATTTAAAAAAGAAAGAAACACAGACTGACATGAATCCCACGTGACACGGCTGAGGGTAAAAATTATTTAAATTTTTACATCCCACCACCCTCTCCACAGGGAGGAAACGGGAATCCCCAGAGAGACTTCCCACGCGAGCTGTATAGATTGAAAAGAAATATTGCAACATTGAGCTATGTAACACTTGGGTTAGGGCTCTCCGAGGAGGAGGCACTGAACCAATACACACTCAATAATCAAATTGAATCGAATACACAGACAATAGAGCAGAACTCCTTTTTGAAGTTCTACTCACCTTGACAATCTGAGGAGGAGGCTCTGAAACTCTGAGGAGGCTCCCTCACTGGGAAGGAGAGTCCGAACTCACAGAAGGCACTTCTCTCTGAGGAGGAGCTTCGTGAGGAGGAGCTCTGACAACTCCCTGAAACAGATCCATAACATGGACCTGAACAACCCACGGAAGTCTTACCACTAGAGACGCGCTCAGTGACGTACTGTATGGCCGGGGAATTTCCGCGGTGCACACGCCCCCCCCCCCCCCCCCCCCCCCCCCTCTTACCCTGTAACGTGCCGAACAGCAACGTGACAGGAACCTTGAAGGACAGGTGGTTTTAACCCCTGACCAATCAGAAAAGGGGAGGAAAGGATTACCAGTTCACCCCTTTACGACCCCTCACCCATGATACGATGTAATGACAAGTAGAGCATGACACAGTCATAGCCTGCTACATGAAGCATCGAACAGCCTCACATAGCTCATGTGATAACCTGCTACCTGAGTTTTACTAAGGAAAAACACAGAATAGAGAGGGCCCCTTTAAGAGCCCCGGTCCAGACTTACACATATGCTTCTGTGGGCCAAACCTAACCCAGTTGTAGATCACAAAGACACACACAACCCTTCATCACAACAAAAAATGGCACAGTACACTCCTACTACAGAGGAACGCCGTTTTTCATAACGAGAGAAGACAGAAGTCCTCGATTATGTATTGGCCACAGGCCTTGCTAAGCACACATGATACGTGACCAAACAATCTTTTCTTTAGGAAAAAAATTGTTTCTCAAGCGGAAAGCACAACCCCAGCAATTAAGCTGAGGGTTACATCGTATCCCCACAAACACAGTGACACAATATATTGTAAACAACATGTCTGAGAGGAGGGGGGGGAAGCCCCAGGGAAACCGGGGGGATCACCCCTCCTTCCTTACCCTTGATACGACCAAGTTGAACAGGTAACCCTGTTAATATGTGAACACACTGTTCATTGTCATTACAGGCTGAGAAAAGAATTCATTCCTCAATCACATGTCACTAAGCATAGCTTCATAGGTTAATTAACCCCCTTAGTTGTGAGTTCACGTTACATGAACACACATGTTCTCATCACAACTAACCAGATCATTTTTACACATGTAAACAACACCCCGATTTCTATGGAGAGAGAAGCTATACCAGTGACAAGACAATTCACACACAACACGCATCGTATCCTCAATGTATTGCAGCAACACACGTTTTGGAAAACATCGTTATTACAAAACATTTAGAAGGGAAGGAAAGAAGAAGTGTTTAAAGTCCGGTCGGGACTCCTACCCTGAGCGCAGACCAAGAGAACTGCAATCTGGTTAACGGGACACCGAAGTTGAACACAGCATCTCCTGGGTAACGAGGGTAACATCGCTGCGCCACCCAGCCGCTACGTTTCTCCATGTTGACGCAGTCCTCGCTGGCAGGGCTCCCGGTGTAGGTTCGACTAACATCCTCTGTCAAAGATGACGTCGTAGTCAGAGTGTTTAAGACATGTTATAGTCATAGCAACGTTCAACAGTGTAGCATCAAGCTAACAGCCGCTCTCGACTGATAGCAACAAGCTAACGTTTCCTAGCCTAGTGACACAACGGGCTAGCGCCGCAGCTAACAGCTGACTGGCTAACAGGTAGGCCACAACTAGCACGCAAGCTAAGCAGCTATCACCTGAACTGTACACAACGACATAACAAGCCACACTTCAGACAGGCCACCGTCTGAAACCCTCATCCTTTAAGAGAGAAGAGAAAAAGAAATGTCAACACAGTTTACAACGGTGATTTTACCAGACATACGGCGGAGCCGGCACAAGTCCCATCTGGGCTGCAGCCGACTTGAACATGGATCTTCCGATAACGAACATCCATGCCCACATTTCCTCGTTTAGGGTGTACTTTCACTCAAGTGAAAGATGGGGCCTGCACGGGACAGAGAAGCATCCGCTTGTCCAGAGAATCCTGGGTTCACCAGGTCCTGGACGCGGCCCACTAGTTGACCATCATGGGCTTCAGACCAAGATCCTCCGCCGTCGCCTAAGAGGCCGAACAGAGGACCCTAATCTGGGGCCGGCTTTCGTAAAAATTGTCAGCTAGCCCCCATAGCACTAACAGACAACTGGCGCTCGCAAGCAAAACATTACTCACCCAGGCTCGAAAACAACCAGTCCCTCACAACAGACTTCCAGAGTCCAGCTGCATGGCCGGAGGGCCAAACCCATCCAGCCGCAGCAAAGGAGGACTGCAGTTGGGGAGTATATCAGCGACGTGAGCCCCTAATACGAAAAAAACGGTGGAGGTTTAGAATGATCATCATCTTCCAGACACTCCAGTGACGAAGACAATATCGCCGTATTTTCTTGAAAATAGTGAGAGAGAAAATAAAGATATAATGTCAACGTATCTACTTGTTCTTCTGTTTTCCTTTCTCCAGCTAATACTTTCTTCCTCGCCAAGTGGTGGTATACAGGCACTATATTGTGGATGAAATTTGAGAAGGAGATGAGTGGCCCCACCCCTGCTTATGTAGGCAGCAGATGGGGGTGTGGTCAGACGGATGTTGGTATGTAAAGGTACATTTTGAAATGTATTCAGTGCATATCCACTGAAGCGAGATTTATGCAACTGATGCTGAGCGAAAGCCATAATGAAATAGAACTATATTACTTTATTGTATTTTATTGTTATTGTACATTGTATTCTTACATTTGATCACTAAATCTATGTGATATTCTTCATTTTAGACCAAAATCCATCATCCAGCAGATATGGAACAAACGGAAGACAGACAGGGTTTCAACTCCTCTTGAGAAGTTGGAAAGAGCAGTGAAAGAGGTGCAACACAGTGGAGGCTGCTGACCAAATTTTTAGGTGAAGCACAAATTATTCTATTATAATTATTATTATTATTATATTATTATTATTATATTTTTTAAACATCCCCAACGCTGCAACACCCCCATTCCTCCCAGGTGTCAGGCTCCTCATTCGCTTCCATTCATTTTGGGGACCATGTTTAAATATCATACTTCTGAAGTATAAACAAACTATTGTGACGATTTCAATAAAACAGACCATTCTGAGTCAATGGTATGCAAAACTGTACATTGGAATATCTAACATGTATTTACCACCTTCCTCTGCACGAGGCCACAGATGGGTTTTATGTAACACAAGGACAATGAATGAATGAATGAAAACTTTATTTAACAGATTGCAGAATGGGTACAATACAGTACGGCTCAATACACACAATTGTTAAGGGGATGCAGACCAGAGAAAGACTTTCGTCTTGTTTACATCAGGGTCCCCCATTTTCAATTCATCATAACATGACATACAG
Source organism: Notolepis coatsorum (assembly GCF_963971535.1). Classification (NCBI taxonomy): domain Eukaryota; kingdom Metazoa; phylum Chordata; class Actinopteri; order Aulopiformes; family Paralepididae; genus Notolepis; species Notolepis coatsorum. Next base: position 76,084,494 of record NC_140172.1, on the reverse strand, counting down.
ATAGACAGTACTGCTACTTCTATATATGACATACAGAGATATATGTAACGGAGGTACTGCAGTCTATCCACAGTCACGAGGTACAGTAAGTGAAGTGGCTGTGGACGTTAAGCGGTACTGCAAGTAAACTCACAATACCTTTCTCCAGTTACCGGGAATGCTTTACAGATACCTCTCTCTCTCTCTCTCTCTCTCTCTCTCTCTCTCTCTCTCTCTCTCTCTCTCTCTCTCTCTCTCTCTCTTTCTCTTTCTCTCTCTCCCTCTCTCTCTCTCTCTCTCTCTCTCTCTGCACTAGTTGCCTCGGTCTCTCTCTCTCTCTCTCTCTCTCTCTCTCTCTCTCTCTCTCTCTCTCTCTCTCTCTCTCTCTCTCTAACACACACACATACATGCTCTCTCTCTAACACACACACACACAGACATGCTCTCTCTCTCTAACACACAAACACACATGCTCTCTCTCTCTCTCTTTCTAACACACACAGACATGCTCTATATCTCTCTCTAACACACAAAATGACATGCTCTCTCTCTCTATCTTTCTCTCTCTTTCTAACACACACACACAAACAGACATGCTCTCTCTCCATCTCTCTCTTTCTAACACACACAGACATGCTCTATCTATCTCTCTCTCTTCAATTCAAATGGGCTTTATTTCACATTCTTGTATTTCTCCCAGTAGGTATGGGAGTTTTGAGTTATTGTCCATGTTTTCAAAGTCTCTTTGGGTGTTTGCAATTTGTGGGAAGTATATGTCTTGGTATAGTGGGCAGGTTGTTAAGAAGTGGAGCTCGGTTTCCACCTCATCTTGTGTGCAGTGGGTCTGTCTTCGCTTGGGAGCCAGGTCTGCCTATGGCGGCCTTTCTCGATGGCTAGGCTGTGCTCGCTGAGTCTGTACCTAGTCAAGGATCTTCTTAGTATTGGGTCAGTCACAGTGCTCAGGTATTCTGCCACTGTGTACTCTCTGTTTAGTTGTTTCTTTCCAATGTGTGTCTCTCTCTCTCTCTCTCTCTCTCTCTCTCTCTCTCTCTCTCTCTCTCTCTCTCTCTCTCCGGCCTTGCTCTGGTGGAGGGTCAGGGGCATTCCCAGGTCTGTGCAGCGATAACACTGTATATTGACTGTAGAACGGGAGCTCTCTCTCGCTCTCTCGCTCTCTCTCTTGCTATATGTTGACTGTATCATGCCCAGCCTCGGGCAGCGCTATTATTTAAGAATATGTTGACTGTATGAAAAAAAAATAAAAAATTATATTAATTATTTTATTTAATTTTTTTTTACCTTTTAGGGGGGGGGGGGAGCTTGTGTTTAAATCTCGCACAGGGCCTCGCATTTCTCCTGCTTAGGACCTTATTATCACTGCTATGGTTATAATTATTAAGGATATTTAAATATGTTACTTGAATATTATTATTTTGTAGGAGAACAGGCGTATGTGTATGAATATACATATGTAGATATATGGGTATATATATAACTTAGATATACATTTGGATATAATAATAATAATTTATTTATAAATAAATCTTGATTTTGTTGTTACTTACTCTATCTTGACTTTTCCATTTTCTAATCATACCCCTTTTTTGTATTATTATTTATGGTTTCACTCCTATTTAATATTTTTTGTTAATGATATTATTATACATATATATATATATATATATATTCTCTCTTCTAATAGATTTTTTTATTTTTATTATTATTTTTTATTATTGTTATTATTATTATTATTATTATTATTATTATTATTATTATTATTATTATTATTATTATTATTATTATTATTATTATTATTATTATTATTATTATTATTATTATTATTATATCCTTTTTTTTATTATAAATTTATTTTTATCTTTTTTTTCTTCTATCTGATATAGTCCAATAGGGCTGCCATAGGCTATTCATTTGACCCTGTTTGACCTGTTTCCCTACCCAGGGGTGTTGATACTGTTGGCTTTCATATGGTCTATTCTAATATAATTAAATGGACATAACTGTGAATAAGACAGGAGCCTAGTTTGCTCAAGAATGTTAGTGATTATGTCATACGGAAGTGACACAGTAATTGGAGCCCTGCTGCTAGTTCTAGTTCTTAGGACAAGCTTAGGGAGGTGTAAGTATGTGTATATGTTCTCCGCAAGGAGTGTTTGGGTGTCAGGGAATTTGGGTGTTAGATCCTACAAGTTTGTTTGTGTTAGTTTTGTCTGTGTTAGTTTTGTCCTCTCTCCTCGCCTCCTTTCAACAAGATCCTATGCTACTTCATCACATACCCTGATATCTGAATATGGCTAATGCATCGAATAAGAGAGGAGCAAGTCTAAGATTTGTCTCTTGGAACATCAAAGGCATCAATGGCCAAGTCAAGAGAGGTAGAATATTCTCCCACCTAAAACATCTTAAAACCGAAATAGCCTTCCTGCAAGAATCCCATCTGACCACAAAGGATCATCATAGGTTGAAAGCCTATTGGGTTGGACAAACCTTCCATTCCAATTTCAGTAGTAAAGCAAGGGGTACAGCTATTTTAATACATAAAACAGTACAGTTCAGACCAACTAAGGTTACTGCAGACCCCCAGGGCAGGTTTATTATAGTTTCAGGATCCCTTAATAATGTCATGGTAGTGCTAGTTAATCTATATGCACCCAATTGGGATGACGCAGCATTCATGGGAAAAGTAATAGCATGTTTACCTGATTTGAATTCTCACCATTTGATTTTGGGGGGCGACCTCAACTGTGCAATAGACCCACGGCTAGATAAATCTAATCCAAAGAATGTCTCTCCCTCTAAAATGGCAAAATCAATTACATCATGTGTGACCCAAATAGGATGTGTGGACCCATGGCGTGTTTCTAATCCGAGTAAAAAACACTTTTCTTTCTACTCTCAGGTCCATAAAACATTATCTAGAATTGATTATTTCTATATTGATAAATATTTCATTCCGGCTGTCAATAATACAGAATACTCAACTATAGTGATATCGGATCACGCCCCATTGCTACTTGACATCGCATTCTCACTCCTACAAAAATCACGCCCCCCTTGGAGGTTGGACTGCACATTGTTAAGTGATGATGGATTCTGTCAAACAATATCCAAGGTGATTGACGAATTCCTTATAACCAATAACCATGACAGCATATCCCCATCCCTACTCTGGGAGACCTTAAAGGCGGTAGTTAGAGGAGAGATTATATCCTACTCTGCAAGACAAAACAAACTGAGAAAACAAAAACAGGAACAGCTCATGGAAAGTATTGCAAAATTAGACAGAAAATTATCAGTATCCCCAACCCCTGAATTAGACAAGGAAAGACAAAATCTCCAAATGGAATATAATTTACTTTCAACTTGTGAGACTGAAAAACGACGAACATGGGGAAAACGCAGGACGCCTTTTGGCACACCAAATTAAGAGTAGATCGACATCCCAACAAATTGAACAAATAAGGACTCCCTCCGGAGAACTCATAGTCATCCCATCTCTTATTAAGGAGACCTTTAAAACATTCTACTCCGAGCTTTATACCTTACAAACCCCTGCGGATGATACAGACATGACAAGGTTTCTTGACAACCTGGAATTCCCATCCATAACCCACACACAAGCGAGCGAAATAGACCAACCTCTAGAACTTGGTCATATAGCAGACTCGATTGGACTGATACAAAGTGGCAAGGCCCCTGGCCCAGATGGCTATCCAATAGAGTTCTATAAAAAAATCATAGATAAATTAACCCCCCTCCTGTTAAAAATGTTCAATCACTCTCTGGACCAAGGGGCTCTGCCTCCAACTCTCACTGAGGCCTCAATAACCTTGCTATTAAAACCGGGTAAAGAACAATCTGACTGCAGCTCCTACCGCCCTATCTCCCTTTTAAATGCAGACTATAAAATCCTAGCAAAAACACTAGCCATGCAGCTAGATTCGGTTATGCCAGGTATCATATCATTAGGCCAAACAGGGTTTATGAAAAACCGCAACTCCTTCTCTAATATCCGGCGCCTTTTAAATATTCTTCATTCTCCTGCATACGGTGAGACACCAGAGGTGGTGGTCTCCTTGGATGCGGAGAAAGCATTTGATAGGGTGGAGTGGGGGTATCTGCTACAGGTCCTTAATAGGTTTCGTATGGGTCCCAAATTTATTTCTTGGATAACACTTTTATACTCGGCACCTAAAGCATCTGTGAGTACTAATGGGATGATATCCCAGTACTTCACTCTTGGTAGAGGTACCCGCCAGGGATGTCCTCTGAGTCCTTTGCTATTTGCCGTAGCAATCAAACCTTTATCTATTGCGCTCAAATCCGCCAACTCCAATCAAGGAATCTTTAGATATGGTTCGGAACATATACTCTCCTTGTATGCAGATGACTTATTATTATTCATTTCTGATCCACTGTCTACCATCCCTCAGACTATCGGACTGCTGAATAGATTCGGAACCTTTTCAGGTTACAAACTTAACTTTTCAAAGAGTGAATGCTTCCCAGTGAATAATCTAGCCTTACAGATCCCTGAAAAGCAATTCCCCTTTAAGATATCTAAAGACAGTTTTAAGTATTTGGGAGTGAACATATGTCGTAAATTTTCAGACCTTATCGAGAATAATTTCTCACCCCTAATAGCCAAGCTTAAATTAGACCTGGAGAGATGGAATAGCTTACATATAACTATTGCGGGGAGGGTAAACTGCATAAAAATGAATGTGCTTCCACGTTTTCTATACCTTTTTCAATCCCTTCCAGTCTTCTTACCCAAATCCTTTTTTACTAAAGTAAATGCACTGATTTCCCATTTTATATGGGGAGGCAAGCCCCCCAGAATCAAAAGAGAGTTCTTACAGAGGCCTAGAGAGGGTGGGGGATTGGCACTCCCTGATATAAGAAACTACTATTGGGCAGCCAACATCCACAAGATGATTTTATGGACCCACGAACCAGCACTGAGTTGGTGTGAATCTGAAGCAGGATCCTGTCAGTCTACCTCACTATTGGCTCTGCTCTCATCTGAATTGCCAATCCGGCCGACCAAATTTTCAAGAAACCCAATTGTTATATCGACTTTGAAAATATGGCTTCAATTCAGGCGCGCCTCTGGACTCCTTGGGTTCTCCAGCCACGGCCCCATTTGCAACAACCACCTCTTTATCCCTCCCCACACTGATGCAGCCTTTTTGACCTGGCAAAGGTCAGGCCTAGTTAGAGTGAGGGACCTATACACCAATAAGGTTTTCTGTCGTTTTATTTCGATACTTTCAAGTTCGAAACTGGGTTAAACAACACAATACCTCCTTCCCTATTATCTCCAACTCAGTAATTGACACAATTCTGGACATCTCCACAAATCAAAAAGGTCTTATATCAAGGATTTACACCCTGATCTCCCGTAACACAGAAACATGTCTTGATAAAATCAAAGAGGACTGGGAAAAGGAATGGGGCGAGGCTATAGATGAGAATATTTGGAATGGAGTATTGGCCAGAGTAAATGATAGTACATCCTGTTCCAGGCTCAATCTGATGCAATTTAAGGTGGTCCATCGCATCTACTTCACAAACTCTAAACTCGCCAAAATATATCCCAATATTACAGACTCTTGTAATAGATGTCACATGTCCCCAGCAAATATGACGCACATGTTTTGGTCTTGTCCCCGCCTACACAGCTTCTGGGCCCTGTTCCCCGTACCTGGATAACTGAGTTAGCCGGATAACTTTCGGTGAAGTCTGACTTAAGCCGGACTTTCCGGTTCCCCGAATCTGGATTGTCCAAATCACCATGACAACATATCCAAAAGTTTGAGCCTGGTCGAAAGCAGGGTTTAAGTTCAAGTTAGCCGGATGAACCATCGCCACGCCCCCGCAAAGAAGTGACAGCCCGTTTCCTGAAATTATTCCCACAGTCTACGATCTGCATTATACCATTCTGAATTACGTTTTTGTGCTCCATTCTTCCAGAGGGGGCTTTTGAAATGTAAAATAGACCCAAAATGCTGATACTAAATTCACTTTGTCCTAAATAATGCACATTATATATACCGTGGCGCTCGCTCGGTGCGATGTACACATTATGTGGTTATTTTAATTGTAACTGGGATTAAGATGTCTGATGAGATGCGCTGTTTGACGGATTTGAGAAATTGAATGAGCCGTTGACGTCACATTAATGAATGAGGATAAAGAGATAAAACTTCATTCAAAATAAAGAATATTCTAAACACGGGTCTCTCGTTCATTAATGTATAAACAATGAATTTATCCCATCTGGCACAGTGGCGCAGCGGTAGTGCTCAATCCTGGCAACCCAGCGACCGGTGTCCGAAACCCCGTGTTTCCAATATAATTTTTTGGAATATAATATTAATGATTATACGCCAAAGTAGCCTAGTTTTAAGTTAAAATATTATAAATCTACATGCATTGAGGATGTCATTCTTTATATAGCTCTCAACGTGCACCAAATTGAATTATTCCTACATCGCAAAAAGAAGGGAAAGACTAGGTTTCGAACCCCGGTCGTCTGCGTGAAAGTCAAAAGAAGAACCCGTTACACCACAGTGGAGATAAGTAAAAGATCGACCATACATCAATCAATGGGAAGAGAGCCGTATCGTTATTCTGTATAACAGTTTAACTAATTATTTTCGCTAGCAAGATCTCATTTGATTATTCAATCCAGCAGGCAAGTTTAAAGAAATATAATCTGATTGATTGAGGTAATGAGGGACTTAAAATTAGCCTATAGATAACGCATTTAACTTGTCGGCGAGGCGATTGAGCCGTACTGCAATATGTTAATAAAGTTTTAAATCAATTAATCAATCAATGCCGCTAGAGAATCAGGATCTCTGCTATCGATACGTGCTGGCTTTTCAACTGGAGCGGCCGCGCGCACTTATCCTGGGTCTCAAGTCTGGCTTGAGTTAACGAACAGGAAAATCCCGGCTTCAAACATCGGGTTAACTGAATCTGGATAATGACATCTTGATCGACTTAGTTGAACCAGGTACGGGGAACGGGGCCCTGGACAGCTATTTTCAAACACCTCGCCGAGGCTTTCGACATGGAGCTAACTCCCAGTGCAGAAATAGCCATCTTCGGAGTCTTACCAAGACCGGATCACCAAGCGGTTAGGAGAAGAACAATAATAATAATAATAATAACTTTATTTGTATAGCACTTTTCATACAGAGGTTGCAGTTCAAAGTGCTTCACAACAGTAAAAAATACAGGCATAAGCGGGCATAAAAAAGATAGACAGGTAGCAAGGTATGGCAAATCACAGTGTTTCACATTAGGATCTAGCATCCCAATAGGCTCTCCGCTTACAGTTTTCAGTAACACAAATAATAAAAATAGTTTAAAATAATTCAGTTTAAAAATAGTCTAAAAATTATAAAATAGAACGGACATAAAAAATACAGGCATGAGCGAGCATAGCAAGGTATGGTAAATCACGGTGTTTCACATTAGGATCCTAATAGACTCTCTATTCAGTAATACAATTAATCACAGTGTTTCACATTTGGATCTAGCAAATAATAAAACTAGTTTAACCTGTTCCACCCCAGGTGAAAATCTGCATAAAATGTATACCTAGGTAAATGGAATATTGCTCCACTTCTACAAGGGCTATTTGCATATTCTTGGTATCTAGGAACATCTATGGACCTCAATGAATGTATTCTCAGTGTCAGACATATTGTGTCTATTACTAGGCTTGCTTAAATTGTGATGAAACAAAGGAAAATATGAATTATGATTTTTCTTTTCATCTTTGACAGTGAATAAAACCATGATAATAATGACCAAACTTAAAAAACTGCCACTGAGCTCATTCAGTACCCTCTTGAGAGCATGTGTACAAAAGATCTAAGGAAATTAATAAAGGGAAGATGATCAAACTGAAGGTTCTGTATATACAGTACTGAATTCTCCCATCCGGACCAATGCAATTTGAAATATTATTATATAATATAGAATATATGCTTATACATTACCTTATTATAGCCAATTCGCACATTTATATATATATACATATAGTATCTTTCAAATGGCCGAGTTCAATTTGGATATAGTATCACCAGGCTTGCATATTTACTGTAATCGACTGTACTATTTTATTTCCCCCACAGTATAACCATTTTGTAACTAATTTCAGATCGAATTCTTCCTACATGATAACAATAGTGTGGAGAAACTGACTGCGTTTCAATATTTGTCAAAAACTTTACCTTTTGTAGCTTATTATCGCGAATCATAACAATTATTGATATGATTCATTCAGAACGCTGAACTTTGAACCACCATAGTGGACCACAGGAAGTGTAGAACGGAGAAATTCCAACGCTGAACGATAGCTACGAATCCCCTCTTCAAAATGGCCGCAAAAAGATTCCAATTCCCATGGTTCAACATTTCCATTTCCGTTTCCGGGTCAAAAAACGATTGCAAAATAAAAACTTAAAATGATATAAGTACACTTTTAACCTATTGCTAAACTATTGCCAACCTAACGTTTTACATTCTACATGTATTTGTGACATAGTAGTGATAATAATACTTGAAAACGCTTGATTTTAAAAACGCTAATTTATTGCATCACTCATAAAAATATTAATATATGATAATAATGTCAAAAGGGGTCGGTACCGACCCCGTGGGGGGGAACAAATGATTCAGTTTAAAATAGTCATCGGTAAGAAGTAAAAAGTGCAATAACCGACACATGAATTTGATAGGCAGTGTATAAGAGTAGGCAGGGTAAGAATAGTGCAGGTAAATACAAGTTGTGTCAGGATATCCCTGATGTTTCCTCTTGCCACTAGGTGGTAGCAGATATCTATCAGTGAAATGCCTGAGCAAAGAGTTAGGTTTTAAGCTGTCTTTTAAAGATGTCTAGCGAGTTGGCTTCCCTGATGTTTTGGGGTAGTTTGTTCCATAGTTTTGGGGCATAGTTGATAAAGGCTGCATTACCGACCCTCTTTTGACTGCTTCTGGGAGCCTCTAGTAGTCCAGCAGCTGATGATCGCAGTGTTCTTGCTGGTGCAGTGGCGGCCGCCACTGGGGGGCGCTAGGGCGCCGCCCCCCCTTCAGGCCCTGCCTGGTTATATGAGAGTAGAACAAGAAAAAGTATCTTTTTGTTTTTTGTTTTATAGCCCTATAAATAATATAAACATGTTTAAAATGAATAATATTTACTCATTTTAAGTATGTTTGTATTTCCAATGCACAATATAACGTTATTATCGCAATTAAAAAACACTCGTTTTCCAGAGCAGGAAGTGACATCACGTTTTTTTTTTTTTTTTGTATTTCTCGGCCCTGGCTATACGCGATAGCGCTCTGAGTGCGCGTCACAGTTTGATCGCTGTATCCGTCACAGCCAATCAGTGCATAACGCGTTGTGCGTTGAAATATGACTATTATGTTGGAATCCGGGCGCGATTTGAGGCGGTCTAGCCAGTAGCGTCAAGAATATCTGTAGCCGCATTTCGCGGAGACGCTCTCTGATTGGCCGACGCCAGTATTTTTTTCCGTAGCAAAATTTCACAGAGACGATCTCTGATTGGCCGAATCCAATTTCTAATGTTCCAATTCTAGGTTATTCCGGCTAGGTTGGTTCCTAGGTTGGTCGGTGGAGATAGTTGTGTTGTTGTGAGAATGATGCAGGCAGCTGTTTGTCTTAGACGAGCGTGCCGTGACTGCAAGTTCTTTAGACTGTTAAGCTTAGGCACTCTTTCAAAGTTGGTTAAGGTTAGAGTTTGTCTTAGAGCATGGCGATAGAACGCCAGGTAGTTTGCAGTCTGTTCGAGCGGAAATGGACAAAGGAATGTACTTGTGTTGTGCTAACGAGCTAACACTTGGCTAACAAGCTATATGGCGGATGTAGTCTGGAGACAGACTACAGTGGACAGTGGTCTGGAATACATCATCAGTAGATTATACACGTTTATCAAGCTCTCCTGCCCTGGACGTTTCAACTAAACAGTGAGTCTCTCTCTCTCTCTCTCTCTCTCTCTCTCTCTCTCTCTCTCTCTCTCTCTCTCTCTCTCTCTCTCTCTCTCTCTCTCTCTCTGTGGTTAACGTTAACGTTTGTAAATAGTTTTTTTTAGGAGCAGTACTGTTAGGCTACTGCTGGCCATTCATGAAGCGAGACATTGCTGTTTATTTATTTTATAACACAAGACTATGACTACCAACTGCCTAGCCAGCCGTGTATCAATCTTGGATGCAATAATAACGTTACGTCGTTACCACACTGACTATGTCGATGGCTCATTGATTTAACTACTGCAGCTCTCTCGGATTGAAAATACGTGGATTATGGCTTGTTCAATATCGTCTATGTTTGAATGAATGAATGAGAACTTTATTAACAGATTGCAGAATGGGTACAATACAGTACGGCTCAATACACACAATTGTTAAGGGGATGCAGACCAGAGAAAGAAGTTTTTCTTGTTTACATCAGGGTCCCAGATTTTCGATTCATATCGATAGTTTAATAGCTAGCCTTGGCTCGTTTAACAATATGCAAAATATGTGTACAGCCCTGTACTCATACTGAAGTTATTCTTGGTATATAATAGGTCTGATTGTGTAACGAATCGATTCCACGTCGCGCTGTGTGTGAGAGAGAGAAGGAGAGAGGGAGAGATCTGCCTGTGTTTGGAGAGGGGCGAGTTTTGTTTCTAACTTTTCTATTTATATATTGTGTTTCAAGTTGTGAATTAGAGTCTAGACTATACTTTATTTGACTGGTTGTGTGTTGTTGTAGTAACAGCTGAGCGACTCGTTCATAAGAGCCGATTCATTGCCGTGAGCGTGAGTCGAATCGCTCACGTCTTGCCATGAGTCTGTTGCGTGGTACTGTACTGTACATATTTGCAAAATGTTTGGTATAGCGCCCCTAGTGGCGAAGTACCCACCGGCCGCCACTGTGCTGGTGTGTAATTTATTAGAGTGTTGGCGATGTAGCTAGGTCCCTGTCCATTTAGAGCTTTGTATGTAAGGAGAAGGACCTTAAAGTCAATTCTAAATGTTACAGGAAGCCAGTGTAAAGCAGCTAAGACTGGACTAATGTGTTCTCTCCTTTTGGTTCTAGTTAGCAGTCGGGCTGCAGAGTTTTGGATTAGCTGAAGCCTCTCTGTGGTTTTCTTAGGGAGACCTGTGAAAAGTGCATTACAGTAGTCTAACCGGCTAGATATGAATGCATGAATTAGCTTCTCAGCATCGTTCTGATTAATAAATGGTCGTACTTTTGCTATATTTCTCAGATGGAAGAACGATGTTTTCGTCACTTTGCTAATATGAGAATTGAAGTTCAGTTCTGAATCTATGATAACCCCAAGACTAGTGACCTCAGATTTGATCCAAGGGGTTAGTCTCCCCAGGTTCTTTATTAATGTTTCTTTTTTAGTTTTGGAGCCGATAATTAGAATTTCAGTTTTGTTCTCGTTTAGTTTCAGGAAGTTCTTACTCATCCATTTATTTATTGCCAGTAAGCAGTCTGTAATGGAGCTAATCGCTGTATCATTTGGTTCAGCAGATATGTACAGTTGTGTATCATCCGCATAGCTATGGAAATCTACATTATGTTCTCTGATGATATCACCCAGCGGTAACATGTAAAGGGAGAAGAGTAAAGGACCTAAGCAACTCCCTTGTGCAACTCCATAGTTGTTGTCGTATATATCAGACATGTGATCTCCTAGTTTAACATAGAATTTCCTCCCTCTGATGTATGTTTTAAACCAGCCCAGCACATGTTCTGAGAAACCGACATGGTTTTCAAGACGATCGATTAGAATATCGTGATCGATTGTATCAAATGCTGCACTGAGATCTAACAGGATAAGGATGGAGATCTTATTCTTGTCAGAGTTTAGTCTGAGGTCACTGATTATTTCGGTGAGGGCAGTTTCAGTGCTATGATATCTTCTGAATCCTGACTGAAATTCTTCTAAGATGTTGTTTTCTTCAAGAAAGGAATTTATTTGAACTGAAACTATCTTTTCAAGTACTTTACTAATGAATGGTAGGTTGGATATTGGACGATAATTTGCCATTTCATTACTATCCAAGTTAGGTTTTTTTTAGTAATGGCTTTACAACTGCTGTTTTAAAGGCATCTGGGAAAATACCAGTCCTAAGAGAAGTGTTTATGATATCTAGCACAGGGCTTGAAACACTATTAAATCAGCTTTATTTCCATCATGAGTAATGCTGGCCCTGATCAAGGTTATTTTGTTGTTAAAGAATAGTGCAAGTTCTTCACACTTAACCGTTGATGACTGAGGAGGTGTAGGGGCAGTGTTCAGTAGTACATTAATAGTGGAGAAAAGGATTCTTGAGTTTCCAGCATTTTCTGTAATGATTTTAGAGAAGTAATCTTTCCTTGCTAAGCGGATGGTTTTATTATAAGCAGTTAAAGCATCTTTGTATATATCACAGCATATGGTGGTTTTTGTTTTTCTCCATTTTCGCTCCGCTGCACGACAATTCCTTTTTTCTTTGTTGACCGTATTATAGTTCAACCAGGGCGAGGCTCTAGTTTTCTTCTTTTTCGTTTTTAATGGGGCGACAGAATTTAATATAGATGACATTGCATCATTGAGATTTTCTACCATTTCATTTAGAGAGCTGTCATGATTGTGTGGTTCATGTAATCTGATAAGATCAATGAACTTTGATTCAGCCTTGTCGTTTAGGAGCCTCTTTTTTTTTTTTTTTTTTTATAAACAAAGTTTTTTATTCAAAGATTACATTTACATTCATATCTTGCATACAGATGTCATGTCCTTTGTTTTTTCCTTACTGAATATCCCTCCCTCCCGCCCCACCCAGAAAAATAAAAAAGACAGTACAAAAGTAAATAAATACATACAAAATAAAATAAGACAAATACAAAATGTGACATTAGGATCCACTTTAACAGCAATATGGTACTCTTAAAGGATAAGTCTATTTGCTATGGATATAATGAAACATAAGTGCAACTCCAGGTCCGATACACAAGCCAGGTCGTATGACCCTAAATACGTGAGGTGGGAGATTAAATAAATACACGCCTACTGTCCCCAACAGCCCCAATCAACAGGTAAGCCCACTCAGTGAAAACTGTCCCCCCCCTACATGGTACTCGACATAACTTCAGTCAGGAGGAAACGGATCTATTCTATCTACATATGAGATTAGCGGTTGCCAATGTGTGTAGAATTTATCAGCTGATCCTCGAATTGTAAATTTAATTTTTTCCAGTTTTAGGAATGACATCACATCATTCAGCCATAATCTGGATGATGGGGGAGGTTCTGCTTTCCAATGCAAGAGTATCCTCCTGCGGGCAATCAGTGAGGCAAAGGACACTACATTGTATTGTTTTTTGGTCAAGATCACATCCTCCTCGGGGATCCCAAAGATAGCAATTTGGGGGCAGGGCACTATAGTAATCTCCAGTACCTCCGAGATGGTATCAAAAAAGAACTTCCAGAATGTTATCAGTTTCGAGCAGGACCAGAACATGTGGGTTAGATCCCCTGGTGACTGTGCACATCTGTTACAGTTGTCTGTCACATTGGGATATATTTTAGCCAATCTGGCATTACTATAATGGACTCTGTGAAGGACCTTAAACTGAATAAGGCCAAGTCTGGCACAGGAGGAAGAGGTATTAACTCCCTCTAGTGCGTCCCCCCACCATTCATCCGAGAAGGCTACCCCTAGTTCAGTTTCCCACCCCGTCCTAATCCTGTTTATGGCCGTGTCTTTTCTAGGTATGGTATCATAGAGATATGAAACATGGCCCCTATCCATACTAGCCGAGTGTCGAAAACGCTCCACACCTGATGGAGGGGGCAACTGTGGAAACGTAGGGGAATGGGTCCTCACAAAATGCCGAATCTGGAAATATCTAAACCGGTCAGAGTGAGGTAAGTTATATGTGTCACATAGGTCCCCAAATTCTGCAAATACACCATCTATGTATAAGTCACTCAAAGTGATTAGTCCCTCTTTCTTCCATCTAGCGAACCCAGAATCCAGTGTAGCAGGTAAGAAAAGGTGGTTATTACAGATGGGTGCTGACATAGAGAGCTTAGTCCACCCGCATATCTTTCTCATCTGGGCCCATATCTTTAATGTGGAAACAACAATTGGGTTCTTACTATATTTTGTTGGTGACAGTGGCATTTCACCACAAGCTAAAGCTTGAAGGGAAGATGTTGGGCAAGAACTGGCCTCAAGTTGACCCCAGCTGCTGTCCGGTTCACTCGACCACAAGACAATTTTGTGAAGATTGGCGGCCCAGTAATAGAACATGAAATTTGGTAGGCCCATTCCTCCCTGATTCCTATCCCTTTGCAGCAAGGATAATTTTATTCTTGGTGTTTTGCCCTCCCAGATAAATGAAGAGATCATCTTATCCAGATCAAGAAAAAATGCTTTGGGGAGAAATAAGGGGAGACTTTGGAATAAGTATAAATATCTGGGTAATACATTCATTTTAATGGAATGTACTCTGCCAGCTAAGGACAGGGGTAAGCCATTCCACCTCTGTAAGTCAGCCTTTACCTTTGTTGTTAATGTGGTAAAGTTTTGTTTTCGAAGAGAGCAAAGAGATTGGGAGATGTTAATGCCCAGGTACTTAAAACCAGTATCCGCTATCTGGAAAGATGGAAGGCGATGGGAAATATTCCGGGCGAGATCATTAATTGGGAAGCATTCACTTTTCTGTACGTTTAATTTGTAGCCAGAAAAGCTTCCAAAAACCTTTAGAAGAGACAAAATATTTGGGATACCGGCCATTGGGTCCGATATGTAGAGCAATAGATCGTCTGCATAAAGAGATACTTTATGCTCGCTACCTCCCCTCCTAATGCCAGAGAACAAGGATTCAGCTCTAAGAGCTATGGACAGGGGTTCAATGGCCGCCGCAAAAATCAATGGAGACAGTGGGCACCCTTGGCGTGTCCCACGTGTGAGCGGGAAGGGCTTAGAACTGAAGCCATTAGTTGTGACACATGCCTGGGGGGCGGTGTACAGTAAGCGTATCCACGCCAAAACGTCTTCCCCAAATCCAAACTGTTTTAATGTAAAAAACAAATAGTCCCACTCCACTCTATCGAAGGCTTTTTCCGCGTCCAGAGAAACCACTACCTCCGGGACTATTTGAGAGCTTGGTAGTCCAATAATGCTCAACAGTCTACGAATATTTGTAAAGGAATGGCGGTTCTTTATAAAGCCTGTCTGGTCCTCAGATATTACTGTGGGGAGAACAGCCTCTAGTCTACATGCCAACGCTTTAGCTAATATTTTATTGTCCACATTAAGAAGAGACACAGCTCGATAAGAGGAGCAGTTTATGGGGTCTTTATCCTTCTTAAGGAGTAAAGAGATGGAGGCCTGCGTGAGAGTAGGTGGCAGAGTACCCTTCTGTAATGAGTCATCAAACATCTCTAATAATAAAGGGGCCAATTGATTTGAAAATTTCTTAAAGAATTCTACAGGGTAGCCATCTGGGCCTGGAGATTTTCCGCTCTGCATCTTTTTAATAGCTGCAGCAACCTCACTTAGTTGTAGCGATCGGTCTAAGTCCTGACAATCTTCTGGAGAAATTTTAGGAATAACTTGGCCTGAAAAGAAATCTAGCATTACAGAGGTGTCTTTGGGCGCTTCAGATGTGTAGAGCTGTGAATAGAATGACACAAATGCGTCATTAATTTGTTTAGGATCCGTTGTTAGTGAATCTGAACTATCGCGAATCTGTGGTATTAGTTGTGAGGCTGATCTGCTCTTCAGCTGTTGGGCCAGAAGTCGACCCGCCTTGTCCCCACTCTCATATAGGGCACCCCTTGTTCTAAGCAACAGTCGTTCTGCCTCTTTGGTGGATAAAAGATTATGTTCCGTCTGAAAGCCAAGCCGGTCCTTATAAAGTTCCGGAGTCGGAGCCACGGCATAGCGACGATCAAGATCTGTAATCAGAGTCTCCAATTGTTGTTGCCTTTCGAGACGCTGTTTGTTAGCATGTGCGGTGTATGAAATAATTGTGCCCCTAACATTTGCCTTTAGTGTCTCCCATAATAATGAGGGTGAGGTTTCGTCATTTTTATTTGTCTCGAGAAATAAGTCAATCGCTTGAGATACCACGTTACAGAATTCATCAGATGCTAGTAGGGTAGAGTCCAGTCTCCAGAAACGGGCCTCTTTGGGTTTAGATTTGAAAATAAGTTCAAAGGTTACGGGGGCGTGGTCTGAAATAGTTATAGCAGAATAGCTAGCTGAAGACAAAGACGGTAATAAGGCCTTATCAAAGAAAAAATAGTCTATGCGTGTGTAGGAGTGATGCACATGAGAAAAAAAAGAGAATTGTTTATCTGTAGGATACAGAAATCGCCACGGGTCAATGTAGCCATTGTTATTCATAAAAGTAGACAATGTTTGAGACATCTTTGAGGGCACAGCAGTCCTGGTACTCGATCTATCAAGGTGGGGGTCCATTACACAGTTGATATCTCCTCCCAGTATTAAGTGATGTGTGTCCAAGTCGGGAAGTGAGGACAGCAGTTTCTTTATAAAGTTAACATCATCCCAGTTAGGTGCATACACACTCACAAGGACCACTGGGGTCTGATATAGTGAGCCAGTTACTATTATATAGCGACCATTGGGGTCTGAAACAGTCTTAACGGGAGTGAACTGTACTTTCTTGCCTATCAGTATGGCTGTCCCTCGTGTTTTAATTTCAAATTTAGAGTGGAAAATCTGACCGATCCATGGTCTAGCGAGTCTCCCCTGGTCAGTGGTACGTAAATGTGTTTCTTGAAGAAATATAATATCGCCTTTCAATTTTTTTATGTGGGAGAAGACCCTAGCCCTTTTGACCGGCCCATTTATTCCCCCCACATTCCATGAGAAGAATCTGACTGTGTTCCCCAGTCCCATCGAAACCTTTGTGTTAGTCATTGTCAGTTGTTAGTGGGTCAGACATCATACATAATAATAGTTGCAGAGTGTATAATAGTATCCCAACCAGGGAAGGGTACCAACCTAGACTGCCGTGCATCGGACCTAGAAGAGCACACGCTAAAATGTCAATCACAGCAAACAGACAGAGTGTATAAGAATAACAGAGTACCATAAAACAAAAACAAAAGCAAACACAAACCCTCCCACCCCCCTCCCCCCTCCCCCCGCACATCAAGTGTTCCATCCCCGAATGATGGGAACAACCGTGCTGACTCCAACAGGAGCCTTTCCCTTCAGTGATACTTACGGCTATAACCATGGCTAACAAAAACAAAAAAAAGGAGCTCAGCAGAGTTATATGTAAATATAAATATTAGGCACCTAGAATACAGTGCAACCTGAGTCAAAATAAAGGATCATTTTATCTAATGTTTAATCTATGACTTTATGGTCCTTGGATGTAAATGCAAATTAAACATGGTCAACTTTCAAAAATAGAAAACCACTGGTTATTGACCGACACCAGACCTTATATGTAGTGGGTACACCCATTACAAAGAATATTCAGGCTCTGGAATATCCCCCCTCCCAATGTCAACCTCATTAAACATAGAATACAGTGCAACTTAGATCTAGTGCTTAACCTACAACATGTATGGTCCTAGGGTATAAATGCAGATTGAACCTGCCAATTTTCAAAAATAGGAGAAAATTGGTAGATGTTTAAATCAGGCGTGATTAGGTATAAAACAAATTATACATATATACATGGTATATTGACCAACCTCAAACCATACGATTAGGGGCACAACTGTTACTAAGAGCAATGATAAGAGTACAGTGCAACTTAAATCCAGTATTTAACCTATGACTTTATGGCCATATGATATAAATGTAAATCAAACATGGTCAATTTTCAGGTATAGTGAATAAATGGTGTATTGACCAACCTCTCGCCTATGTGTAGTGGGAACAACAGCTACAAAGAGTAATGATAAGATCTTATTACAACTTAATTCTATTGTTCAACCTACGGCTTTATGGCTATATGATATAAATGTAAATTAAACATGGTCAATTTTCAGATATAGAACGTGTTCCCTTCACAGTTATAGGGCATCTTAAATCTAGTGTTTACCCCCGACCCCCTTGGCCATGTGCTATAAATGTAAATTAAACGTGGTCAGTTCCCAGATACAGAAAACATCTGGCACTAACCGACATCACACTATGTGTGTCGTGGGGACGGCAGCTACAGAAAGTAATGATGAAAACACCCTACAACTTAAATAAACGTGGTACATTTTCAGATATAAGGGAATAAGTGGTATCTTGATCGCCCTCGTATCACATGTGTGTACACCGCCCCCCGCGCGCACCCCCACCACGGCCCCACACCACCCGCAGGCGGAGGAGTGTCTCCCCCTGCGGACCGCGACGGACCGCGGCCAGAGCGCACACGAAGGGCAGCGCACCCACACGGCCCGAACAGCCATAGAATAATAATAATAAAAATAAAAATACACACTGTACCACCCAACTCTAATGTTTAGAAAATGACTGTTGTATTGACCTACACCATACCTGGTCGCGGTGGCAGCAGCTACACAGTAATGATAAACACTGTACCACTCAAATCCAAAAATGTAACGTGGGGCATTTTCAAATCTAAAAAATAAATAGCAGTTGACTGACATCCTATTATGTGTAGCGAGCACAAGTTGAGGCTTTCATTTTTCTTTTTTTATACAACTTAACTAATAGTTGGCCCGAATATGTCGTTGACTCACCAATCAGTCCGTGGTAACTAATCGAAAACAGTCCCATCTTTAATTCAGTCTAGTCCCCGTTTCTGTTCAACGATTTGACAAAAGTTGCAGCCTCCTCAGGTGTGTCGAACTGACTCTCTTTGTCGCGATAGGTAACGATGAGGCGGGCTGGATGGCGAATTCCAAAACGGAGCCCCTCCACCTCTCGGAGCTGGCTTCTCACCTCGTTAAACGCTGCACGCGCCCGTGCTATCTTGGCTGTGTGGTCTGGGAAAACGGAGATGGACACCCCCTCGTACATGATCCTCTTCGTCTCTCTTGCCTTCTTTAGGATGTTGACACAGTCTGAAAAGTAGTGTAGTCTGGCCACAATTGTGCGAGGTCGCTCCCCCGGTCGGAGTCGCTCCCCCGGTCGGGGTTTGGCCTGGAGTGTACGGTGCGCCCTGTCCAACACAGGTTCCTTCTCCATGTTGAAAGCCTCCTTAAGCAGCCTGGAGACGGCTGCAGTCGTGAGGGGGGAGCCTGTACCTTCAGGAACGCCAACAATCCGTATGTTGTTGCGACGAGACCTAGATTCGAGATCTTCACATTTATTTTCTGTTTTAATCAGTTCTTTGACGAGATGTTCAACTTTCTCCTTCAAAATGGCGACGTCGTCGGTGCATGTGGTTAGCGCGTCTTCCACTCCTGCCACTGTGCCTTTTATCAACGTTACCTCAGATTGTAAAGTTGTTATCTTGGCTGACCATTCAGTTTTCATGGCTTGTAGTTCGGATTTGATGGTTACTAGGTCATTTCCCAGAGCCGAGTGCAACTCAGTTTTAAAGATTTCAGCAATATCTGTGCGCACAGTTGCGAGAATGTCCAACTTGAAGGCCGCGGCTTCTGACTCCCTGGTATCCACTGGGAGAGAGTGGATCGAAGGCTCACGCGAGAGCGGGGCCGCACCACATTGCGTTATTTTCTGCTGCAACTGAGATGAACACGGTATTTTAGTAACTTTTGGAGGCATTTTGAAGCCCAAACAAAAACTGTCTAGTTCACGGGTGTATTATATTCAATACTAGTAAAAACGTTTTCTTGAAAGGGTGCCTTTAGATTATATAATTAGGCAATTCTGCCGGAGCTCTTAAATCTGCGTGTCACTCCATAGTACGTTAAACCGGAAGTTAGGAGCCTCTTTTTAACTATGATTTCTTTTTTTGTTTTAGTAAGGGTTATTTGAGTATCAAAAAATATACAGTGATGGTCGGAGAGAGGTAATTCAGTTATTGAGATATTTGTTATGCTTAGCCCTGTTGTTGTTATAACTAAGTCTACTGTATTCCCAAGCCTGTGAGTTGCATTTGTTATATGCTGTATTACGTCAAAGCTATCCAGTAGATTTTTTAGTTCTATAGTTTTGGAGTCTGTTTTCTTATTAAAATGGATGTTCAAGTCTCCATTTAGGATCACCTTATCATATCCGGTAACACATAGTGAGATCAGTTCAGAGAGCTCCTGTATAAATATTGGTGAGTGTCTAGGCGGCCGGTATATTGTGACAATAATAGTTGATTCTGTTTTGAGCTCAATGGCAAGATATTCCATTGACATGAACTTGCCTAGTTCTGTGATTCTAAACAAGAGTTTTGAGGAGAAGATTGCTGCAACTCCTCCGCACCTTTTATTTTTTCTGGGTATTTGAAAAAAGTTATAGTCTGGTGGACAAGCTTCTATCATTATTGATGTAGCTGTGTCATTATTTAGCCATGTCTCTACTAGGCAAATGCAATCTAAGTTATTTTCTTTAATCAGATCATTTACTAAGAATGTTTTATTATTCAGTGATCTGACATTTAGGAGGGCTAATTTTATTTGTTGGACTTCTTTAGAGGAGGTCTGCTTTGGCTTGACCTTGATGGCCCTGAGGTTAATAGCAGGTAAACGCATTGATGGCGTATATTTTTCACCATGCCATTGGCTGGTTATGATTACCGATATGTTTTGAGAGATGGCATGGCAATTGTGCTATACTGCACCGTACTGACTGTACTGTGCTTTCGGGGACATTTGATCAGACGAGATGGCCTTGTGTGATATGGGGGGGGGGGGGACGCCTTGTGCTGCTGCTGCACCTCGTGGTGAGATTGTGTCCTTTGTGATTATCTCTCGTGCTGGTATGAGTTTGATATTCTTGGAGGCCATTAAGGCATGACGCATGTTTGCTGCTAGAAGCCTTGAACCTAAGCGATTTGGGAAGAAGCCATTTCTTTGAAAACGTTCTGGATTATTCCAGAAAACATTGAAGTTGTCAATGAATTATAGGCCGTGTACAAGACATGCAGACCCTAACCATGCATTAAAATGTAGGAGTCGACTAAAGGCTTCTTGTCCTCTGCAAAAGCATGCAATTGGTCCACTGATGGACACATCAGTGTCTATGTACACAGACTGATGTTTGTCTAGTGTGTTCATTAAACGTGTGAAATCGTCTTTCAAAGTCTCTGTGCCAGTCTTCTTTCGCAGGATGTCAAACGATCCAGAGTGAATGATAATTTTTGTTATGCCCGGTCTGATCAGTGTTGGAAGTATTTCGGCTAGCTCTTTCACAGATGTATTGTCTAGACAGATATTTACTGTGTTTGCCATCTCCACATACCTTGTTGTGGAATCTCCAATCAGTATGCAGTCTGTTTTCTGTGTGAGGTTAGCATTTTTCTTTCAAACAGTTTTGGGGCCGTTTGTTTTTGGGCTAGGCCTAGTCTGCCGGTTCTTACCACAGTCCTGTGGCCTTGGTGAAGCCTTGTTAGCCTTCTCAATAGCCGGCATGTTAACGCTGGTCCTGTACCTTCGGCGTTGGCTACCGCAACGTTCTCCTCGGCGCATGGTAGTCTCTTTGCTGTTAGCCGTTAGCTCGGTCTGGGTCCGTTCCGCTCGCTGTTTGCTTCGCTAGCGTCGTTAGTCACGCTTCTATGTCTCTTTGCTTTTGGTGTTGATATGCGTGTTTCCGAGAGTAGGTTGAAACTATTTCCTAGCGGTACCGGGGGCGAGGTAATAGTTGTGTTCCTGGTTCGTTTATTTCTCCTTTTATCCTTGACAGTGGTCCACTGCTTTGGTCTAGCTCCTTGCTTGTGCCAGGCACCGTCTTTTGGGTGGTGCTGTACTGTAGCTAGTCTAGGCCAGGTCTCAATCATGGTATTGTTGGCTATATTTGTAGTAGCTTCAAAAATAGAGTCAATGAGTTGCTCATCCTGTTGGATTTGGTGCAGGGTAGAAACCTGAGCCTCCAGCTCTACAATCCTCATACTCATCTTCAAGCAGTTAGTACATTCTGCGAGAGAGCCGAGTCCCGGCATCTTCCCATATTTCCTGTCTTTTCAGGTTAGGCTAAACTGAAGCTAAGCTAGGTACTTAGCTGGTGGTGGTGGTGGTGATGATGATGGTGGTGGTGGTGATGATGGTGGTGATGGTGGTGGTGGTGGTGGTAAATAGACAGAATTGCCTTTGCATCCCTACTAGCACGCAGAAGGATCTTGCTAGAGTGGAAATCACCAGCAGCCCCCAAAGCATCCCTATGGCTTAAAGATCTCATGTTCTTTCTAAATCTGGAGAAAATCAAATACAACCTAAGGGGGTCTAGTGAAAAGTTTGAAATAGTATGGGGCTCTTTTATTGGTTACATAGCCAAGCTAAAGACACTAGGATAATAAGAAGGAAGGATGAGTGAGAGAGATATGTGTTTGTATGTTCTATGTTTCCTGGTGTGTATTTGTAGGATTGGGCAAGATAGGGGAGGGAAAATGGGAGGGAGGCGGGAGGGTTCGTACAAGGTCCTTGAAATGCTTAATACTTGTATTTTGACACAAGGTAGCGCTAACTGTCGGAGATTGGCTTTGAGCCATAAATATTGGATCCGACTAAAAGTTTATTTTTTACTCTTTATTAATTATTATTATACATTTTTGCTATAGAAAACAGCACTTAAAAGTGAACTGTATCCCTTTTATTTTTTAATTCTCTTTTTTGAGAAAGACCTTGAATTTAATTTTGCAATGTCTGTGGGAACCCAGGAGGTAGGGGGGGAAGGGCGAAAATACAAAATATGCCATTCAATGTGTAATGTATCCAACTGTACCTTTGATGGCTAATAAATAAATGTTAAAAAAATAAAAATAAAAAACCCGAACGTTTGTGCAATTGGTATTTACAAATTTTAATACGTGTCCCTTGTGGCTTTCGCACACTTTGCTAGCTAAAGTTAGTATAATAAACAAGCAAAATTAAGAGGATTTATCCATCTGGAGCAGAAAAAAGGAGGAGGATAAAATAAAGAAATACAGTGGTAAGTAGAGCATAAAAGCCACTGTTTAGTAATGGTATAGCCTTAATTAATGGGTGAGATAGTTAAAACTCTCCAGCTAACATTAGCTATCTAGCTAGGTCTCACGTTATTTTCAGTTATCCTAGCTAGCTAACTGTAAAGGACAGGGACACTCAATTATCATGTTTTTCACACTAACATGCTATCGTCTACACAGGAAAAACTGGGGAGTCTTTTTCCCAGAGTAATTATTACGGAGTTATTATTTTCCTCTCAAGTAGTCATATTTACTCCATTTGGGGCATAATCATTGCCTGTGGCCAATAGAGTGAGAGTAAAGTTCCAGAAGAGTTTCTATTGGAGTAATACAGCATTGGTCACGCCTACTATCCATATAATTTCCAAAGGTGAGGACGCCATCTTTCTCTCTCGGCAAGTCGTCGCTTCAAGCTCAGGTAGCAGCAAGAGCGCAATACAGCGATATTTTCCTTCTCTTGGATCAAGTTGGATGCCAAATACCAGGTAAGATTATTATTATTATTTGTTAATTTATTAAACAGCAATGTGTGTAACTAATTTGCAACATTACAGCTATAGCCACAGAGCCATCTATCATGCAGGATGATGTTAGCATGTTAGCTGCTACGTTTTGTGCTGGGCACACTATGTTTTACAGTTATATGGACAATAACTTAAGAACAGGTACGTCGGTGAAACACGAGTATTCAATTATCAACAGTATTGCTATCAGGGACAGTGCACATTAATCAACATGTCGGTTTTCATGTAAAATGTATATGAGCTAGTGTTAGCCAGAAGCTAATTTTCACCTGCATGGCTATACCTGTATAGGCCTGAGACCATACCTGTAGGCCTAGGCTGTTGTTAAAAGTAGTGATATAACTATCCATACAAAAACGGACGTATTAAGAACATACAAGACAAGTAGACATAGTACAGGAGACGGAACAATTATATGTTACATGTTGGCGGATTTTGCTGAAACGGTGGCAGAGACAACGTGTGTTTTACTCTAAATATAGTCAACGTACATTACAGCTATAGCCACAGCTATAGCCACAGAGCCATCTATCACGATGTTAGCATGTTAGCTGCTACGTTTGCATGCACGCTATTAAATAAACGTTTTACAGTTTTATGGAAAATAACTTAAGAACAGGTACGTCGGTGCAACACGAGTATTCAATTATCAACAGTATTGCTATCAGGGACAGTGCACATTAATCAACATGTCGGTTTTCATGTAAAATGTATATGAGCTAGTGTTAGCCAGAAGCACATTTTCACCTGCATGGCTATACCTGTATAGGCCTGAGACCATACCTGTAGACCATGCCTGTAGGCTGTTGTTAAAAGTAGTGATATAACTATATCCATACAAAAACTGACGTATTAAGAACATGCAAGACAAGTAGACATAGTACAGGAGATGGAACAATTATATGTTACATGTTGGCGGACTTTGCTGAAACGGTGGCAGAGACAACTTGTGTTTTACTCTAAATAGAGTCACGTAAATTTGCCGCAATGTGCTGTAGGTTGACTGTTTTACTAGCGGTAAATGGACATAACAAGTTCATTTGACGCACTGTTCAGTTCAACAAGTGTTTATTTGAACCATTGTACTGGGTTGACTCATTTGAATGAATGCCCAACAATTCGCCTCTAGATTGTGGATTGACTCTTAATGCGGAACCAAACTGTCAATCGCTTGTTTCCGCCCAGACACTTTTCACTGTTGCTCGTGCTAACGGGTGCACATGCTAGATTTGTGAAAGACGCTCCATCACCGTAATGTTATGTGTGTTCTGCCTCCATGTATAATATAATGGAAACTTGTGGAACTAGATAGCACAGTAAATTTCACAGAGTAAATTTTACTCAAACTGTGTCAATTTGAGCCCAAGTGAGTCAAGTTTTACTCAGTTTGAGTAAAATATACTCAGTTTGAGTAAAATGTACTCAGCGAAATTTACTGTAGATGGTGCTTTTGTAATATTTTCTAATTGTAACACTCCTCATAATGCATGAGTTGTTGTGCCCTATATCATCTTAGTAACTGTTATTATTTATTTGCCATCAGATGCAGGCTGTACGTGTTAAACACATTGACCGGCAGAAATCACAACTTTTTTGGAGTGTGGTGAGTGAAACATTTTGCACAGCGTGCCGTTTGTTCTCAAAATGGCGTCCGCCTTGATAGTTAGGAACCAAATGGACCCTTATTGGTCTGTAACTCTGACGGTGTACAAATGGACCCCAACGTCCATTGTACACCATCAAGAGTTAAATTAACATTGATTTTACAATATAAATTGGGGTCCCAAAGATAGAAATGCCATTAAATGGGTGCCCTTGGAATTAAAATGGTTGAGAATCACTGCTAGAGCCGTACAAATATTGTCTTATGGGGGTCCATGGCACATCTTTTCAAATGGGGGTATGTGGGCTAATTGTCAATTTGGGGGGTCCTTGACATGAAATGTTTGAGAACCACTGCCCTATGCAACAACATACTGGGTATCAGTTTAGGCTTTCCCTGCATGTTAATTTAAGCTGTAGGCCTACAGTACAAAGCACAATCCATTTTATTTAGGATAGAGTGAACCAATCAATGTCTTACACCCCTTCCTGACAGGCAGCGACGCGAGCGGGCGTGATTGCGAAAATGATTAAAAAAATTTCGTTTCAGGGCGGTTAGGTGGCGTAGCGGAGATTGCGTTCATCACCAACCCCGGAGCTTTGAGCTGGATTTGCCTGTTCGAATCCAGCTCACAGCTCCGGGGTTGTCACCAGCTTGGCTGGCCGTTCACACTAATACAATTGGCAGTATTAGAGGGTGGGAGAAGCTGGCGGGGTGGGTCCGGGTCATTGTAAAAACAGCGACTCCTACAGTTCGGTCGGGGCGCCTGCTAAGCGCGGATGGGACCTGAGTGGGATAGTGTGATCCTTCCACACGCTACGCCCTCTCTGAGAATATCCGCGCTGCCAGGTGAAAAGAAGCGGTTGATTGGCTGGACGTGTGTCGGAGGAAGCATGTGATAGCCTCCACTCTCCCAGATGATCTGACTGTGGGGGGTAAGTGCGCAGCGACCAGGAAGGGGATTGGGAATTGGCATAACGACTAACATTGGGATGGGAGAAAATCGGAGGAAAATGGAGGGGGAAAAAGATAAAAAAAATAAAAAAAATTATTCGTTTCAATCAGACTATCCTGACCTGCCGCGAGCGACATCGAACTGAGCGGCGATGTCGTTCCCCCCTCAAATATTTGCTCGCTGTGTCTCTAGTTGAGCGATTACGCGGCCGAGTCACGCCCCTAAATTAAATAACCACATTTTCGACAGTTTTTGGCTTGCCATTGCCCCGCTTTGTTGTTGAATCAAGTCAAATCCTAAATAAGCATATATTGTGCGTGTGAACGTTGACATGAAAAGAAAAAAGTTAAAAAATATATATATATTTTTTTTTATTATCAGAGCTATCAATACTTTTATCGGGATGACGTCATAATTGCTGATATCGGCCTGATAATTATCGTGCATCCCTAGTTCTGTCCCTAATATTGACCCTTAAAACAAGATCATTGTGAAATCATGCAAAGACCACTGTTTGCAAACCATGACTAATTTTAATAGTCAGACTAATGAAGTTCTCTTGTCACAGACTGGGACCAGTGTCCAGGGGCATCTGGACAGCATCACGGAGAGCCTTCAACCCTATCTGCTTGCTGTGGGGACCCAGAGGAGTGTGATTCACAAGTACTTCATTGTGATTGACAAACATGCAATCCCTTGTAAGTCACCAGACTCTCTTGCCTCTTTTGATGAGCTTTTCAACGCTCATTTTGTCTTTGGTACCTCATACAACCGGGATCTGGCCAATGTGTACAACTTCTTGCTAACCGCCGTTTACAAGATCGATGCTGCTACCACTAATGTCAACCCCAGGGTTAAAGAGATGAGGGCTCGGATGCTGCACTGATTTCTTTTTTATACTGAGAGGATATTTTATCTTGGGGCCTCTGATGCTGCACAGACTTTTTATACTGAGAAGATATTTTATCTTGAGGCCTCTGATGCTGCACAGACTTTTGATACTGAGAAGATATTTTATCTTGAGGCCTCTGATGCTGCACAGACTTTTGATACTGAGAAGATATTTTATCTTGAGGCCTCTGATGCTCCAGTGTTTTTTGATAAGATGTTGTGTTTCATTTGCAAAAACTCTCAGGCAAATGCCAATTCACTGATGAGGCACTTGAGGATGATCCACAGACTTTGTTCAGGAAGGACACTTCGTCTTAAATGTGGTCAGCCTGGTTGTTTACATGTCTTTGGCACTTTTTCTGGGTTTCGAAAGCATCTTAAAGCACGTCATCAACCATGTGATGATCCTGGTGAAGGCCGCTCTACAGCTGAACATTTAGCTGAAAGTTATGTTGATAATAATAATAATAATAATAACTTTATTTGTATAGCACTTTTCATACAGAGGTTGCAGTTCAAAGTGCTTCACAACAGCAAAAAATACAGGCATAAGCGAGCATAAAAAGATAGACAGGTAGAATCACAGTGTTTCACATTAGGATCTAGCATCCCAATAGGCTCTCCGCTTACAGTTTTCAGTAACACAAATAGTAAAAATAGTTGATGACTTTCCATCAAGCAGTGCCCCTTCTGACCCAGTCCTTCCAGTCCTTCTTAATAATAGTATTGTAGACTGTTCTGCAACAGTAGCTGAACTTAAAGTGGCAGGTGTAGGTGAAACAATAATCAACTCTTTGGTAACTTCAATGGAAGTGATTGTTGATGATATCCATAATCAAGCAAAACAATATGTGAAGCAGTGTCTATCTTTACAGGAACCTATCAAAAGTGAGGTTGAGTGTAAAATGTATCAGTGTTTTGAAGAAATTGAAAATCCTTTTTGTATCTTAAATTCTGAAACTAAGAGAAGGCAATATTTTACAGAGAAGTGGGGAAGGGTAGACCCAGTTGAATATGTCCTTGGTACAAGATTTGATACCCTGCGCAATCGGACTACTGGAACTTATGATCAGGCTGTTGTTACTGATAAATGTGTTTATATCCCAATTTTGAAAACATTAGACTTTATTTACAAACACCCTAATATAGAAGAGATGATGCAGAGTGATTCCAGTTTAAGAGAAGATCTTCTTAATGACTTGTGTGATGGAGAGTTTTTCAAGGGTCATCCTCTATTTTCAAAACAGAAGCATGCAATTCAGGTGCAGCTTTTCTATGATGATTTTGAATGCGCAAATCCGTTGGGGAGTAAAAAGGGAATACATAAATTAGGAGCAATCTATTTCACCTTGCGTAATTTTTCTCCAAAGTACAACTCAATTCTGCTTAATATTCATTTGGTCGCTTTATTCCATGCCCAAGACATTAAAACACACGGCTTTTCTAAAATACTTGCTCCACTTGTGGAAGATATTAAAATACTGGAGAAGGATGGAATTAAGGTCCCATTGTATGATCAGCCAGTGTATGGAACTATTGTCCAAGTTACAGGTGACAACCTTGGTATTCACGGTTTGTTTGGTTTCGTAGAATCATTCAGTGCCAGATATTGTTGCCGCTTTTGTCTTGCTGAGAAAGAGGACTTTCAGACAGAATTCAAAGAAGATTCACCCAAGATAGTTATGCGAACTCGAGCACTTCATGCAAAACACTGCCAAATAATGGAGACGACTATTGGTCTTCCCTATGTGATGGGAGTTAAACGTTCTTGCATTCTAAATTCCTTGCAGTACTTCAATACATGTGACAATTTCTCTGTCGATATTATGCATGATATCTTGGAGGGCGTGGCACAATATGAAATGAAACTGCTAATACTACACTTGATTAAAAACTACACAACATCAAAGGAAATAGACTTGAGAATTAAGAGCTTTAACTATGGTTACCTGGAACAAAACAACAAGCCACCTGCATTGAAGTTAGTAGAGACCTCAAATGACTTGGGGTTAAATGCAATCCAATCTTGGTGTTTACTTTGCAATCTACCACTTATGTTCTGAAGGTCCAGATTAACACTGAAAGTCTGCGTTTATTATTTTGTATAACTTATATATTGTTTATATATATAAGATATATATCTTCACGTCATCTGATTTTACGTGCCAGTATTTATCATTCGCCTTTTGTATATGTCCCATTCTTAACGCCATAGGCACCAGCGCACGCCCCCTGTAGACATGTTTCAGAACATGCCCAGGCAAGCCCAGAGAGAGCGCATTGATCTGTGTGGGTGAACAGGCTCAGTCCACAGGTAACACAGAGTGAGAGAGAAGTAACGTTGGCGCAGTTGTAAACAGGACGGCAAGGCAACGTATTGTTATAGAGAGCCGCATGGCTAATTAGATACAACCATAATATTGTCGAGCCATTATTGGCACAGTATAGTGACTTGTGTAAGCGAAGTAACGTGGAGAGACTTATAGTTGAACCCAGCGACGTTCGGGATATAACTACTTATTGAAGACCTCATGCGGGTTAGCCTAGCAACAAGGGCTAACTAGCTATCAACCATGCCAACGGGCGTTTGGACTAATAGCTATTAATTCTGCCATCGGGCGCTAGGAATACAAGGACCGGTCCGTACAAGACCCTTTCCTCCCCAGCAACGATCGGATTATCCTAAGTGTGTCTACAGCCCTCTGGAAGTAGGAACTCCAGAGGACCACCGTCTCCATCCATCATCTTGCTTTTCCCTGTTCTGCGTGCTTCGTCCCAATCCACTCCATTCAGAGCTCCAACGGTCGGTTACCCGTAGTATAGGAACTATCGTTACCTCGGATATTGTGGCATTGATATTAAAGTAATAACAGGAGATCTGTGTTCATATGCTATGTATGTTTTCTATTAATATTAAAGTGATTGTTTAACTCGGTTTCACTGTCCCCTCTCAGTTAATGGAGTGTCCGCCATTTTGTGTAACTATATTGTCTGGCTAATTAATATTCTAGTAGTGGTCTAATCTAAACATCTAAATACAGTCAGGGTTGTGTAGCCCCTTAGCTACAATTGGTCCTTCGAGCCGGAGGGTATCAGTAATAATAATAATATTTGTGATAATATGGCCAGCGGCGGACACTCTCCAACCAGCTCTCCCCCCTCACCGTGCCCTAGGCGCCAGCGTCAGCCCCCTCACCACTTGGAGGGCTACGCTGTAGATTTACCTCCTAGCTTATCTACGAGGACGCTAAGCAAGGATAGCATTGGTAGCTCAAGCATGCCCAACCTTACCGATGAGTCAACCCTAGATGTAGAGACCCAAGCTAGTTTAAGTGAAACTGACTTAGCTTACAGGGGGGGACAAGCGGGGCATGATTTGACTATACCCATAGAACACTGCGCCCCCGAGATGGACATCGGAGCGCATGAACCCATAGAACACCGCGCCCCCGAGATGGACTTCGGAGCGCATGAAAGTAAAGAGTACCGCGCCCCCGAGATGGACCTCGGAGCGCGGGAGAAGACAGAGTACAGCGCCTCCGAGATGGACCTCGGAGCGCGTGAGAAGACCAGGTCACCGCCAAGCCCGGCCAGCTCCAAATCACCATCATCAGCGTCCTCCCCAAGCGGAGCCGATAAGAGGCTAGCGCAAGTCCTGATCGCTACGATAACCGCTTCGGCGGAAAGGGATCGCCTCCAGGAGCAACGAGAGAGTGAGCGTGACCGCCTCCAGGGTGAGCGTGACCGCCTCCAGGCGCAACGAGAGAGTGAGCACGAACATCTCAGACTGGAAGAGAGTCGCCTCCAGGCTGACGCCGCGATACATCTCAGACTGGAAGAGAGGCGCCTCCAGGCTCAAGAAACCATGGAGCGAGACCGCGCCAATGCGCAGCGCGAGGCAGAACGAGACCGTCTACAAGCACAAATGATGGCGCAATCGCTCCAGAACGTGACTCCCCACTCTTCCACCCGGAGCTCCCGGAGATCATCACGCCAAGGGTCGAGGGCACCCTCCCCTCCCCGACAAAGCTACACGGGACCCCGCCTAAGGGAAGAACCTGCTTACGTTGCAGAGCAGCTAGCCGAGCGACTACAAAGCCTGACTGAGGACGAGGGAGGACAGAGGGCCCATCCGCACTACTCCATCTCAGACCAGGAGGCACAGCGCAGCCCCGGTCTCAGTCCCGACATGCTGCGTTATGAACCCCCAACACGTCCCAGTGGGGAGTTCGAGCACCAGACGGCACAGAGGAATAGTGCCTGGGAACCCAGCCCCTGGTTCCCGCCCAGCACGAACCAACGACCCAACGTACAGGGAGGCTCGCCGCGGATGCCTCTCCCCCCACGTGTGTCAGTGTCACAGCCCTCTATGACACCCTACATTGGGTCCCACACATTCCCAGACTTCACAAGAGAAGACCGAGCGCAGTATACCGAGCGCAGTATGTGCCTAGAGACAATCATGTCAGGAGTACAGGACGAGCCATACAAGTATGCCATTCTCCTCAAGCACCTCAAGGTAACTAGAGCGCACAACATAGCGCTGGCATACTCCAATTCACCAACTCCCTATTCTGACGTCCTGGCTGCCCTCGATGCACGTTACGGACATACGTGGGATTATGTCATTCAGGAGATACGTGAGATCGAACGTCTCCCCCCGGCTAGAGACAACCGAGCCCTGGACGACTTATCCGTCAAGGTACAGTCCCTAGTAGGGATGCTCGGTCCCAACGAGAGAAGGGGATGTACGAGTTGTACGCCAACTCCAACGTGGAGCGCATATTGGAGAAGCTCCCCCCATTCCGCCAAGAACGCTTTCGGCGGCAACGAAACTACCGTAACCCGAATGGCCCAGAACAGTCACTGCTGGATCTTGCTGACTTCCTAGCCAGGGAGGTTAGCAGCCTAAGAATTGACACCTTCGCATGGGGTGGCTCAAACATTAAAGAGGGACCGAGGAGGTTTAAAGACCAAAGCAGGCCCATCACAGTGATGCACCAGGCCGAGTCGGTGTCACGGCAGAAGAGTCACAACCCCCCCGCCAAGGAGAAATGGAAGATCACATGTCAATACTGCGACAGCGAACACTGGCTGTCACAGTGCGACGCATTCAAGAAACTGACCACCGCCGAAGTAAGTCAGTGGATTAAAGCTAACCGCCGCTGCTTCCGCTGCGCGCGCGGCCACATGGCAGCAGAATGCCGCCTTAAGAAGAAGTGTGGCAAGTGTGACGACGCTCACCTCGAAGCACTGCACGAGAGCAACAAGAGCCGACCAGCTCCACAAAGCAACTCGAGAACAGAAGTACTCTACATCGACCCCGCGAAGAGTGGGAGCTCCAGGGTGCTCCTCAAGGTGGTACGAGTACTCCTCAGTCACGGGGACAAGGTACTCGACACCTACGCCGTCCTCAACGACGGGTTGGAGAAGACACTCCTCCTCGCCTCCGCCGCGACCCAGTTGGACCTGCGGGGCCCAGAGGAGACCATGACCCTCCGTACCACTCGTCGAGACTTAAAGACAATCAAAGGTGAAAACATCTCGTTCACCATTGCAGCGATCGACCAGCCTGAGAAGCGGTACAGCATCAGCAAGGCGTTCACGAGCTACGACATAGGTTTGTCACGCTACGATTACCCCATCCCACAGCTGAGGGAAAAGTATGACCACCTACGCCAACTGCCCATACCGCTCATCAGCGGCGCTACACCGACCCTACTCATTAGCTCCGACCACGCGGACCTCATTGTCCCAACTGATACGGTCCACATCGGACCCAGAGGATGCCCAGCCGCGGTTAAGACCCGACTGGGGTGGACGCTCCAGGGCCCCCTCTCCGGGCCTTCCAGCCAACAAATGTCCACACGCTGCCTTTACACCAAGGCGAGCGACACAGACAACACTCTCCTACAGCACGTTGAGAGGCTATGGACACTAGACGCACTGCCATTCAAGAACGAACGCAAGATGGTTCGGTCCAAGGAGGACAAGTATGCCATCGCTCTACTAGAGCAGAAGACTACGAGGGTCGAGGTCGACGAAGTGCTAAGATATGCAACCCCACTCTTGAGGCGGGAAGGGATGCCCACTCTGCATGTGCCTAAGGGAGCGACGCACCACTACCTACAGAGCACTGAGCGACGCCTCGCCAAGGATACCCACAAGCAACGATCTATCGCGCCGAGATCGAGAAGCTGGTAGCGGCCGGCCACATCAAGAAGATCGATGACCACGAGGCAGAAGGGAAACAGAGTCCTGGTACATGCCCCACCACAAGGTCACCCACAACGGAAAGAACCGCATTGTGTTCAATTGCAGTTATCAGATTGGACAGCAGAATCTGAATAACCTACTCCTGCCCGGCCCGACACTCGGACCCTCCCTCCTCGGCGTCCTGATACGCTTTCATCAGGACAAAGTGGCCATCAGCGGCGACATCAAGGGAATGTTCCTACAAGTTTGACTGATGGAGGAAGACAAGCCTTTACTGAGGTTTCTGTGGAGGGAGAGGCTCGACGACGAACAACCCTCGATATACCAATGGGAGGTACTCCCCTTCGGCACCACCTGCAGCCCGTGCTGCGCCACGTTCGCGTTACAGAAGCACGTGGCCGAAGACCCCGGAGCTGACGATGACGTCCGACACAGCATTGAACGAAGTTTCTACGTGGACAACTGTCTACAGAGCGTATCCACGCCAGAAGAAGCAGAGAGCATCCTACTGAAGCTACGGGCTTCGTTAGCCAAAGGTGGATTCGACCTCCGACAGTGGGCCAGTAGCGACCCTCAAGTTCTCCGGCACCTCCCTCCATAGACTAAGGCCGCGAGCAGCGAGACCTGGATGGCGCACACCCCAGGCGAAGCGCAAGAGATGACTCTGGGCCTCGTCTGGCGCTTCAAGACGGACTCGCTTCATTACCGACACACACCTCTGAGGACGGATCAGGAGACATCCACGACTAGACTGACCACTCGGCGGAGTGTGTAACGAACACTCGCCAGCCAGTACGACCCAATGGGGTGTATCCTCGCCTACACCACCCGGGCGAAGATGCTGGTGAGAGAACTGTGGGCCAAGGAGCAGGGCTGGGACGACCCCATACCCGAGCACCTAGCCACCACATGGAGAGAGTGGGAGGATGAACTTGTCTTACTCCGCGAGGTGGCCATCCCGCGGAGTTACTTCCCCCCTACAGTGCGACTGGAGACGTGTCAGATAGACCTGCACGTCTTCAGCGACGCCTCTGAAGTGGCGTACGGATCAGTGGCCTACCTGAGAGCTCGAGAAGAGGGAGGAGAAGTCCACGTAGCCTTCATCCTGGCCCGCTCGAGGATAGCTCCCCGCAAGCAGCAGTCGATCCCGCGACTAGAGCTCTGCGCAGCTCTGGTAGGCGCGCAACTCGCCAAAATGGTGCAAAGTGAACTCACCATACCGGTGCGTGAGACCATCCTATGGTCAGACTCCATGACCGTGCTCACCTGGATCCAGTCCGCCTCCTGTCGGTACAAGGTTTTCGTAGGAGTCCGAGTAACCGAAATCCAAGACCTGGTAGGAGCGGCATGTTGGAGATATGTTGACACCAAACAGAACCCGGCGGATGTCATCACACGGGGGATGTCCCTAGCCGACCTCACCCGTCCTAACTCATACAGTGACGGCCCAGAATTCCTAAAGCTCCCAGAGGAGAAGTGGCCTATCTCCACACCGCGTGAGGCGAACCAAGACGAGTCAGAAATAAAAGGGTCCATGTTCTGCGGGCTGAGTCAAGCCCCGGCTCCAACGGGCCCGGACCTAGACGACTGTCAAACTCTGGAGAGTGCCCAGAAAAGGACATTCCTATGGCACCACCCGGAGCTTCCCCCCACCACAGACCTCGATGCACCTGCATACAAGGAAGCGGAACTTCTTATGCTGCAGAGAGCGCAGAGAGACTCTTTCCCAGAGGAAATGGAGTGTCTGATAAGGGCAAAGCCAGTCCCATCAGACAGTCGACTCCTCACCTTGGCCCCCGAAATCGACGCCCAGGGCCTCATCAGGGTGGGTGGTCGGTTGAGGAACAAGGAACAAGGAACAAATTTCCGAGGAGGAGACACGGAACTGAGAGCGAGCTTCCTGAACATGGGTGAAGAACTCAAGATCCGCCTCGCTCCTGTTCAGGTCACCTTCCAGTTCAATCCTCCGAATGCCCCCCATTTCGGGGGAACGTGGGAGAGAGAGGTCCGATCAATAAAGACTGCTATGTACACCGTACTTGGAGCCCAGACAGTGGGCGATATAGTCCTGGCTACGGTCCTCACCGAGATTGAGGGAGTTCTGAACTCCAAGCCCCTCGGCTATGTTTCAAGCGACGTCGCTGACATCGACCCCATCACCCCAAACTACCTCTTGATGGGGAGGCTGGACCCTGCCCTTCCTCAGACTGTGTACAGACAGGACGAGATGAACGGACGGAGGATGTGGAGACACAGCCAAGTACTGGCCGACCAGTTTTGGGCCCGCTTCCTCCTACTACTTACCCTCCCTTCAAGCCCGTCAGAAATGGGTGAAAGACAGGGACAACCTGACCGTGGGGACCGTCGTGAGGATCATAGACCAGTCACTACCCCGAGCTACGTGGCCAGCCGGCCGTGTGAGCAGAGTGATCAATGGTTCGGATGGGAAGGTCAGAGCGGCAGAGGTCATCGTACAAGGGTGGACTTATACCAGACCGGTAGCTAAGTTGATAGAGCTTCCTGCGTTCCCTTACCCCCCTGACGACGACGATAACCCACCGACTTTATAGGTTACTTCCAACTTCCCATAGCCCATTATGGAGAAATTGACTTGACCCTGGATATTAATCTGTGCCCCAATTTTATTTGCTAATTAGGTTCGGACTAATTAGGGTGCGGCTGTTCTGAAGGTCCAGATTAACACTGAAAGTCTGCGTTTATTATTTTGTATAACTTATACAAAAGTTATAAGATATATATCTTCACGTCATCTGTTTTTACGTGCCAGTATTTATCATTCGCCTTTTGTATATGTCCCATTCTTAACGCCATAGGCGCCAGCGCGCGCCCCCTGTAGACATGTTTTAGAACATGCCCAGGCAAGCCCAGAGAGAGCGCATTGATCTGTGTGGGTGAACAGGCTCAGTCCACAGGTAACACAGAGTGAGAGAGAAGTAACGTTGGCGCAGTTGTAAACAGGACGGCAAGGCAACGTATCGTTATAGAGAGCCGCACGGCTAATTAGATACAACCATAATATTGTCGAGCCATTATTGGCACAGTATAGTGACTTGTGTAAACGAAGTAACGTGGAGAGACTTATAGTTGAACCCAGCGACGTTCGGGATATAACTACTTATTGAAGACCTCATGCGGGTTAGCCTAGCAACAAGGGCTAACTAGCTATCAACCA
Source organism: Notolepis coatsorum (assembly GCF_963971535.1). Lineage (NCBI taxonomy): Eukaryota > Metazoa > Chordata > Actinopteri > Aulopiformes > Paralepididae > Notolepis > Notolepis coatsorum. Next base: position 76,048,020 of record NC_140172.1, on the reverse strand, counting down.
TGCCAACGGGCGTTTGGACTAATAGCTATTAATTCTGCCATCGGGCGCTAGGAATACAAGGACCGGTCCGTACGAGACCCTTTCCTCCCCAGCGACGACCGGATTATCCTAAGTGTGTCTACAGCCCTCTGGAAGTAGGAACTCCAGAGGACCACCGTCTCCATCCATCATCTTGCTTTTCCCTGTTCTGTGTGCTTCGTCCCAATCCACTCCATTCAGAGCTCCAACGGTCGGGTACCCGTAGTATAGGAACTATCGTTACCTCGGACATTGTGGCATTGATATTAAAGTAATAACAGGAGATCTGTGTTCATATGCTATGTATGTTTTCTATTAATATTAAAGTGATTGTTTAACTCGGTTTCACTGTCCCCTCGCAGTTAATGGAGTGTCCGGCATTTTGTGTAACTATATTGTCTGGCTAATTAATATTCTAGTAGTGGTCTAATCTAAACATCTAAATACAGTCAGGGTTGTGTAGCCCCTTAGCTACAACTTATCTTTGGAGACTTGGTTTGTCCAAATGATCAACACTGGTATTTGCTTCTGCTGTTGCTTCAAATAGCAGATATTGAATTTTCTCCCAGGTTATCAACTGGCATTACTATTTATTTAAAACACTTGATTGCAGAGCACCACGGGTTATTCAAGCATTTGTTTCCCAACAGGAGGCTACTACCAAAGCATCATTTTATGGTGCACTATCCTACATGTATTCGTAAAATTGGACCACTTTTGCATGTCTGGTGCATGCGCTATGAAGCGAAGCATAATTTCTTTAAAAAACAACTAAAAAGCTTCAAAAATATAACTAAAACGTTGGCAAAGAAACACCAAAGTCAAGTAGCATACAATTGGCAGACATTTGATCCCAACAGACTGGTGCTTGGTCCAAATAAAATGGTAGCATTAAATGTGATGGACAGAGGCTGTGAGATAGCGGAGACTCTTCAGGTACCAAGTGACACCAAGGTGTTAAATGTTAGATGGGCCAAACACCATGGAAATATGTATCGTCCAGGTTTAGTTGTTTGTCTTAAAGTTCTTAGTGAGGTTCCAGTTTTTCACAAAATCCACCGTGTTGTTCTTAAAGATGAGAGGTTACTGTTGTTTACATTTGCACTACAAATCGTGTCTCTGGATGACAATTTTTATGCATTTAAAGTTGTGTGTACTACAGATGGACCTCATGTAGTTGATGTCAAAGAGCTTTTGTTTTACAAAGCATTCGATATACAGATGTCATACAGTGATGACGATTCAAGCTAATTTATTGTTCCATACTGTTTCCTGTGATTTAAAAAAGGAAAAGAGAAAATCACTAAGCTCTTGAACTATTGCACTGGGGATGAACACTATTAGTTTTCTTTTATTTCTTTGGGGTGAACAGATGCTGCTGTCACTTTATAGAGGCCAAAATGTAATTGATCGATTACTCTCCCCATGAAGCCTTAATTGAAGTCTTTTTGTTGCATTCCTGAGCCAATCATTTGATGACTGGCTTGAATTATTGGCTCAGGAATGCGACAAACAAACAAATCTCCATGAATTCAAGGATTCATGGGGTGTGTAATTCATAGATTTCTTTTTTTGGGTGAGCTATCCCTTTTTAAAAGGGTGTACAGATGCTGCTGTCACTTTACAGAGGCCAAAATGTAATTGATCGATTACTCTCCCCATGAAGCCTTAATTGAAGTCATGGTGATTTCTTTTTGTTGCATTCCTGAGCCAATAATTTGATGACTGGCTTGAATTATTGGCTCAGGAATGCGACAAACAAACAAATCTCCATGAATTCAAGGATTCATGGGGTGTGTAATTGATAGATATCTTTTTTTGGATGAGCTATCCCTTTTTAAAAGGGTGTACAGATGCTGCTGTCACTTTACAGAGGCCAAAATGTAATTGTCTTTTATTTATGACCTTTTTTCTATCGATTACTCTCCCCATGAAGCCTTGAAGTCACGGTGATTTTTGTATATAATGGAGTTGTTTGCAGAGGGGCTCACTGAATCTAACAATCACGTAGACATATACCAAGTGTGATTAGCAAGAGAGGAATGTTTGTGACAAGTGTAATGTAAAAAGATCACATTAGATTAGGAAGGATCCACACCAAGCAAGTTCTTCCTCAGACGCGTTATTTTATTTTATTTTTTTACTATGTTACATTACATTGGGCGTATAGAAACAAAGATCATTTCAAAGTACAAACATATACAGTACCTGTGTGACATTTTGGATGAGGCTATAGGCTCCATGTTAATAAGCAACTTGGGGTGAACAAATCTCCAACACACCCATGTCTGGTTTCTTTATAACAAACTGAAACACCTCCTTGTAGACTTCAGTGTTTTAAGTCATCATAGACCTTTAAGTCCAAGGTACTAGGAATTTCAAATTTCTTGGCAACTGAAGACAAAACAAGATTGCACAAGCTTATTGATAAATCTTATTTTATTAATGACCTTTTTTTCTATCGATCGCCCCTTGAAGTAATGATTCTTGTTCACACGCTGTTGTAAAACTGTTTGCATCCCAAAGGATATGCCTGTTGCAAATAAAAGTGCATTGTTAAATACTGATTTCTGCTTTGACCCCGTTTATTTTAAATGTATTATTCCAGAGTAAATTATTATTTAATTCTATATTGAGTGAAATATGATATTCTATATTGAGTGAAATCTATTCTATATTGAGTGAACTACAACTCCATATTGAGGGAATTACAACTGTATATTGATTAAAATACCACTCTATATTGAGTGAAATATAACTTTAAATATCTCTATATTGAGTTAAATATAACTTAAAATATCTCTATATTGAGTAGGCCCAAACCTTGCTAAGAATATCCAAAGTCATAATGAAGGGAAAGCAAATAAAGACTGGACAGGGGAAAGTAAAGTGTTGCAGTCTATGTTTCTAGGACATGTGAGTGAAAGACAAATTATAGAAATAGCATTAAATTCAAAAAATAAGACATCAACTGACAGTGATGGAATTGACATGATAATTGTGAAGAAGACCATTGATTGTATAATTAACCCCCTGTGTCATATTTTTAATCTTTCCTTTCAAACAGGCACCTTTCCAGACAGAATGAAAATAGCAAAGGTTATTCCTCTATTTAAATCTGGGGACAAACACAGCTTTACCAACTACAGACCAGTGTCTTTGCTTTCACAATTTTCCAAGATTCTTGAAAAAGTGTTTGCTCATAAATTAGATAGTTGTATTGAAAAGAATAACCTGCTGAGTGAGAGTCAGTATGGATTCAGGGCAAATCGATCAACAGCCTTAGCCTTAATGAATATATATGAAGAAATAACCACAGCAGTAGATGAGAGGAATTACACAATAGGGGTGTTTATTGACTTAAAAAAAGCATTTGATACGATAGATCATCACATTTTAATTTCTAAATTACAAACAAATACGGTGTGAGAGGGGTGGCGATGAACTGGTTAAGTAGCTATCTTGAAAATAGACAACAATATGTACAACTCTCTGGTTACACATCTGAATGTATGAATATTGAATGTGGTGTCCCTCAAGGTTCGGTCCTGGGGCCCAAACTTTTTATTTTATATATTAATGATAAAGTGTCAAACATATTGCAATTTGTTTTATTTGCTGACGATACAAATTTCTTCAGTTCAGGAAAATACCTTAAAAAATTAGCAGATGACATTGTAAATGAAATGTGTAAACTTAAGATATGGTTTGATAACAATAAGCTATCCCTAAATTTGGAAAAAAACGAAATTTATGTTATTTACTAATTGAAAGAAGGACAATGTGGCATTATGTATTGACGGAGTTAATATTGAAAGAGTATCTGAGTAAAAAATGTTGGGTGTTATGTTGGATGATAAATTGACATGGAAGCCACATATAATGTACATAAAAAATAAGGTAGCCAAGAGTGTTTTTGTTTTGAACAAGGCAAAGAATGTGCTTGATTATAATTATATGCGAATATTATATTGTTCACTCATCCTACCATATTTGAGTTACTGTGTGGAAGTGTGGGGTAACACGTATGAAAGCAACATGAAGCCATTATTTATATTACAGAAGAGAGCAGTAAGAATAGTTCACAATGTAGATTCAAGAGAACATACAAACGAATTATTTATTAAATCCAGACTATTGAAACTTAAAGAGTTAGCTGAAATACAGACTTTATTAGTTTTGTTTAGAGGAAAATGCAGAGTATTACCAGCAAATATACAGAGGTTGTTCGTTCCCTGTCCAGATGACAGCAGAAGGAAATTAAATTTTAAACACCAATTTGCACGAACAACCTTAAAACAAAGGTGCACCTCAGTTTTAGGTATCAAACTATGGAACTCTTTGCAGAACGATGAAAGAGTTCCAATAATATATTTCACTTCAAAAGGTTGTGCAAAGAAAAGATACATAGACAGTATAGCACAGTTTAGTATAATATTGCAGTTTAGCGTGTCAGGATGACGTAGCATAGAGTTGTAGTGTAGGCCAGTATGAGTATAGTAATATAGTATATAGCAGCGTAACATAGAATAATAATATATTAAAATATTGTATAATACTGTACCAATATGGTGTAGAATAAATAGTATGATTTAGTTATATTATAATAAAATAGAAATTAGATAGTATATAGAAGTATAATACATTATATAAGTGTGTGTGTGTGTGTGTGTGTGTGTGTGTGTGTGTGTGTGTGTGTGTGTGTGTGTGTGTGTGTGTGTGTGTGTGTGTGTGTGTGTGTGTGTGTGTGTGTGTGTGTGTGTGTGTGTGAGTGGGTGTGTGTGTGTGTGTAAATGAATGAACCTAAATATGAAGTTTGACTGATAGATAGACAAAATGGGTTTATTTATGTTGATTTAATTTGGTTGTGTTGATGTTAAATTTTTTTTGCAAAATGGGTATATTCTGTTTGGTTTTACACAATATGTCTATCGGTGTGTTGTGTGTGTGTAGGGGCAGGTATATATAAGATTTTTTCTTCTTCCTGTTCCTTTCGGCCATGGTATTTTTGGTGAATTATATGAATATGTACTGTTGGACTGTGGTAATTCCATGTACGAATAAATAAATGATGATGATAAATGATGATGATGAAATATAACTCTATTGAGTGAAATATAACTCTATATTGATTAAAATACCACTCTATATTGAGTGAAATATAACTTAAAAGATCTCTATATTGAGTGAAAAATAACTCTATAGATTAAAATAACACTCCATATTGAGGGAATTATAACTCTATATTGAGGCAATTACTACTCTTATACAGAGTCAAATACAACTCTATTGATGGAATCACAACTCTACGGAGTAAAATACAACTCTGTGTTGAGTGAAATGATGTTAGAGTTGTTTTTACTTTATGCTAAATGGAGCAAATTGGCATTTTGTAGAGTTAAATGTTAACACTAAATGGAGTAGAAATAACTCTGAAGATTTAACTCTGTGACAAGAGTCAATTTGACTCTATTTTGACTCGGAGCCAATACTGTCAATTTGAGTAAATTTTACTCTGCGAATTTTCCTGTGTAGTGGCTCAATGCTTCCTTTTGTGAAAAATATGTACTTTGCTTTTCAAAAGCTCATAAACACTGCTGGTGACTTGAGCATATTATTAACTTAGCTACTGTAGCTGCTCTTGTCATTTTAAACTATGATGAATAAGATAAGATAAGATATTCCTTTATTGATCCCCTTGGGGAAATGCAGGCATCATAGCAGCATGGGGGAGGGGGGGGGGGCACAGGTATAAGACATGGTACAGGTGACCAGTGGTGCAGTCAGTGTTGGCACCATGGGGGGGCATTGCGGGCCATGCCCCCCCAGATGGCGCACTGTGCCCCTCCAAACATCATGGGCAATTGTTATAAAAAATATATATATTTAACATTTAATTTTTGTAAAAGTCAGATGTTTTCCTTTATAAATAGGCTATTTAGCCTATTATTAAATGAAATTAAACAAAAAAAGTCTTAAAAGAAGTGTATGTTTGAGCGCACGCTGATTGGTGTGTGTGTTTGAATTTGTTATTGCGTAATTGGTCACGTTGAGTTGATGGGTAGGGTAGTCAGAGCGTGACTGCGTGACTTGAGTGAGCGTGAAAAGTACAATAGAGTCAGTGGGTAAAATATAACACTTGGAGACGGACATAAAATGGATATACGAAAATGGTTGCATGCCATGCATGGTGGGGCAGGGGGGGCACCTAAGGCTTCTTCACGGCCTCCTCCCTGGTGACAGTCCTCCAACATCTAACGTTGAAGAGCTTTCGGTAAGGCGACATGAAGACGAAGTCTGCCAAGAAGCGCCCGGTGCTGCCGCTGCAGGTGCATCTGTTACAGCAGAAGCTAACGTGGTCTATAATCATAATATGTCATAATAATAATAATAATGGATAATATAATGGATCGCCATTGAGGCAGAGTTTGAAGTTGCAAAAGACCTCACGCGAAAGTGGGACACCGTCCTGAGGAGATTCAGTGCCACGACTCGCCGCCTCCAACTCTTCTAATGGGTAAGTCATACGACTCATACTGTTTAATTTAAGCCGCCTTGCCCCTTGTTATTATTAATAATACTTTCACTTGTTAATGAATTTAAGCCCAGCCTCTGCCTATTTCATACTGTTTAAGCAAGGCAAGCAAGTAAGCAAGTAAGAACAAATTCTGACTTTATTTATTGTCAAAAGTATGCATAATGTTGTGTTAATTCCACAACATGAGATATGTAATGTTAATTACCTGAAATTATAAAAAAAAAATTGGGGGGGGAAACCCTGCATATATTGGTATCGGTTGATATCGGTATCGGAAATTAAGAGTTGGACAATATCGGTATATCGGTATCGGTAAAAAAGCCAATATCGAGCATCCCTATTTGTGACGTGAGAAAGAGAAAGAGAGAGAGAGAGACTGTCTTATCTCTTATGCGCACTCATGTTTTGAAATGTGTGTTGGTTTGCGGGAAATTCGTTTTCTGAAGCCTATATTTTATTTATGTATGTCCCCCCGCTGTTACAATATGCCCCCCCCCCCCCGTTAAGTTGGTTCTGGCGCCGACTCTGGGTCACGCAGTGGTGGTCCCACACGGTACCACGCTGACCCAGCAGTTTTCTGAGCAGAAGTACGCGCACGGATGTGCATGTGCGTGCACGCGCACGCACACAAAAATGCGTTCACAACTTTCACTCGACTCGTCGCGCTGTGCACCAAGTACCCGGTACTTATCTATCACCTAGTCTTTGCATAATATAGGATACCAATAGCATAACAAAGAAAGAGAAGTGCAAAACCAAAATACAAGCCCTGTACCAATTGGTGGGAGTTTGCTTGAGCTGTGGAACCTAATGGTCCCGACTGGAAGTATGAGACATTTCGTTGTGCTTCAGAAGGAAACTGTAAACTGTAAGTTACATTGTTAATTTAGTTTGTATTTACTTTTCTAGTTTAAGTTAATTCAATTAAAGAAATTGTGACTACAATATTGTATCTACAATTACATTTAAAACATTGTTTGTTTTTCAACCATATCTGTTGACAATATAATTTCTTTATATATTGAAGGCTACATCCTGCTACTTTTTTCAGCTTCTCTATTTCAAGGCAATATTTACAAAAACTAAACTAAAACTAGTAATTTCCTATACAAACATGTTTCCTACTATTTATGCATAATAATCATCTGTTCTGTGCGCACGCTGTTTAAATGGTGCACGTGGCGTCATTTAAACAGCATTCAGGCAGTTCTGATATTACGACTGCACCCCTGCAGGTGACATAAGTATAGTACAGTGGAGAAGTAAAAAATAAAATAGAATAAAAAAGCAGTGTAAACAATTTAACAAATCAATATAATTAACTCTGGACATGTGCAATGCAATGCTGAAAAATAATAGACAGTTATGATATTACATTCTGCTCAGCATAATTTGTATGCAAAATATTGTGGTTCCCTGCTTTAGTCTGTTGACACATTTCTATACTAAATGCTTTTGTAGTCCTGTGTCATACCTAAATGTCATATAAGTGAATTGTATAGAAACAACTCACCAAAAGTGACTATTGCACAACTGATTTCACACCCCGCACCACCCTCCACCCGCCCTCGCTGGGAAATCTCCCTTATTTTAAAATCCCAATGTTGACAGCTATGACCTTACCTGCTACACTTAGGGTACCTGTCTAGATAAACCAAACTTCCTTTATACTTACCGGTCATACTTTTTTGTGGGTGCCCCACCATACTAGCTCTTGCCTGTGCCCCCTTGTTTAAAAATTCCTAGAATCGCCCCTGATCTCAAAGTAAGCTATAAGAGTGAAGTACTGCTCTGGGCTTTCTTCTTCTTATTTATTGTGCCTAAGAAACAAATACAACTTTAAGTAGACATACTTATCGGCGGCTGACTGTAAAGTAATTCAGAACCGTATCCTGTAAAGTAACTCATGAGCAGTGATGCCAGTAACTAGTTAATAAGTAACTAGTTACTCTAAAAAAAAACTGTTGTCATTCTTATGTTGTGGCAGCAGCAGGGGGGACGACGACGTCTTCGTAGCCTATAGTTACTTATCAAGTCATCAGTAAAGTAACTAGATTACTTTTTAAAGGAGTAATCAGTAATCAGATTATTTTTACAAGTAATCTGTGGCATCACTGCTCATGAGTCTAACCATGGGAGCGGAGCACCATTTCTTCTGCACAGATGGGGAGTGAAAAAGTGGGAGTATATGAAAAGGACTTATGGTTCAGAGAGTCAGTGTAAAACAAATGATGTGTGAATAATACATTGTGCCTAAGTGGAAGTAACCCGTTAAACTGATTGATTGATTGATTGATTGATTGATTGATTGATTGATTGATTGATTGATTGATTGATTGATTGATTGAATTGATTGATTGATTGATTGGTTGAAAACTTTATTAACAGATTGCAGAATGGGTACACTACAGTACAGCTCAATACACACAATTGTTAAGGGGATGCAGACCAGAGAAAGACTTTCGTCTTGTTTACATCAGGGTCCCCCATTTTCAATTCATCAGGACATATATGACATACATGACATACAGATAGTCAGTACTGCTACATCTATACATTTATGACATACCAGATTTGCAAATACAGTACTGTTTGTGATACAGAAGGAGTCAAGAAAAGGGAGTATATACATTTGACGTAGAAACTGTACATTGGAGGAGGTTGGGTGGGGGGGGTTGGGTACATTGGGATATTGACAACCATACTGGGTAATTTACATTGGAGGTGGTTGGGGGGGGGGGGGGCACACTGTATAAACAAGCAAAACTGTACATTGAGGGGGGGGGGGAGGAGACACTGTACAAACAAACAAAATTGTACATTGGACTATTGACAAAACCATACTAGGTAAATGACTGTACATTGGAGGGGGTTGGGTTAGGATATTTACAGGGGCCAGTGTTGAATTGCAGTCTCCCGTAGGTGTCCCTTGAGAGAGGTTTTGAAAGTGGGTAGTGATCCACATTCCTTTACAGCTTTGGGTAGGGCGTTCCACATTGATGTGGCATAATTGCGAAACGTGTTTAGTCCCTTATTTGAGCCGAATCTGGGTTTAACATGATTTGTGGAGCTCCCTCTGGTGTTGTGATCGTGGTATTCACTGACCTTTGGGAAGTATTTTGACATGTACATGGGCACCTTGGTCGTGTAGTGTATCTTGTAGACCAGGCCCATTGCAAGTTGCTGTACTCTGTCGTCTACTCTAAGCCATCCTAGGTTGTCAAAGTGTGCAGGGGTGAGGTGGGTTCTAGGAGTAAGGTCAAGCAGTAGTCTGACCAGTTTGTTTTGAGATGTTTGTAATTTTGTTTTTAGCGCCTTTGAGGTGCTTTGGTACCATGAGGTGCAAGCATAGTCGTAGTACCCCTGAATGAGTGCTCCTGCCAGAGTCTTCAGGGTATTCTTGTTTACCAGAGAGGAGATCCGGTACAATGCTATGTTTTAACATGATTAAGTGTTTAGCCATACCATGTGAGATCTACTAAAGCAGGGTTGGCCAATGATGATTGACAGGGGCTGGTGTGAGCTGGGTAGGGTCATTTTTCGAAATTCGAAAGCCCTGAGTCTCTTCTTCTCTCCTTCAAAAGACTACACTCACTTTTGGCTGTGCCACTTCCTCCTGTCAATATGCGCCGGTTTCCGACTCAATGCCCTGAGATTTCTATAATCTTATATTTCACTAATAACAGTTAAAATAATTGGTAAACAAACGTAATGCTGAAAATATACACTTTTACTGTATATCTCGGGCTTAAGAGGTTAAGACTGTGAGGCCCAAATTAAAAAGACATTAGCAACTTCAGAGGCCAGAGGGTGGGACATATAAACACATTTACTATCAAATAGCATTGTGAGGCTGAACAACAGGACCAATTGACTATACATGTGCTTAACATTTTTTAAATAAACATTCTTTTTTTAAATGGCTAAAAGTGATTTTGTAATTTTGCAACCGTGGGTCTCACAGGGTACTTTTAACCCTGTGAGGCCCAAATAAAAAAGACATTAGCAACTTCAGAGGCCAGAGGGCGAGACCTATAAACACATGAAGGGTGCCGTGACTGAAAAAAAAGGTTGAGAAACGCTGGTATATGGTCATGTGGCTCTTTGTGGTACCACAGTCATTTTTGTGGCTCTTAGTCTCTGACTGGTTGGCCACCCCTGTACTAAAGTATACACTGTATACACTTGTGTTGAATATAGGGGCAATATCTGCTAATGACAAGCAGTCAAAATTAGACGTTAAGAGTTAAAGCAATCTGACACAACATAAGACTTTCTAAATATTTTTACATTTTAACGTGGCAAATGTATCTTATCAAATAGGGAATTTGAGATTGATTTGGAGAAACTTTCTATAACCAGTGTATGGCAACATAACAGTATAAAACACATTTTCAAATTTCTAAAAGTTAATAAAACTAGTTGTTTTCCTTTGGTGTGTTGGTGAATTAATTCAATATGGGGTGTGCATGCCATACTAACTCTCACTAATTAGGTTGTTGTAGTCATATACAATCTTATTGAACTTTAGGAATAGTCTCCTAATCATTCTGGTATTGATTTCATTATTTTTATTCTTAATGCCTCGCATTAACATATGTACTGGGAATATTTCTAAAGTGTTTAACATCAGAAAGATTTGATCTTCATGAAAAAAGGACTCAGTGTCACAATTGAACTGTTACACAATGAGCAATGAATCTAAAAATGTATCTTGAAAATGGGGGTTTCATCTTACATGTTGTCAATACAATAGTTATTCAATGATTTAATGTTTTTAATATATACAATGATTCATTAACTGATTAATCAACAATTTGTTAACATCTAGTACTTCATTAGTTCCGGTAGTTATTTAATCATCATAATTATTTTCCTCCAAAGTGTTATATTACCATAGTCAGTTTGTTATGATGAATATGATATGAAAGTACTATATCTAATTTCCAAGGAAATAACAGAATAACATTTCATTTATTTATTTGTTTTTAGTTATTTATTTATTTATTTACTACAAAAGCAACATAACAGATAATTAACAGATAACAAATAATAAATATACATTATAATAAATAAAAATACAAAAGAAGAATGTATCACATTATGATTGTAGGTTTAGAGCGGAGGAGGCTGGGGTGGGTGTTCTTGGGGAGCAGGTGGGTGTAGGGTGGTGTAGAAAGGAGGAAGGGAAAGAATGTCCTGGAAGGGAGGTAGGGGGAGAGAGAGAGAGATGGGTTGAAGAGGTTGTGACTGAGAAGGAGAGGAGGAGAGGGAGGTGTAGAATGGAGGAGAGGAGCACTGAGCGGTGGAGGAGAGAGACGGAGTGGAGGAGAGGGAGGTGTAGAAGGGAGGAGAGGAGGGCTGAGCAGTGGAGGAGAGAGAAGGAGTGGAGGAGAGGGAGGTGTAGAATGGAGGAGAGGAGCACTGAGTGGTGGAGGAGAGAGAAGGAGTGGAGGAGAGGGAGGTGTAGAAGGGAGGAGAGGAGGACTGCACGGTGGAGGAGAGAGAAGGAGTGGAGGAGAGGGAGGTGTAGAAGGGAGGAGAGGAGCACTGAGCGGTGGAGGAGAGAGAAGGAGTGGAGGAGAGGGAGGTGTAGAAGGGAGGAGAGGAGCACTGAGTGGTGGAGGAGAGAGGAGGAGAGGAAGAGAGGGAGGTGTAGAAGGGAGGAGAGGAGGACTGAGACTCCTCCCACTGCGGTACTGTAGCACCAGGGGAGAAGGAGCCATGATCCTCCAGAGACTGTAGTTGCGGTACCTCCATGGGCAGGTAGGGGGCAGTCTGGAGACCAGTGTGAAGCTGAAGAGAGTTAGGAAGGGGTGACATAGGGGGACAGTCCAGCCCCAGGGGGAGGGGCTTACCCCTATGCTCCAGCCCCACTCCAACAGGGGTCATGGAGATCCCATGTGGCAGGAAGCTTCTGAGGCAGGGGGCGGGGTTTAGAAGAGGGGAGAGGTTGCCAGTGGACGGGCCTAGAATGTTGGGTTTCTTCTGACTGTGTTCCAGCCAATCACAGGAGGACAAAGAGGTTTCACACTCGCTATCAACCACCTAGGAACAGAGGAGAAGAAGGGGTCAGGACTGTTAGGAACAGAACCACAAAGATTATCCAGAATCCTATAAACACAAGACAATGAGGTGTCAAGCAGCCATGATGGTAGAATAAGCCATCTGCAGAACAAAACCATGGGATAATCATGTTCTTGAGATTAAGATAAAGGCATTTACACTGGAAGTTGAGAGATGAAGTATGACAGAGACAGTGGAGAGCAGTAGATCAGTAGACACATGTTACAGTCAGCAAGCTAGGAGATAACGTTGACCTTCTACACCAGATCCATCTCATTTAGTTCCTCACTCTGATCCATCAGGCCTTCTCCATGGGAGCCATAGCAACAGATAGTGTTTCCATAGCAACCAATATTATAACTACCTTGTCAACAGCCAAGAAGTCTGACTTCCTCTTCCTCTTGCGCCGGAAGTTGCCGTTGTCAAACATCTTGTCACAGTTAGGATCCAGGGTCCAGTAGTGTCCTTTACCTGCTCAGACACAGAACAGAACAACAGTAGATTAACTTTGGGTATCATCGATATACACAGAGTTCTGAGATATATATAAGTGATGGCAAAGAGCAAGAGAACAGTTTCATTCTAAAAGGAGTTATTTAGGTTTGAATCACCATGTTCATTTTAGGTGCTGGTGGATACATAATGGAAACATAATGGATACATAAAGTTCTGTGTGAACTTATCTTCTTTAGTAAATACTGTAGTCAACTGATTCACATGTCTTTCCGTCACCATTTAAAGGTAGATTGGGAAGATCTTGCACTCTAAAATGAAACAATGATTGAGTTTAGAAAGCATTAGACATGGTGTACAGTGTCATGAAAACAGCAGGTAAATATATGCATTCAATATTTCAGCTGATGCTACAGTATAGGCTCATAAAGTCAAAACCCACTCTATAATATAAACAATGTATGAATCTGCAATAATGTTAATCCCTTAAGATTCTCACCAGGGTCTTTCTGGTCTCTGGGAACCTTCCGGAAGCAGTCGTTGAGTGACAAGTTGTGTCGGATGGAGTTCTGCCAGCCTGCCTTGCCGCGGCTGTAGAAAGGGAAGTTGTCGACGACATACTGGTAGATTTGACTCAGGGTCAGACGCTGCTCGGGAGCGCTCTGGATCGCCATGGCTATGAGGGCGGAGTAAGAGTATGGCGGACGGACAAAACACATCAGATCGTCTCGGCAGGGCAGGGAGAACCAGGGATTATGAGTGCCGGGAGAACCGGGACCGTAGGACAGACCGCCATAAAGACCCAAAGACCTCTGGAGGGAGTAGAGCGCTGGGAAGAAGCCCGCAGGAGGCTGGATAGATCCTCGCTCTGAGCTGCGGAGACACATGGAAGGTTATTATTTTCTCCAAGCAGCTCCCAGGCTCTGGAACTCCAAGACAGTAGAGACTCATAGTCTCTCAGTTTTCTAATCCTGCCTGAAGACCATCTCTTCTTCACTGCCTTCTCTCATCCCCCCCTCTCATTCATCCTTGTGTGTTTGTGTTACACTTGATAGATGATGATGATAATAATAAATAATAATAATAATAATAATAATAATAATAATAATAATAATAATAATAATAATAATAATAATAATAATAATCTTTACTTCTATAGCACCTTTCATACAGAAACTGCAGTTCAAAGTGCTTCACAACATAAAAAATACAGGGAAATGAGCACATAAAGTGCAGACATTAGGATAACATCCCAACAGGCCACCTTGTTTATGGTTTGATTCAGTTTTAAAAATAGACAATTATAATGACGATGATGATGATTATTATTATTATTATTATTATTATTATAATGGTTAGTGATATCTTTTGGTTTTAGTTCCCCATAATAATAATAATAATAATAATAATCACAATAACAATAACCATGATGAATGTTTAAATTAAAACTAACAATTCCAAATAAAGTAAAAAAAATAAAAATAAAAACTAAACATTAAAACAAATCTAAAACAATAATACTAACCTAGAGTAGCTTGAGGCCTCTGTCTGTTGGTCTGAGACACACAGGTCGGGTGCGTTGGTGTGGTGGCCCAGGGCTCCCCGGGAGGGTGGAGTTAGAGGGCTGTAGAGGCTGAAGTCAGAGGAGTCCAGTCCCAGGAAGGAGTGCTCCTGGTGGGGGTAAGAAGCTTCACATGGAGGGTGGGAGAGACCCAGCTCTGGAACCAAAGACATCATTCTGAGCTTTTTCTGTCTGTCTGTCTCTCCTGCTAACGATGCTACATAAATACCTGCTCCACAGGTGACTATTTATAACCCAAAAACCACGCCCACAGAGAGCCTGATTGGGTGAAGCTGTCACACACACACACACACACACACACACACACACAGGTGTGTTGGGAGGGGGGTTGATTTGAATATGAACAGGTCTCCTCAGGGCAGAAGGACCCCCCCCCCACACACATACTGCTGAATACTGCTGGTTATTGTCACCAGGGAGACATAGTGACCACATGATTATATTTAACTAAGTTGTCACTAATTAGTGGACTTATTTTTAACCCAACTAACTAAAGCTACCAAGGAGCTGTAGGGGTGGCAATGTCAGTTGCTGTAGTTCTCGCTAATATTAGCCTAACATTAACCTAGAGCCTGTATGCTCTAATAACATTACTATACCTAGAGCATTTATTCTCTAATAACATTAACATCCCTAGAGCCTTTATGCTCTAATACATTTTTTTTATTGCATAAACACAAAATTCTAAAGTATTACACAATTATCAAAACCTTATACTCAAGGAGCAAAACATGGGCCCAGACTTGCACCACTATAAGCAAAATGTCAGCCTCACACTTTTTGCAAAACAATACACACAGTGATTTGCCAAACACTAAACACACTTGCATTACATTGACACAGAATGTCAAATTACCACACATATGAGCCAATTGGTTAAACACAGCCATCAGGTGCACAAACACATGCTTTTTTAATTGTAGACACACCAATCAGGTGTAAGCACTATAAAAATGCAGCAGGTGAGTTCACCTGTCTTCAAAGAGAGTGAAGTACACAGAGAATGTGCAAATATACAATACATTCACCAAACTCTACACAAGACCAATGATGCAGACTGATGAAAATATATATTTTATATTTTATAATATAATCAGTCAGCGTGTCAACATGGAGAATCACAACAAAACATGTCCCAGTTTCCCATAAATTATCTGGCCAAATCCAGCTAGGCGAAGAGATAATGTCTAGTATTTTCTCTTTTTTTTTCTATGAATTTTTTGGTAGTTTTACTGTAATTGTAACCTGTATTTGCTGAGCTTACAGTGTTATGCACACTACTGTAGTAACATGAAAACTGGGACATGTCTTGTATTTGTATATTTGTACATGGAAATAAATTAATTATATTTTAATCCGTGTGCAGAATTGGTCTTGTTTGGTGAATTTATTGTATATTTGCCCATTCTCTGTGTACTTACAGTGCTCACTGAGAAGTAGAATTGCTAAAAGTGTTTTAGGTTAAGCACAGCAGTGTGTAACTGGTTCAAACAGAATTAGGTCATATGAAACGTGTGTTTCATATGGTAACAAAATGAGTTTTTTTTATAAATTAGTGTATCGTTTTTACAAGAGTGTTTAATTTAGCAAAGGATCTGAGGTGTTCTGCTAATTGTGTGTGTGGTTTTGCTAATTGTGTGTAGTGTTTTGAAACATCGGGCTTAAGCAATAAAAAAAAACTGTATCATTACTATTCACAGAGCCTTTGTGTTATAATAACATTAACATCCCTAAAGCCTTTATGCTCTAATAACATTTCTATTCATAGAGCCTAACATTAAAGATGGCACACTTATTATCATATCTAATGCACGCACGCACGCACACACACACACACACACACACACACACACACACACACACACACACACACACACACACACACACACACACACACACACACACACACACACACACACACACACAGAGACTCGTGCAGGCTAACGTCTTGAGGTGTGAGAGCTTTGAATGAGTGTTGTATCAACACCAGGTGATCAGAGTCAGATCTTATCATCTCAACAAGTCTTGATAACTTTCATCCACTGCTGTATCCATTACAAGGAGAAAGACACGTCTCCTTTTGTGTGTGTGAGCGTGTGTGTGTGTGTGTGTGTGTGTGTGTGTGTGTGTCTGTGTGTGTGTGTGTGTGTGTGTGTTATTGTTCTGTTCAGCTGTATTGTCCAGACTGTCTCCAGTGTGACTGCTGCTATGAAAGGAACCTCCATTAAAACAACCTGATCACAGTGTGACTGCTGCTATGAAAGGAGCCTCCATTAAAACAACATCATCACACCATGACTGCTGCTATGAAAGGAACCTCCATTAAAACAACATCATCACAGCTGTAAATTAATCTCAACGCTTCACTAGACGTTAACTTCTTGTCTGTTGTGTAAATCAAACGTCTCAGCCAGACAGTGTGTAGTAAAATTTTTTTTTAACTTTATTGCCAACAGCAATACAATGACAGTACAGTACAGTAAAAATGACAATACAGACGGGAAAAAAAGAAAAAAAGGGGGGGGAATAAATAAAATAAAGTAAACATTTACAAATAACTAACCTTGATTGGGTCCCTCCTCCAAAACATTCCTGCCTACTCAAATATACCTACACATTTCCCTCTCTGTATATACATACCCATAATACACACTTGTACATTTCCCTCCATCCTGTCTCAAAGCAGTGTGTCCCTAAGCCTACCCAAGATAGCTAGTAATTGACCTCCATCTCTTCTCAAAGAGAGGCATCTTCAGCTGTAGCTGGGCTGTCATGTGTTCCATCATATGTACATGTTTAACTTTCTGTTTCCATTGAGCAGACGTAGGGGGCTCAGGTTTCATCCAGTTAATAGTAATATTTTTTTTTGCAATCATCAATAAGATGTGTAATATATAGTACTGATCCATGTCCAATACTCGTTCACTCTGTATTTCTAACAGAAACAACATTGGGTCCATGGGGATGTCCGTTTCCAATATTTTCTCTATTTCTTCTTTTATATCCTTCCAAAACGTCTGTATTTTTGGGCAGTCCCAAAAATCCCCCTGTGACAGTTAAAACACATGGCCTCCCAATCTTCATCCTCCACTATTGTATTCATCTCTAGTTCCCATTTTTCTTTAAAATGTAGAGTGTCATCAGACATGTCTAGCCTTAGATTTTGGTACATAAGGGATATTTGTTTTCTTGTCAATATCGGGCGTTCACATAGTCGTATAAAATGGAATTCTATATTAGTTGGTTCTTTCTTAATTAATAGTATCCCAATCTGTGTGTTTAGTGACATACTCTCTAAGCTGTAGATATCTGTATAGGTCACTTGATGGTAGAGAAAATCTGTTTTGTAATTGTGAGAAGGATTTAAATGTATTTCCATCAAATAGTCGGTCAATTGTAATTAATCCCTTATCAGCCCACTTTTTGTATGTGTTATCCCACATGGATGGGAGAAACTCTATGTTTCCTACTATGGGCATGGCCCTTGACAAAGCTACGGTACCTTTTATGTGTTTTTGAACTGTGTTCCAGATTTTCAGTGTATGTTTGATCCATATATTAGTTATTCTAATTTTTCCCTGCGCTTTTTTACTCATAAATGGGAGGGTGGATATTGATATTCCTGGTATGGAGTTTTGCTCAATAGAGACCCAACCGGTTTCCATATCCTTTACCATCCAGGCCACCACTGCTCGAAGCTGAGCAGCCCAGTAATTCAGTCTCAGGTTGGGTAAGCCCAGGCCACCTCTCTCTTTTGTTGACATCAATATTTTTAGTCGTATTCTTGCCCTCTTTTTTTGCCAGATACATTTTGATATCAGTTTTTCCAACAACTTAAATGTGGATTGTGTTACTCGTATAGGGATGGATTGAAATAGGAAGTGTAGTCTTGGTAGGATATTCATCCTCACTGACTCTATCCTGCCAAAAAGGGACAGGGGTAGTAGATCCCATCTATCTAGATCTTTTTTAATTTCTTTAATCAGTTTATCGTGGTTTGAGGAGAATAGTTGTGTAGTCTTGGGTGTAAGAACAACACCAAGATATCTGAATCCCTGTTTGGATTTTTTAAAAGATACCAAATCATCTAATTGGGATGGCCATTCCCCGACTATCATCATGGCTTCGGATTTGTTTATATTTATCTTATATCCTGACACTTTACTGTATTCACTTAGGCTATGTAGAAGTGCGGGGACAGAGGTAGCAGGGTTTTCCAAAAATAATAATATATCGTCTGCGAATAGTGATAATTTGTGTTGGTAATTTCCTTCATCATGAATTCCTCGTATTAAGGGATTAGTCCTTATTAGTTCAGCTAGTGGTTCAATGCTGAGCGCGAACAAGGATGGCGAAAGCGCGTCGCCCTGGCGCGTACCGCGCCCCAGAGAGAAGAATTCCAAGCAGTGTCCATTTACCCTAACTCTAGATCTGGGGTTTTTGTAGAACGTTTTGATCCATTCAGAGAACGTATCATTAAAGCCCATATGCTTGAGTGTCTGAATTAAGAAGGTCCAATCTACCCTATCAAATGCCTTCTCTGCACTGTTAATTATAGCTTGTATATCTTATCGTGTGTTGTGTTTGTTTATATGTTTGTTTAAAAAATTATACAAAAATAAAATACACAAATGCCTTCTCTGCATATTAAATGTGTAGTCAATTTCTGAGAAGATATTAAAGGAATACTCACACATACAACCACACATGTATAAACCATCTCGTGAAAATGTATTTGGTTTGAGAGTTGTTGAATTAAAGAGTTGGAATGTGTGATGTCACTATGATATTCCAGAAAAGTGTAAACTCAAAATGTTGGAACTTTCTCATTTTATCATCCATGCAGCAACAGACAGCCCAGACTACTGGTACAACAGACAGCCCAGACTACTGGTACAACAGACTGCTTCATATACATTTCAATTTCAATTGAGTCATTTAGTTGACCCTCTTATTATCCAAAGCCACTTACAAATTGAAGAAGAAGAAGTATTTATTTGTCATGCAGATTTTAACACACACACATGCAATGGGCAACCCACAGGAACACACACACACAGACACGCACTGAGTCGCTGAATGAAATGTTCTCTGCACCTCCCATCCCGTAGTCCTTCCCCCCAAGGGCAGCTGGGAGCAGACAAGGGCTGCAGCGTGGGGCCGCGCCCGGGGACCAATCCAAGTGCTCCTGTCCGTCTTTGTCAGGGACGTGACAGCGTTAGCATCTGTTGTGCATGTTTTTCCATTGGGTTTATCTAAACCCTTGCGAGCACGGGAAGAACATGCAAACTTCACACGGGAGATACCCCACCTGGGTACCTGGCAACACAGCAACCTGGTCCCCAAGCGGGAATCAAACCCAGGACCTTCTAGCTGTGAGGCAACAGTGTTAACCAATATACCACCGTGCCGCACAATTGCTACAACAAGTCAGAAGGAGGGGTTCACCTCTGGCAGCTAATAGTATAGTAGATAGTAGTATAGACATTATTAGAATAGCATATAGTAGGTAGTAGTATAGACACAATAGCATAGTACATTGTAGGTAGTAGTATAGACATAGTAGCATAGTAGGTAGTATTATAGACATAGTACATAGTAGTATAGACATAGTAGCATAGTACATAGTAGATAGTAGTAAGAACACCTATACTATTCATCGACTACAGCTCTACATTTAACACGGTCATCCCACACAAACTCTCTGTTAAATTCCTCACTGTTGGTCTGACACCGGTTCTCTGTAACTGGCTACTGAACTTTCTTACAGACAGACCCCAGTCAGTCAGAGTTGGCAACCGGACATCAGGCACAACATTTCTAAGCACAGGGACCCCCCATGGCTGCGTGCTGAGCCCCCTGCTGTACACCCTCTTCACACACGACTGTTTGGCCTCCCAGAAACACACAAGTATCATCAAGTTTGCGGATGCTAATACAGTCGTTGGACTGATCACTGGGGGAGCTGAGGAGGCGTACAGAAGGGAGGTGGCGGAACTGGTGGCCTGGTGTCAGGACAATAATCTCTCCTTGAACGCAGACAATACCAAGGAGATGATTATTGACCCACGGAGGAGGAGTGTACAGTACACACCTCTGTACATAGGTGAGACAGGTGGACAGGGTGAAAACCTTCAAATTCCTCGGAACCCACATCAGCGAAGACCTCACCTGGCCTCACAACACTCAACAGATCATCAAAAAAATCCCAGCAGCGACTGTACTTCTTAAGAAGTACACACACACACACACACACACACACACACACACACACACACACACACACACACACACACACACACACACACACACACACACACACACACACACACACACACACACACACACACACACTGACTGGCAGCAGGGTCAGCCATGCAAGGCACCAACCAGCTTATCAGAAACAGGTAGAAGCATTTAGGGGTTCAGTGTCTCGTTGCTCAAGGACACTTGGACTGGGAACCTTCAGACGATCAGACAGACTGAGGCGCCGGTTACACCTTAGTTTAGTTTTCGTTTCATTGTCAGATGAGTTTCGCCGCAACGTAGCAGAGGCGAGTCACACTTTCGTTTTTGTCACCTGAGCACAGTGATGTAGTACACTGCCAAAGCAGTAGGTGGCAGTAGGTGGCGAACATGAAGGCAATTTCAACCAATCAGAACTTGAATGTGCCAATACACTTCCTGCAAAGAAAATGTCTTTGGGCGCCACCATCTTTGCCTATTTACCCAATGCAGCAATTATTTTTCAGCAAAGTCTAATAAAAGTGCAATAAACAAAATGGATACATTCACTGTGTGTTCTGCCTGTCATTTGTTGATGAAACAAAACTAACATCAACACAAGTGACCACCAAGAGCGGATAGTTTAGTCTAAAAAAAGATCGGTAGCTACATTGTTAGCTGCATGCTAACGTCAATGGAATATGCCATTATAACAGTATAGCATTGTGACTAGAAGCTAACGTTAGCTCACGCTAGTTAGCCAGCACCAAACTGATGATATCGGGAGCTATCAGTAGTTAGATAACATTAGAGACAACGCTGTGTGTATTAAACAAAGGTGAATAGATGACTGGGCCATTTTGTTTAATGCTTGTTAAGTTGAAAGAGGAGCTTTGAGCTAACAGGGTCTGATAGCTAACGCTAGCTCATGTTAGCCAGTGGCAGTGCTCAACCAATCGGTAATGCTAGCAGAATGAATGGATGTAAACTTTATTTAACATATTGCATAATGGGTACAATACAATACGGCTCAATACAAACAATTGTTAAGGGAATGCAGACTGTTGTAGCTTGGACTGGGGTCCTTATAACAATAACTTGACAACACATGGTAGCTGCAGCTATTTGGGACACGGAGCTCTGTCCCAAACACACACACACACCCACACACACACACTCTGTTGTCACCGGAAGGGCACGCAGATGGTATCTGCTGCGCAAGGGCGTTTTCGCAACAACGGCTCCGTGAAGATTACACAACTGTTGTCGGCGAGTTTTGGCGCTACTCCAAAACGGAAAACACAATTTAGCGTTTTCAGTAGGGCCACAACGTATCCGCCAACAAACGCCAAAAAACGCATTTCTGTGTAAAAGGGACATGAAACGTATTCAAACGTATTCAAAAAACGACCACAAAAACACTAGTCTAACCATGGCCTAAGGCTGAGGTTACACCTTTCGTATCATCTTCGTATTGTTTTCTTATACGCATCGCCGCGTATCGCCGCGACATCATGCGCCTTGAGTCACACTTTCGTTTTTTTTTCGTTTTTGTCACCAGAGCACACTGATGAAGTACACTGCCAAAGCAGTAGGTGGCAGTAGGTGGCAAACATGAAGGCAATTTCAACCAATCAGAACGAATGTGCCAATACACTTCCTGGAAGCTCCAGCAAAGAAAATGTCAACAAGGCAGGCGCCTATGCCGCGCCACCATCTTGCTTAATGCAGCAATTCTTTTTTCAGCAAAGCCTAATAAAAGTGCAATAAACAAAACGGATACATTCACTGTGTGTTCTGCCTGTCATTTGTTGATGAAACAAAACTAACATCAACACAAGTGACCACCAAGAGCGGATAGTTTAGGCTAAAAAACGATCGGTATCATTGTAGCATTGTTAGCTGCATGCTAACGTCAATGGAGTATGCCATTATAACATATAGCATTGTGGCTAGAAGCTAACGTTAGCTCACGCTACTTAGCCAGCATCAAAACTGATGATATCGCGAGCTATCAGTAGTTAGATAACATTAGAGACAACGCTGTGTGTATTAAACAAAGGTGAATAGATGACTGGGCCATTTTGTTTAATGCTTGTTAAGTTGAAAGAGGAACTCTGAGCTAACAGGGTCTGAATCCTGATAGCTCACGTTAGCCAGCTGCTCATGCCATCGGTAATGCTAGCAGAATGAATGGATGTAAACTTTATTTAACATATTGCATATGGGTACAATACAATACGGCTCAATACAAACAATTGTTAAGGGAATGCAGACTGTTGTAGCTTGGACTGGGGTCCTTATAACAATAACTTGACAACACATGGTAGCTGAAGCTATTTGGGACACGGAGCTCTGTCCCAAACACACACACACACACACACTCTGCTGTCACCGGAAGGGCACGCAGATGGTATCTACTGCGCATGGGCGTTTTCGCAACAACGGCTAGCGTGCTGACTACACGCTGTTTGTCGACTCGTTTTTTTGCGTATCTCCAAACGCAAACACAATTTTGCGTTTCAGCCGTATCCACAAAAAAACGCCAAAAAACGCGTTTCTGTGTAGATAGGACATGATACGTCGTCAAAAACGTATAAAAAAACGCCAGGAATACACTAGTCTAACCTCAGCCTAAGACACTGACCCCCCCCCCCCCCCCCCCCCTCCCCCCCCCTTATGCAAAGTAGACTCACACACACTCACACAACCTGAGATACCCCCCCCCCTCCTCTGACACACTTCTATTGTCTGTCCCTAGGGCCCGGCTTGCAACTCGGGGTGATAGTGCCTTTCAGGTAGCTGCTCCCAAACTGTGGAACGCCTTCCCTTTCTCTCTGAGATCAGTAGAAACATGCAACTCTTAAAACAGCTAAAAACGCTACTGTTCAGACAAGCGTTTGGCTATTTTATCTTGGTCTTATTTTGTATTATCTCTAGTTGGTGTGTTTAATTGGTTCTATGTAATGATGTTCTTTGATGCTCTTAATTTCTTTTGATTGGAAAGCACTTTGTGTGTGTGTCTGTATTTGTGCATAATATGTGCTAGGGCTGTTCCTGACTAAGGATTTGGATAGTTGACTTTGATTGGCTGAAATTAGCTGATAGTCGACTATGATTTTTTTTTTTTTTTATAACAAAAAAAAAAAAATTATCATTCCATTTGGGCTGTGGGGGTGGTTAATGTCTGAAGGAGTCGACGGAAGGCTTCTTGTCCTCTGCAAAAGCATGCAATTGGTCCACTGATGGATACATCTTGATATTTGTCTAGTCTAGTGTGTTCATTAGATGGGTGAAATCCTCTTTCAGTGCCTCTGTGCCTGTTTTCTTAGGCAGTTAGCCTCTGGTATGCGTGCCATTAGCGTTAGCCACGCTTCTAGGCCTCTTTTCTTTTGGAAAGAATGATACAAAAAATTTAAAACATTTAAAAATTAAAATAATATTTTTTTTGCATTCGACTAAGAGGTTGGCAGTCGACCAAGGCTCCTTTCGATCGATTAGTCGACTATTCGACTAATAGGGGTCAGCCCATGTGCATTTGTGTGTGTGTGTGTGTGTGTGTGTGTGTGTGTGTAGGTGTGTGTGTGTGTGTGTGTGTGTGTGTGTGTGTGTGTGTGTGTGTGTGTGTGTGTGTGTGTGTGTGTGTGTGTGTGTGTGTGTGTGTGTGTGTGTGTGTGTGTGTGTGTGTGTGTGTGTGTGTGTGTGTGTGAGTGTGTGTGTGTGTGTGTGTGTGTGTGTGTGTGTGTGTGTGTGTGTGTGTGTGTGTGTGTGTGTGTGTGTGTGTGTGTGTGTGTGTGCGTGCGTGTGTGTGTGCGTGTGTGTGTGTGTGTGATGGATGGTAACGACAGCATATAAGTGTGCCTATGTGTTTACAGTATACACCTTCCTCAACAACCCTGCCCCCAGGACAAACACACAGACACACACACAGACGGACACACACAGACGGACACACACACACACACACACACACACACACACACACACACACACACACACACACACACACACACACACACACACACACACACACACACACACACACACACACACACACACACACACACACACGCAGGGTTAGTAGTGATGGTGCTGGAGCATCTGCATTTAAATGACTTGACAAAGTGTGTCTCCAAGATCCCTTTTATTTCACCAAGTTACCAGTTTATTAGTTACCAACATACACAACCAGTGTATTAGTTACCAACATACACAACCAGTGTAGTTACCAACATACACAACCAGTGTATTAGTTACCAACATACACAACCAGTGTAGTTACCAACATACACAACCAGTGTAGTTACCAACATACACAACCAGTGTAGTTACCAACATACACCTCCAGTGTATTAGTTACCAACATACACAACCAGTGTATTAGTTACCAACATACACAACCAGTGTAGTTACCAACATACACATCCAGTGTATTAGTTACCAACATACACATCCAGTGTATTAGTTACCAACATACACAACCAGTGTATTAGTTACCAACATACACATAGCTAGGATCAAGGCCATTCTCTCCCCCTCAAACCTTGAAAGAGTCATTCACCCCTTCATATCCTCACGATTAGACTATTGTAACTCCCTGTACCTGGGGCTTAATAAGTCAACCATAGCCCGCCAACAGCTACCCCAAAACGCTGCTGCTAGACAGGTACACAGAAGAGAGCCCCTGTTCTTGCCTCCCTTCACTGGCTCCCGGTGCGCTACAGGATATAATTCAAGGTTC
Source organism: Notolepis coatsorum (assembly GCF_963971535.1). Classification (NCBI taxonomy): domain Eukaryota; kingdom Metazoa; phylum Chordata; class Actinopteri; order Aulopiformes; family Paralepididae; genus Notolepis; species Notolepis coatsorum. The sequence continues at coordinate 76,022,397 of NC_140172.1, read as the reverse complement.
TCCTATTAGTTTATAAAGCCCTAAATGGTAAGGCCCCTGTTTACCTAGCAGACCTCCTCAGTCAAGTCAAGTCAAGTCAAGAGTCAAGAGTTTTATTTGTCACGGCATACAAGTATACAATGAACTGCGGGGGGTCTTGCCCGCAACGATTGTGCATAATACAATAGTAATATATAATAAGAATCCAATAGAACGACATTGTGCAATAAAACAAGTAAACAAAGTAGGGCATATCGGTATATGTACATGAGTTATTTACAGAGCATGGTAGGACATGCTAGGTCCTGTGGTAGTGCAATACACTGTTAGCTACGGATGTGGCACTGGGTCTTTATGTACACTGCTATACAATGCTATATTATACAATCTCAAGTTATACTATACTATTCTTAAAGTGACCTTTCCTTTTGTAAAGTGACCATAAGTGTGAGCGTGTGCAGCATGAGTGTGTGTGTGCTCATGTTAAAGTGGCTGCTAGTGTGTGAGCGTGTACAGTGTGTGTGTGTTGTGTGTGTGCTCATGTGTGCTTGTGTGTGGAGAGTTCAGTGTTTAAGGCTCTGATGGCCTGGGGGAAGAAGCTGAGCTGAAGTCTCTCTGTCCTAGTTGCTGGTGTTCGCAGGCGTTTGCCTGACCGCAGCAGCTTGAACAGGCTGTTGTTGGGGTGGTGAGGGTCTTTCATTACACAACTCACCCCTATACCAACGTCAGGGCCCTCAGATCGGCTGATAACGGTCTCCTAACTACCCGTAGGTCCAATTTCAAGTGTGTTGCGCGGGGGGTGGGGGGTGGGGGGGGGGGGGGGGGGGGGGCGTGCTTTTGCTGTCACAGCCCCTGACCTCTGGAACAGCATCCCCATGTCCATCAAATCTGCCCCCTCCATCAAGTCTTTTAAATCTAAACTCAAAACCCATCTATACTCCCTGGCCTTCCCTGACTCACTCTCTCTTGCCTTGCTTGTTTTGACGTGTTGTTCTGTTTCTTTGTCTGTCCATTGGTTGTTTATATTTTCTGTTTATTTTATACTTTAGCACTTTCCTTTGTTTTTAGCTATGCGACTTACTATGCAACACTTTGGTTGACAAGTGTCATGTCTAAATGTGCTATACAAATACTTTGATTGATTGATTGACACAACCTTTTTATTAGTTACCAACATACACAACCAGTGTATCAGCTCTCTGAGGAATACAAAAACTAAAGACGTCTATGGGTTAGATACTGCATTCCTATAAAGGCACAAGAACACCCTCGCCCACCCAATATCCCATCTAATAAACCTGTCCATTAGACAGGGCGTCGTCCCTGACACTTGGAAATCTGCTGCTGTCATTCCTCTATTTAAATCTGGAGACCCAACAGATGTCGCTAATTACAGACCCATTAGCATCCTACCAATCCAAGGTGGTAGAGAAATGGATGACAGAGCAACTTTTGCCTCTTTTCCATTGCATAGTACCTGTTGACAGAGTCACTTATGGGGCGACAATAAGTTGGTCATGACGACAAGGTCCTCTCACTTAGCCATTAATCGGCGTGGTTTAGTATCACATTGAGCATACTAGTACATGAGACCTTCTCTCTGTGAGAGGTAGATGGGAAGAGACAGAGGGGGAGTTAACATCTCCTTTTATACCTCTTACCTGGCGCCAGCATTAATAGCTCCGCCTATAGAGCCCTCTTGTGGAAACAGTTAGACAGTTACATGCAATCGTACACATCACATAACTTTAACACTCCCACTTACGGCTGTCTTGTATACTGTACAACTTTTTCAAAAACAATTCTTCAAAGAAAATAATACAGTTCAGAGCATCAAGAATATGGCAGTCAATACTACATAACAGTCAATATTTACACACCAAACATGACCTCTGCAAATCTTCTCAATTTCAGTTTGGAAACAGGCTTCGTCATAGCGTCTGCTACCATGTCGTCTGTCGGACAATAAATCAGTGTCATCCTTTCTTCCCTGATGACAGATCTGATGAAATGATATTTTATATCCACATGTTTACACCTCTGTCGGCACACAGGGTTTCTAGCAATTGCAATGGTTCCCTGGTTGTCTTCATAAACAACAGTTTTCTTATATACATAGGTATCCATTCCTTCGAGAAGTTGTTCTAGATAAATACATTCCTGTATTGTCATAGCTAGAGCCATGTATTCGGCTTCACAAGTTGATAGTGCCACTGTGGGCTGCTTCTTTGTTTTCCACAAAACCAGTGAGCTGTTTGTGTTCAAACTCACACAATACCCTGTGGTACTTCTTCTGTCTGTGGTGTCTGCCGCCCAATCTGCATCACTGTAGGCTTTAAGCCCTAAGCCCTTGCTGCTCTTTCTGAAACAAAGCTGTTTATCTGCTGTACCTTTGAGATAACGAAAAAAATGTTTTGCTGTAATCCAGTGCTCCTCTGTGGGGTCAGCAAAATGCTGTGACAATTTACTCACTACAAAACATAGGTCAGGGCGAGTACATGTTGTCAAATAAATGAGGCTACCTACAGCTTCTCTGTAAATTTTTACATCTGTCCATTTCTGAGCATCCTCTTGGTAGTCTAGTTTTTGATCACATGGTGTTTCCCTTGTTCTACATTCTTGCATGTCAAAACGTTTCAGGATTGTAGTGGCCGCTTGTTGCTCCCCAGTGAATTGACAAGCGTCCACGGTGCACCCGCTAATAGTGGCTCCTACTCGGTCCCAAAGTTGTGATGTTGAATGAATTGAATGTCCAAAGTTGCCGCCGGTTCGGTTTACAGGTTTATTGTTGTCCAAAGGTGAATGATGGTGAATGAAGGGTTAAATCAGAACAGTTGTCAAGTGCTCAGATGAAACAGTGAAACAGCAGTGAAACAGCAGTGAAACAGCAAGAAAATTGTATCCTAACACAGGTGCACAAAAACTGCAGTGATCACCTTGGCTATTTATAGTAGTGGGCTGTAATGGGTGGTGAGCCCTCTAGTGTCCAAACATAATTAAGACAGTACTCTAAACAGTGCAATTCTAATATATAATATGATATGTAGATAATAATAATACTAATAATAATAATAATAATAATAATAATAATAATAATAATAATAATAATAATCAATAACAAAAAACACTCATTCGGCCTTTACACCGGCCCCTAATTGTGCCTACACAATTACAAAACAAATAACATGGTCGGGTGAGTGTTCATTATAGCTGGCAATCCTCAATAATAATCAATTTCAAATCATAGTTCTAAACACGAAGAAGCTTGACTGGGGCTCTGGTTTTCGCTTGTTGTCCCTGTGCATGGGAAGAACAAATTAATTAGTAATTCAAAATAACAGTCAAGGTAACTCAATGATATTATTCAAAGTGTTTTTTTGTTTTAACAAACAGAGCCATATAGCTCTGATAGGCTTATAGCCAATGTATATTCAAAGTTCAACAGAGCCCTATGGCTCTGATAGGCATACAGCCAATGTCCACTGGTTGTGAGACTCCATCGGGGTCGTCAGGACTTTCTGCTGTAAGTCGGTCGGGAGGTTTCAGCCATTCTTCCCCAGGTTTCATTTACGCCGTCGTCTTTTGTAGTTTCTCCTCTTGGAAACTGGCATATCCAAAAGTGTTTGGCCATTACCGGCCCCGGTAACACCATGGGCTTCCATGGGCTTCACTTGGTAAGCTTGTTTAGGCAGTTGCTCTTCCACTGGCTCGTCATCTCCTCCAACACTCCCGTCCTCAGCAGGTCCTTGCAGAGCAGAGCCACGTCTCGGGAGATGCACCTCCATGCTGCCGTCCCTCTCCTCCTCAGGACGGTGCCGCCCGGTCAGCCCTCCTGGACTGGCTGCGACTGCTGCTGTCCTGCTTCTGAGAGCTCTCGTTTTAAACACTGGAGGTTCAGTAGTGGCCCTGTTGTGTGCATCTTCCTTATGTGCATCTTCCTCCTCCTCTGCCTCACTCTCTGAGGAGCTGCAGCCGCACACATCATCTGGTTTCCCAGTACATTCCTCATCTGTGGAGTCATCTGATTCCTCTCTCTCATCATCCTCCTCATCCTCGTCTTCATCAGGTGCACATGTAGCAGAGTCAATGGTTGGTTTTGCTGGTGCTGTTTCAGGTTCTTCCTGCATTTCCTCTGCAGCACTCTCCCCCACAGCTGCCACACTGTACCTCTCCCTCTCAGCGTCTGACACAGTGATTTCCTCTGTCACTGCTTCTTCCTCTCTGCCTTCGTCATCGGCGTCCTCTTCATCAACGTTGTCCTCCTCCTCACCGTCCCCATCATCGTCTGGTTCGTTCTGAGGAAGTCTCTGGGTAGGACTCAGCAGGTCGCCTTCAACCCACACCCTGGAGGGAACATAAAGTGGGATTGAATAGTCATCGTCATCCCCATCTTCATCAACCTCCTCCTCCTCCTCCTCCTCCTCATCATCTTCGATGTCCTCCTGAGGCACAGTCAGAATGGAGGGGACGTAAAATGCAATCAAATCGCCGTCCTCTTCTTGGCTCTTCATCATCCACTCCCTGGAGGGGACATAAATGGGGGTCGACTCGTCCTCCTCATCATCATCATTGTCTTCTTCCTTATTATCCTCACCATCGTCGTTCCCTTCATTCTGAGGAACTCTCTGGGGAGGATCCAGCAGGTGGCTCTTCATCATCCACTCGCTGGAGGGGACATAAATGGGGATCAACTCGTCATCCTCACCTTCGCTGCCCTCTTCTTCATCGCTGTCCTTTCCTCTGGACTCCGACCACGGCTTGTGAAGTTCTAGGGGGAGTTTACGTATCTTGTGCTTGCACTCCTTGGAGCTGAAATCAACACAGTGATTAGTAAAGACATCAGCACCATTGTTGTGATATTCATTGGCCGGTTCAATGTTGCGCCTCTCAGTCAAGACTCTTATTGATGATGCTTGCTTGGCTGCGCGCTTTTCCAATTCCAATTGCAGATTTCTTTGTTGTTTCTTTAAATTGGCACGGTCAATTTCATAATTCAAATCTCTTTGTTGTTTCTCAAGCTCTTGCCTTTTCTTTAAATTGGCAAGGCGTTCCATTAAGCTTGCCTTTTCAGCTTTAGCCTTTCTAATCATAGAGGCTATTTTACTACCTCTATGACTGGTTGGCCTCATCTTGGCTTCAGACATGTTATTTATAATTTTTATTTATCCTTTGTAGTTTGAATGTTGCATTCACTTGTTGCTTCAGAGCCTTCAAAAGTGGGTTTCCTTTCCTTTCTGCTTAGTATATTATGCAGTCATGTAATATATAATACAATGAAAAGAAACTTCAAATTTTCACTGATGTAGGGCTATATGGAACTGGGAATTTTATTGCCACACATCCGCGATATCCAAGCGAACAATTTAATTTCCATACGTCCAGACGGCATTAATTGCGATGGTTCAACGTAATACGGCATCCAATCCGTTCCATTCAATACGGCTTCCAGTCCGTTCCATAATCCACAATATCACAATTAATTAGTCTGACGTTAGGATCCTCCTCATGGCGTTCGCACGGAACCGCAACAATGTGACAATGTCCCGACTCACTTTCCCATTTGCAATTACAGCATAGCGTCCAAACAATTCCATCTTCACGGAAGGCGTTTACAGCTCTTCACGCTATCCATTTCAATTTCAGGTAATCCAATAACAGAGGTTTCAAATCTTCTTACCTCTCTTTCATTCGTGAGGAAAGTTGTCCTATACTTTACTCACGTCCTTTCTTCGTGAGGAGTTTTCCAGCTTTGTACTCACTCAGCACACGTCCTTCTTCCATTAGGTAATTTTCTACTTTGTAGTGGCCGCTTGTCGCTCCCCAGTGAATTGACAAGCGTCCACGGTGCACCCGCTAATAGTGGCTCCTACTCGGTCCCAAAGTTGTGATGTTGAATGAATTGAATGTCCAAGGTTGCCGCCGGTTCGGTTTACAGGTTTATTGTTGTCCAAAGGTGAATGATGGTGAATGAAGGGTTAAATCAGAACAGTTGTCAAGTGCTCAGATGAAACAGTGAACCAGCAGTGAAACAGCAGTGAAACAGCAAGAAAATTGTATCCTAACACAGGTGCACAAAAACTGCAGTGATCACCTTGGCTATTTATAGTAGTGGGCTGTAATGGGTGGTGAGCCCTCTAGTGTCCAAACATAATTAAGACAGTACTCTAAACAGTGCAATTCTAATATATAATATGATATGTAGATAATAATAATACTACTAATAATAATAATAATAATAATAATAATAATAATAATAATCAATAACAAAAAACACTCATTCGGCCTTTACAAGGATCTTTTCCACATATCTCTTCTGGGATATTTTTACACAACTGGCAGACTGTTCGAAGTCCATGCCTAGAACATGCTTTAACCTGCCAAGGTCTTTCATTTTGAATCTGGTAAATCATCCACTTCTGTATTTAAACATAGAATCCACTTCTGTATTTAAACATGGAATCCACTCCTGTATTTAAACATGGAATCCACTCCTTCTGTATTTAAACATGGAGTATCCTCCTTCTGTATTTAAACATGTAGCCACCCTCCTTCTGTATTTAAACATGGAGTACCCTCCTTCCGTATTTAAACATTTAGCTACAAACCTGGCTTTGTACTTGTCGTGGCCTTCAATACCCTCCTTGATTGAGTACACCCATTTTCCTCCCACTGTCTGTCTGCCCTCTGGTAACTTGGTTAGAGTAAAGGTGTGGTTGTCCACTAGGGACCTCATCTCCTCATCCATTGCTCTCTCCCATTTACTTGATTCAGGGGACACTATGGCCTCTTTAAAGGTCTGAGGTACTCCACTCACTACTCTGTAGCAGTAATCAATGCTGGTAAGTGTACTGTCATCCTCGTCACTTTCTCTCCGGGCATAGTCTTTCAGATACTTTGGGGGTTTGTGTTCCCATGAGGGATACCTCCCACTGCATGGGGCACGTGATGTCACCCTCGGGTGCTCCTCGTCATCGTCCTCTGGGGGTTGCTGACTGTCTGTCTGCACGACTGTGCTAAGTACACTAGGCTGAGGTGTCTCTGTTTCTTCACACCTTACTCTGGAGTCCAGCTCTGGCTCCTCTGTCTGTGTCTCGTTCTCACATGTTGTCTTTGTGACAAATTTGACTAGCCTGTGTTTTTGCACTTTCCCTTTACCGGGATAATATACTAGGAAAGCGGGGCTTCCTTTGTCGTGCCCTACAAAGAGTCCTTTTTCACATCTGGACTCAAGCTTCCCTCTGTCCTGCTGGTAAGCATAACACACTGATCCAAATGTGTGCATTCTAGCTAGATTACACTTTTTCCCTGTCAGTGCTGGTGGTGCCCGTGTGCTTATTAAAACACCTGTTTCTGGTGTAAGCGGCTTCTTGTACCGCATAATGCCATAGACTCTTAGGTAAGTTACCAGCTATAAGCTTACACCTAGCCATTTCGAAAAGAGTATGTCCTTCCCTCTCTGCCACTCCGTTCTGGTGTGGGGAGTACGGACATGACGTCTTGTGTCTTATCTTGTTCCTTCTCAACAGTGATTGGAACTCTCTATTTGTGAACTCGGTTCCGTTGTCGGACCTCAAGCATCTTATGTTGCCATAAGGGGCTACGTCTGCCAGGAATTTCTCCGTGGCCTGGAGTGTGTCACTCTTTGCTTTGAGAAAGTAAACAAACACTGCCCCTGTACACACATCTGTAAAAGACTGTACATATCTAAAGCCTCCTATGGACTCGTTGCTTACTGAACCGGCTAGATCTGTGTTAACTAGAGCAATAGGTACCTTTACTTTTTCTGTGGGATTTCTGTTTCTCAATTGAGTGAACTTCCCCTTTATGCACACTACACATTCTTTGTCAGGTCTACGCTTTTCACCTTCAATGTGCATGCCTTCTGTCACTGCTTGCAGTTTCAGTAAATCCTCGTAATTACAATGACCCATGATCTCATGCCATGTCTGAATATCGTGACTGACAGTCACATTACACATATCATTATTATTACACTTATCGTTGTCATTACACTCTGTTTGTAGATAATACACCTCTATGTTAAATCGCGTACCGTCAGGCACTACAAGAACATCTTTACCTTCATTGAAGAACACTTTGGCACCGTTTGCAGTAGTAGATTTTACAGAGAATAGTTCTTGTGGGAACGAGGGTATGTAGAGAGCGTTCTTTAACGTCACTGTACACCGGTGCCCCTCACTGTCTATGAGGCATACCTGTGCGTCTCCTCTCCCTTGTGCCAACCCGTAAGTGCGCTTCCCGTCTGCCAGCTCCATGCTGTGTCTCTCCGGCTCTAAGTTGTTGAGTTGCAACACTCACCGACATCTAAGAAGGGAGATCCCCCCTTGAATGGCCCTTCTAAGGTTTCTCTCCTCCACACTGCCTGTGGAGCATTTTTCCCTATTGTTAGGTTTTAGTGAGTTTTTCCTTACCTTCGCGTGGGGTATGTCTGGGAGTGCTTGCATTCTTTCATTTATTTGCATTTATTTTAAATTTGTTGGACCTTATGGTGTTCTTGTTCTGTTCTTGACTTATTGTTATGTTTCTTCTTGACTTGTTTAAAGAAGACGTGTACGGCCCATGGGGACATTAACGTGTGTTGTCGGGCCGCGGAATTAGTGTCGCGGAATATCAGCCCCAAGCTTGTGTCGTCTAGCAGTGGTGCTAACTCACAGTATGCGTCGGCATTATGCTTGTTGTCCAGGGCTCGCGTGGCTGCCGTTAGTTCTCCCGTGGGGGCCGTCAAGATCGTTGTCTTCAGTCCCACACCGTGCATGCAGCACAACATGTGCTCTTCCCAGAGCTCATAGTCCTCTGCCCTTCCATTGAACGAGGGCCACTCGCTGCTTCCTCTTGTCGCCATCCTCTTTTTGATGATAGGCGTAGCTTTAGCTCCTGTTGGCCTAGCCTTTAGCCATGCGGTGCTCCCTGTGCTAACCTAGCCTATACTTCAGCTAAACTTGCTACCCTTATTACTTTGCCCCTGCATGATCTGGGCCCATAACCTGTTGACAGAGTCACTTATGGGGCGACAATAAGTTGGTCATGATGACAAGGTCCTCTCACTTAGCCATTAATCGGCGTGGTTTATTATCACATTGAGCATACTAGTACATGAGACCTTCTCTCTGTGAGAGGTAGATGGGAAGAGACAGAGGGGGAGTTAACATCTCCTTTTATACCTCTTACCTGGCGCCAGCATTAATAGCTCCGCCTATAGCGCCCTCTTGTGGAAACAGTTAGACAGTTACATGCAATCATACACATCACATAACTTTAACAGTACCTACTCGACTCTACCCTACTCTACTCTACTCGCTTTAGGTACCTGGTACTTAGTTCGTTTTCCACTGCAGGTAGTACTCTGTTTCATCTCCGTGTGGGGAGGCGGGGCCGCTGGCGTACAGCATGAGAGCTCCGTGAGCATAGCTATGTCCGTGGGGGCTTGGAGCAAGCCAGATAATCAATCAATCACAACATTAACCAGACTCTCGTTGTGTCTATTCTGCTAACGTTAACGTTACCTCTCGTGTCTATTCTACTAACGTTAGCATTAGGTAATAACCGGTTTAAAATGGATGATGATGATTACCTCACGTTGTGTCTATTCTACTAGCATTAACATTACTAGTACAAACAATCAATAGCGAGTTATATTGATCACGCTATGTACGCTAGTAGCCACAATGCTAACCCTTATAATGGTCAAACGCAATCACATTAGCACGTAAGCTAACAACAAGCTTAACAAATCAGCTATCTTTTTGTGAGACTAAACTCTCCGCTCTTGCTGGTAAATTGTGTTGATGTTGGTTTTGTTTCATCAATAAATGAGGCAGAATACACAGTGAATGTATCCTTTTTGTTTGTTGCGCTTGTTCCTGCTGCAAACAAATAATGGATCCTATGCGAGGCATTAAAGATGGCGGGTTTTGGTTTTTGTGCAGACGCTCCAACATGTGACGCTTCTCTCTTCTGACCAATCAGTGGTCTGCAGTGTTTCACGTCACCTTTTTGGTACCACTTCTACCCGCTTGGAACCTCGAGAAAGCCGGTACTAAAAAAGTACCGGGTACCAGGTACCAAACTCACATATCGGCAATGGAAAACCGAAAAGGCAGAGTAGAGTAGAGTAGAGTCGAGCAGGTACCATGCAGTGGAAAAGGGGCATTACAGCCCATCTTAGCCAGGGCCACATGATGTTACACCCTATGCAATTTGGTTTTAGAACTGTACATTAGGAGGGGGTGGGTGGGTGGGAGGGGGGTTTGTACATTTACGGGGCCAGTTCCAAGTTTCAGCCTCCCATAGGTGCTTTTTGAGAGCGGTTTTGAAGGTGGGTAGGGATTCACATTTTTTTACGGATGTGGGTAGGGCGATCCACATTGATGTGGCATAATTGCAAAACATGTTTAGTCCCTTGTTTGCGCCGAATCTGGGTTGAACATGATTTGTGGAACTCCCTCTGGTGTTGTGGTCGTGGTATTCCCTGACCTTTGGGAAGTATTTCGACATGTACATGGGTACCTTAGTAGTGTAGTGTATCTTGTAGACCAGATACGTTATCACCGGCACTTACAGTGGAAACAGGGGTTCCTCAGGGATCCATACTGGGCCCGCTTCTCTTCAGCCTATATATAAATGATCTCTCATCTGCATGTCCGTCGGCCAGTCTTCAAATGTACGCAGATGATACGGTTCTTTATGTCCATACAAAACGGCACCAAGAGGTGTTATACATTGATTACGATTCACCAAGATGGCAAATACAGATCCAGGACCGTCTAAATTCCATACTGACTAGAGCAAGTGTTGTCTTTGCCAGAAGAAGAATAGTGAAGAGCTTAAGTCACCACGTGCACAACAACCACAACAAGACGATGGCTACACTATGATTGCAACAAATATTCCCCTCTTTCACGCAATTCATGAGATGCCTATTGTTCTGGATCCAGCCAGACTTGATGATGGTGGTGGTATTGAAGGAACTCTGAGGAGGAACAAGGCACAGTATCATCAAAGTTGTCGCCTTAAGTTCAACAACACAAAACTGGAGAGAGCCACAAAAAGAAGAGCAGAGAGTGCTCAGCAAGCGAAATGCCAGACCAAGCTGCGTAGAACCAGCCTTAAAAGCCAAACATGTTTCATATGTGATGAAGAAGCCCCATCCTCTGAACTCCGACAAGTCATGACAATGAATCTCAATTAGAGAGTTTCTGAATGTGCCCAAACTTTGAATGACGGAAAACTTCTTGCAAGACTCAGCGGTGGAGATGCTATTGCACAGGAGTTCCAATACCATGTTGCATGCTTGGCAGACCTGTACAATAGAGAGAGGTTGTACCTCCGGGCCACCAAGAGACTGGAACAGGAATGTGCCCCCGAAGAGGATGCCCACCCACAGGCATTCTCAGAGCTAGTTACATATCTAGTGGAGACCACCAGATCTGGTGAGGGTCCTGCAGTCTTCCGTCTTGCAGACATAGTTTGCCTGTATGGCGAGCACGTGGAACAGCTGTGTGTTGATGCACCTGCTGTCAACTCCACAAGCCTTAAGGAAAAACTGCTGTCAGAAATACCTGAGCTGGAAGCTCACAAGCAGGGAAGGGATGTTCTTCTGGCTTTTCAGAAAGATGTGGGTGTTGTCTTGTCAGAAGCCTCTGACTATCATAGGGAAGCTATTATCCTTGGCAAAGCAGCTAACATCTCGCGAAAACATATGCTGGACCACAAATCCACATTTGATGGAACCTTCCATGAGGGGTGTATCGAGGAGGCCATTCCACCCACTCTTCTTCAGTTTATGGCCATGCTGGAACACGGAGCAGACATCATATCTCAACTGAGGTTTGGAGCATCAAAGACTGATCAAGCAATTGCTCAGCTGCTTCAGTACAACTGCTATGGGAAATACAAAGAAGGAGCTGCAACTCAGAGACACTCCAAAGACAGAGAGACCCCATACCCTGTTTACATGGGGATGTCCATCTACGCAAAGACCAGAAAGAGGAAGTTGGTGGAAATGCTTAGCGAGCATGGCATCTGCATTTCATATAACAGGGTGCTAGAGATATCAGCACAGCTGGGAAATGCAACAGTCAGCAAATACGTGGAGGATGGGGTGGTCTGTCCACCAGTTCTGCGAAAAGGGCTGTTCACCACCTCAGCCACCGACAACATAGACCACAATCCCACTGCAACTACAGCAACTTCTTCTTTCCATGGAACCGGTGTCTCTGTTTTCCAGCACCCAGGCAAAGGAGACAAAGGTGAAGAGCGTGGACAACTGAAGTTCAGAGAGGAGGAAAGTAAAGACAGTTCCAGAACTGCCATCTTGAATTTTTACATGGGTAACATGTTTTATCAAAAGAGCAATACCCAAGGAGTATGTTTGCCAATTTTGGTGCTTGTATCTATGTGATTTTGTTGGGAAATGTAATATTACTGTATATTCAATGGCGGCAGTCTTTTATGCTTTGATCGTCACCAACGGAATACGTTACACAGTACATTACACACATACCCTCCGATCGCAATGAAGGAATTATTGGAACAACACAAGATTGATACCATATAGCCCTTACCTTGACTAGGATGTAACCCAAAAAGAATATTCCAATTATCTGATCGCCATTCCAAGTATTGATGTCGATCGTGTCCATAGCATAATCCACCAAAAAACATGAATCTGGAGTGTTTGATTCTTATAAATCCATGCGTTATAAGCGCTCGCCATGCCCGACTAGGAAAAATCCACCCGGAGGAATTTCATCGACGCACAGCCCCATACACAGAGTCTAAGGGCCCTTTCTCACTCACCCTATTCGTTTCTATTCCGTTCCGTTCTGGCCCGTTCCGAGATCTGATGCGAACTCCCCCCCCCCTCTCCCCCCTCTAGTTTGCGTACACACTGCAGTCTTGTTTCGTTCCGGGTTCTGTTTACGGTTTGCCTTTTGAGCGTTTACGCTTGCCGTAGGCGATGATGTCACGTTCGAAAATGTAAACACAGGAAGTGTTAACATGGCGCTGGAGACTGGATGCTGATATAAAATGAATAAATAAGCAATAAATATGAAGTTATATTTGAACCTCTGTTGTCAAGCCTTGTCAATATAACCCACCCCATTCTATCACGAATGGATGGTGTTGTAGAGTTCGCTTTTGAGCGTTTCCCAGGGCTAACGCTAAGCTAAACGGCTAACGCTAGTTAGCTTAGCCTAGTTTAGTATAGCCTGTAGCACTTTTTCTTTTCAGCAAAGAACGTGCAATAAACAAAACGGATACATTCACTGTGTGTTCTGCCTCTTTTCTCACGAATGGAACTCTGTTGTAGAGTCCGCTTTTGAGCGTTTTGCAGGGTTAACGTTAACGCTAAGCTAACAGCTAACGCTAGTTAGCTTAGCCTGTCCAGCAGCTAACATTATCCCATCGTTCGTGGAAATTATATTACATGTCATTGATCTACTGGTCGACCACGGCCGACTGGTTGGGCACCATTGGTCTAATAGAAATAAATGCATTCAAACAAGAAACTAATGTATAGAAAATAGCATGGCAAACAAAAATTGCCAGGCCTAATGCGAGCCAGGGAAGTGCTGTGTGTTTGTAACGTGGCTTCATGTTTTCATCCACTTGTTTTTGGTTGAGGTCTGAACTCTCAAATTGCCCATAAATATCGTTTTTGTGGGTATTCTCCAGTTGTTGCTGTGTGGTGTTATCTGCCCAAAAATTCAAGCAAGCATGACAGTAACGACGTTGTGTGTGTCACGCCCCCCGCACCCGCACGGCCCGATTCCGAGACCACCTAATCCAACTGGTCCCGTTCAGCGGGGGGTAAAACGAATCAGCGCCGTTTCGCATCCCAAAAGGGGTGAGTGAGAACACTCCCCCCCGTTCCCGGGAGCAGTGATTAGATCCCAAAACATGAGTGAGAAAGGCCCCTAAAAGGAGGTGCAACATCGGCCGCATACCACCAGGCAGCGGTATTTATTCGGCTTTTATAGCGAATAAAAGAAATAACGACCACAACCCGACTATACGTGGGTCTGGCGCCAAACGTTCGGCGAGTTACCCCAACTATCATCGGGTCCGGCGCGGAAAGTGTTAACGGCAACATACAGGTGCCTGACATTGAATAGGATATTAAAATCGAAAAAAAGGGAAAACGATCCAAAAACGTATATATATTATTATTATATAGTTTATAATTATATATTATATTATATTAACCGTTGGCGCCCAATAACGTATATATATACGCGGTTGGCCACGAAAGTGTTAACTGTGTGTGTATGCAATTCACCTTTATTCTGTTTTATATGTGTATTTTTGTTTAAATGTGTATATTGTGATGATGAATTGTATTTTATGTAGGCCTATTTGATGTATGTGTGATAACCTTTTCACTTTAGGTTGATGCCTTTTTTAACATCTTGGCCAGGGACTACAGATGAAATCTAGCCTTCTGGCTAATTATGGCGTGTTTACGTTTTTAATGTTGATTAATATGCACTGTACCTTTTGTAAATAAACTTAAACTTAAACTTAATCTTAAACTTAGTTACCAACATACACAACTATAGTGTATTACAGTTTTTTTTCCCGATTGCTTAAGCAATATTTTGAAAGCAGGGCCCGGTGTTTCAGAACACTACACACAATTACATTACACCTCAGATCCTTTAGCACAGTGTCACCAACCTTTTTAAGCCCAAGATCACTTTTTTTTGTGGTGAAGGCAAGATCTACCTATTGAAGCGTTAAGAGAAAAAGACAGCCAAGATTGTACTTTAAACTAAATTACCTTTATTTGCCTGTATTCTAATTACATGCAATGCTTTGGTCCAACATTAAAACGTCAAATTAGAACTGTAATATGTACTTTCTCAGTCAGTGCTACAGTAAGTGCAGTCATCTTATGCAGCATCACTTTTCACATCAAAACAAAAGTAGAACTGTAATGTGGACTTTCTCATATTATTAACATTGACAAACATATTTACAATTAGCATTTTATAAAGTAGAACTGTAATGTGTACTTTCTCAGTCAGTGCTAAGTGCAGTCAGTGCTAAGTGCAGCATCACTTTTCACATCAAAACAAAAGGAGAACTGTAATGTGGACTCTCAGGGAAAGATCTAAAAAAAACAATAATAATAATAATAATAATAATAATTTATATATATATATATATATATATATATATATATATATATATATATATATATATATATATATATATATATATATATATATATATATATATCTTTTTTTTCAGGGAAAGATCTACAGGGAAAGTCTCAAAGATCGACCAGTCGATCGCGATCGACGGGTTGGTGACCACTGCTTTAGCAGAACACCTCACATCCTTCAGAATGTATATACTCTCTTTTTAAACTTTTTTTGTACTCATAAACAGTACTGTATATTTGTAGATCTGGTATGTCATGCATGTCTAGATGTAACAGTACTGTCTATCTGTATGTCATGTATGTCATATATGTTATGATGAATTGAAAATGGGGGACCCTGATGTAAAGAAGATGAAAGTCTTTCTCTGGTCTGCATCCCCTTAACAATTGTGTGTATTGAGCCGTACTGTATTGTACCCATTCTGCAATCTGTTAATAAAATGTTCAATCAATCAATCAATCATTTAGCAGAACATGCACCTCAGATCCTTTAGCAGAACACCTCACGTCCTTTAGCAGAACACCTCAGATCCTTTAGCAGAACACCTCACATCCTTTAGCAGAACACCTCAGATCCTTTAGCAGAACACCTCAGATCCTTTAGCAGAACACCTCAAATCCTTTAGAAGTTTAGCAGAACACATTCTTAATTCAGTTTAAACCAGACACTGCTGTGCTTAACCTAAAGCAATTCTACTTCTCAGTGATTAGAGCACTGTAAGTGAAGTACACAGAGAATGTGCAAATATACAATAAATTCACCAAACACTACAAGACCAATGCTGCAGACTGATGAAAATATAATTAATTTATCTCCATATAGCCAAATCAATCAACACGTCAACATGGAGAATGACAAAACATGTCCCAGTTTGCATGCTACTACAGTAGTGTGCATAACACTGTAAGCTCAGCAAATATCAGACAAACATAAAATACTGTATCCAGTACAGGTTACAATTACAGTAAAACAAAAAACACAATAGAAAAAGTTCAAATAGAGTACAGAAAATACTAGACATTATATATTCGCCTAGCAGCATGTTTTGTGATTCTCCATTTTGACATGTTGACTGATTTGGGTATATGGAGAGAAAATAATTATATTTTCATCAGTCTGTAGCATTGGTCTTGTGTAGTGTTTGGTGAATTGTATATTTGCACATTCTCTGTGTACTTCCATTTTGGTTGAAGACAGATGAACTCACCTGCTACATTTTTATAGTGATTAAACCTGATTGGTGTGTCTACAATTAAGCAATCGTATGTTTGTGAACCTGATGGCTGTGTTTAACCAATTGGCTCATATGTGTGGTAATTTGACATTCTGTGTCTAATGTAATGCAAGTGTGTTTAGTGTTTTGCAAATCACTGTGTGTATTGTTTTGCTAAATGTGTGAGGCTGACATTGTGCTTATAGTGGTGAAAATATGGGCCCATGTTTTGCTCCTTGAGTGTAAGGTTTTGATAATTGTGTAATACATTTGATTTGAGTGTTTAAGCAATCGAACAAAACGGTAGTTACCAACCCACACAACCAGTGTATTAGTTACCAACCCACATAACCTGTTTATTAGTTACCAACCCACACAACCAGTGTATTAGTTACCAACCCACATAACCAGTTTATTACCAAACCACATAACCAGTGTATGTGGGTTGGTAACTAATGCATTGATTATGTCAGTTGGTAACGAATTATGTGGGTTGGTAACTAATACACTGGTTATGTGGGTTGGTAACTAATAAACTGGTTCTGTGGGTTGGTATGGTAACTAATACACTGGTTATGTGGGTTGGTAACTAATAAAATGGTTCTGTGGGTTGGTAACTAATACACTGGTTCTGTGGGTTGGTAACTAATACACTGGTTCTGTGGGTTGGTAACTAATACACTGGTTCTGTTGGTTGGTAATATCAAGTGCCCTGATCCAGAGTAATTTTGACTATGCTGCCCCCTTCTGGTATAGTAGTGCACCCCAGGGAATACAAAATGTATTTCAGACTGCCCAAAATAAAATGATTAAAGTGATTAAGCTTCCTACCAGCACTCACCTGGATGTAGCTATACTTAATCAACTAAACTGTCTCCCAGTGGAGAAGTGGGTGATTCAAATTAAGTTGGGCCTTACCCATAAAATAATGTTCAATAGGGTCCCCTCATACTTGTCCAACTATGTGCTTTAGGGACACCCACACATATGCAACCAGGGGCAGTTTAACCGACATTAAACTGTGCAAATTCAAGAGCTCAATCGGGAAAAATACCTTTCAGTTCTCAGCAGCTTGTGAGTGGAATAAACTGCCAGTGTCTGTTAATCTGTGTAGACCGTTTTCACTTAAAGGTACATGCCTAAGTAAATGGAAGATTGCTCCATTTCTACAAGGTCAATTTGCATGTTCTTGGTATCTAGGAACATCTAGGGACCTGGGGGTATGTATTTCCAGTATCAGAAATATTGTGTCTGTAAATTGTAAATTGTAAATTGTAATGAATAAATTAATTATGATTAATTATGATTTATGATTTTGATGATGATGATCAAAAATTGATACGGGTAGGAGAAAATGCTCACTGAGCTCATTCACCACCTTATTGAGATCATGTGTACAAAAAATCTAAGCAAATGAACCGCGGGAAGATGATTAAACAGAAGGATTTGTAGATACAGTAATTAATGATAATCGACTTTAATTATAAATTCATATTTGACCTTGAACTTGACCTTATTATGGCCAAATCATACATCTATGGATAGGGGAAATGCTCCTCTTTCCAATGGCAGGGTTGAATCTGGATTTAGTCATTTCTTGCGTTTTTTACGATAATTAGCATTTTCCGCTAAATTTGTATTTCCGATAAAACATATAAAACATCGGTAAAAATGAAAATATACACTTTGACTACTGTTTTTGATTTGATTTTGGTTATTGTCTTTACTCTTTACTTTAAACATTGACCTCTTAACATCCAAGGGCCCACATGTGGACGATTCTTTGCCGACCTCTAGTGGCTCGGGTGTGCATTTCTTTTAATACAATATATAGATAGAATTAAAGCCATATTTGTTGCCTGTAGATTGCCCTTTCAGGTGACAAAATCCGTTCAGCGGTTCTCGAGTTACATGTCGATATGTGAGGCGTGCCCCAAAGTACGCAAAAGTACACATTACCACCCCGACTCCCGGGGCTCTTGCTCCGTCAATCATTTGGCGATCTCGAAATTCTTTGCACAGGGTTGTAGCCAATGAGTGTAGCTTTCCAATGATACCCAATGATATGATAATTGGGGATCTAATACGGTCTCTATTGATCGATTTATGATAAAGAAAAGCAGGGTCCCCCTATAGGGGGACCTTAAGGCTTAACAGGTTAAAAGTATTGACTCAGATAGACATTTTAAACAGGCTCTGACTGGTGTAGTCACTCAGGATGAAGAAAGATATATGCAGGTGTGCTGTAGACCTTGATTGTTTATTTTATTGATTTAAATATATTTATATATTTATAGTGCTTGACATTTTTATTTGTGCATGTCTTATTTGGGCATACTCGTCATCTTGTCTCCCCCCCCCCCTTTGAGGTCCACAATGGAAATAAACCGTAAGGTTTTATTGTGTTTCAATCCTCGACGGTTTAAAATTATATGTGATGGCTGTACATGTTATGTATCAGTATTGTATGTGATTTTAGATTGTCCAATAAATTCAATCAATCAATAAATCAATTCAGTACTAGTAAACATCATACCAGACAATGTTTAAATAGAGCCTGGGTTCAGTAGTCAACATCACAATGTTTAAAAAGAGCCTGGGTTCAGTACTAGTCAACATCATACCAGACAATGTTTAAATAGAGCCTGGGTTCAGTAAACATCACAATGTTTAAATAGAGCCTGTGTTCAGTACTAGTCAACATCATAATGTATAAATAGAGGCTGGGTTGAGTACTAGTCAATATCATACCAAACAATGTTTAAATAGAGCCTGGGTTCAGTACTAGTGAGCATCACAATGTTTAAATATGGCCTGCGTTCAGTAGTCAACATCACAATGTTTAAATAGAGCCTGGGTTCAGTACTAGTCAACATCACAATGTTTAAGGGGCTACTCTAATAGTTAAAAACAACTGTTCTATAAAGTCATTTAGAACTGAACTTTGTAAAGAAACTCAAAGTATTTAAAGGGGACATGTACTGCTATTCCTAGCACTATTTGGGCAACTTTACACAATTCCTGTTAGTCTATTGAAGACATCTGTAAGGTTTTTTTCAAAAAAATTCATTGTTTTATATTTCTAATCAAGTACTCAAAACCATCATTTTCCAGCTTCAAGATTTCAGGCTGTTATGGCCTGGCTCCGCCCATAAGCACTTTGAGTGACAGTCAGCCCACACAGCGACTGGTAGACAGAGAGAGATAGAGAGAGAGAGAGAGAGAGAGAGAGAGAGAGAGAGAGAGAGAGAGAGAGAGAGAGAGCTTCTTCCAGAGCGAAACCCGACACCTCTGCACACACTCCGGAGGGAGAGAGAGAGAGAGAGAGAGGGGGGGGTGGGAGAGAGAGAGAGAGAGAGAGCTTCTTCCAGAGCGAAACCCAACACCTCTGCACACACTCTCCCGTGTGCCATGCACAGGGCCGCCTCAGGGGGTGTGCGAGCGGTGCGGTCGCACAGGGCCTCGCGGGAAGGGGGGCCTCGCAAAAAAATAAATAAAAAAAAATAAAAAAATATATTTTTTATTTATGATTTTTTTATTTTTTTTAACATTTTTTTATTTAAATTTTTATTTTTTGCGAGGCCCCCCTTCCCGCGAGGCCCTTTTTCATCACAGACCTAAAATCTAGTTTTGCTTATATGCTTATATATTTCACATTAGACACGTTCCTGGCTCTGAGGCTCTGCAGGCAGCAGAATTGGTTTCAATGAGGGGAGGGGTTACAGCCAGGTAAGGTAGTGTCTGTTGAGTTCATTGTGTGTGTCTGTGTGCGTGCCGGGGGGGGGGGGGGGGGGGGGGGCGTGAACCGACTCATTGCCAGACGTGAGCGATTCGACTCACGCTCACGGCAATGAATCGGCTCTTATGAACGAGTCGCTCATGACCGACCCATCACTAGCGTCTGACTATTTCGCGCGTGCAGCATTGGAGCCTAGGTTATGCCAGCCAAGATGAAGAGGACATCGTTCGGCAGATGGACTGAAGATGAAAGTTGTTGCATGTTAGACAGTTCAGTCAGGCTAGCCATTAGCTACGTTATAATATTAAGTGTGGTTCAGTCGGGATATAGCCATGATGATGTCGGCTAGTAGCTAGCTTAGCTAAAGGCTAACTAGCGTTAGCTAACCTAGAGACAGCGCGTGCAGCATTGTTATGCCAAGATGAAGAAGATGGTCGTTCGGCAGATGAACTTCGTCAACTCCACGCGGTTGTCTCCATCCTCTTGGACGTTTGGTGAGTTTTTAATGCACTCTATTCTATTCCCGCCGTGGATATCTCTCTCTCTCTCTCTCTCTGGAGCCAAACTGGCCGACTAGCTGTTTGTGGCCTGGTGTCAGTACCTGGCTAGCCTATTTAGCTGAATGCTGTTTAGCTGTTTTCTCTGGTATAGACCCTCTTCTCTTTGGATTTAAGTGTTGATCTTTGTCCTTTTGGATCTATGTATATTCATGTTGCCTTTGTGAAGTTATCTTTTCCTTCTGTTTTGTTCTTCCATTAAAAGTTGAATATCCTTTTAGGGGCTCATCTTTGCTTATCTCTCTCATACATGCTCTCTCTCTAACACACACACACGACAAACACACCTCTCTCTCTCTTTCTAACACACACAGTCTGCCTATGGCGGCCTTTCTCGATGGCTAGGCTGTGCTCGCTGAGTCTGTACCTAGTCAAGGATCTTCAGTCACAGTGCTCAGGTATTCTGCCACTGTGTACTCTCTGTTTAGGGCCAAATAGCATTTCAATTTCTTTCCAATGTGTCTCTCTCTCTCTCTCTCTCTCTCTCTCTCTCTCTCTCTCTCTCTCTCTCTCTCTCTCTCTCTCTGTACACTGTATATTGACTGTAGAACGGGAGCTCTCTCTCGCTCTCTCTCTTGCTATATGTTGACTGTATCATGCCCAGCCTCGGGCAGCGCTATTATTTAAGAATATGTTGACTGTATGAAAAATAAAAATAAAAATTATATATATATATATATTTTTTTTACCTTTTGGGGGGGGGGGGGTAAAAACTCGCACAGGGCCTCGCATTTCTCCCAGGCGGCCCTGGCCACGCAGCAGGTCCCCCCCCCCCAAGTGCTCCCTCTCTCTCCATCTCTCTCTCCCTCTCTCCCTCCAGAGCGCACATGAGGAAGTGGCTTCCACTCGCTGTCTAGTCTAGGTAGAATGGGGGCGAGCATTAGCTCCAACCACTGGTTGCAATCGCATCAATGTGCGCTACCCAGCGTCCGAATGACGTGACTCAGTCGTTCAAATCAAAATGGCCTGATTTACTGGAGGAGGAAAGGGGCTGAGCTGAATCAGAGCAATCCGCCAATATGGTATTTAGACACTAAAACACATTGATACGAACTCCTATTACTATAATACAATGCTAGAGACTGAAAAATGTCATTTATAGTACATGTCACCTTTAAGGCACTGCTCTGTTCTGTAAAGTAAGATAAGATAAGATAAGATAAGATAAGATAAGATAAGATAAGATATTCCTTTATTGATCCCCTTGGGGAAATTCAGGCATCATAGCAGCATGTAGTCTATTTGCCATCCCATAGAGCCCCATTGTGAACCCGGAAATTTCGGAACCACCAAAGTTTTATGATGGATAGGGATAGTACGGGTCCCCAGCATTCAGAAACTGCCGGATGCTAAGTTGTAAATGTTGGGCAACTTTTTTTATTTGCATAATTAGCATTAATTAGCATAATCGCCTAAATGGGCAAATCTCAGAAACTACTTGATCAATTTCAACAATGTTGGAGTTGTTTTGTGGGTTATTCAGGATGCAGAATCCATTTATGATACTTAAGAGAAGAAAACAGTTTCAAAATTGCAATATTTACTGGAATTTACCAAATGTCTACTCATTTTGGTGCCATTTTTTATGAATTTTCTGTTTATAAATGTTTCAGAAGATGCTGAATTTATAGATCATTTTCATGGAAAGTTCAATTGTAAACAGAATGATAATAATAATAATAATAATAACTTTAATTTGTAGAGCGCCTAATGGGGTACTCTAGGCGATTATGCTTGGTTACTGGGGTAACTGCTGCAGTTGAGCTCTGCCATGAGTCCACTTGGCAGCGGAGCAGTTTGCTGCCACAACTAGAAACTATTCTACTGCATTTTTGTATGTGACTGTTACCTTATAAAATGTCCTCAGAACCCCAGTTCCTAGCCTTGACTGAGACTTCAGTGCGCTAATCGTTAACGCAAGACTTCCAAGTGAGTAGTGGCTCATTTGCACCATGATCTCATTCCTACTGTGACAACGAGCAACTGCAGCTGCAGCAAATACAGACCCCTGATTTTCAAGGATTGTTGTTTCAATGCAAGTAAGTTGAGAAAATAGAAACAGATACACAAACTGTGGTTTTATTACTATCCAATAACAAACACTGAATATAATATGATCACAAGCTGTCAGATGGCTAACGTTAACCCTAAGAGCTAGCTTACTACGTTAGGGTTAACGTTAGCCACCTGACGGTAACTAATGTTAATGCATAGCTAGTTAGCTATGTTAGCAATGTATGTCATGTAGGGGTGTAACGATTCGACCTCACAACGATTAGATTCGATTACGATTAATTTTCGATCAGTTAATTCCCCCAAAAATGTTGAATACACAAATGTGGCTGGGGGAACTGATTCACTCAGCATGAATGGACTATAGGTAAACAAAAACAATACACAATTTTCTTTTTCTTTTTTAAATATATATATATATTTTTGATTATAATCGATTCTAACATTTTCAAATCGATGCAGTTGAATCGTCACATTAGAATCGATGCATTTCGATACATCGATGAATCGTTATAGGAAGAAATGCCTATTCGAGCCCTGTGACGGCAAGAACAATGACTTCAAGACAGCTGGACCAAAAGGCATTACAGCTTTGCTTCAGAAGAGTGAAGAGCTTGACGATTCAGCTACAACTGAGACTTTATCGAACATCATTGCTACCCATGGTGTGTCAGCCTCTGTAGTTTGTCACAAATCATGTTATAGCTCATATACCTCTAAGTCTAGAAAGGCAACCAAAGGCAAGCGCAGCTCATCTGATGGTCAGCTAGCGAAACGTATGTCTTGTTCTCATGCCTTTGACTTTTCTAAACAATGTCTGTTTTGTGGTATCATTTGCAAACCCAAAGACACCAAACACCCTGATAGATGGAAGCCAGTGAAACAATGCCAGACTGTTGAGAGACCAGGAATGCCATCCTTCAAAAACATCATCTTGTCTAATTGTGATGAGCGCCAGGATCAATGGGCTGAGGAAGTGGCTCTACGGGTAAATGCCGTCCTGGACCTGCATGCAGCTGATGCCCAGTATCACACCAAGTGTTACGATGACTTCAAGAGAGTTTCCTCAAGTGCAAGTTCCCAGTGCAGACCGTTTGATAGCTATTTAGCTGCTGTCATTGACCACATGAATGCAGACAAGCCATCAACCTGGACAGTGTCAGAGTTACATGATATATATGTAGCCAACTCCGGGCACCTCTGCAGTAAGCAGATGCTATCTAACTTGTGTGACTTTTATAGTGATGCTGTAGCTGTCATGAGGGTGGAAGGGTGCCAGACTATTGTTGGTTTTAGACATTCCATGAGTAAGTCACTCAAACTGGTAAAACGAGATAAAACTACTGCTGCTGATGAAGTTTTCACCAAGCTTGTGAAGAGAGTGCAAGCTGAGGTGCAGAATATTCCCTTGCACCGTGAATATGACCTTGGCAGCTTCCAGCATGACAAGATCATACAAGGCACAAGTCCATCCCTTTTGAAGTTTGTCTCCTGTCTGGTATCAAAGGAAGGAAAAGTGACCAAACCATCACTCGCACTCGCTCAGTGCATTCAGCAGCACATCAGTGGGAGCTGGAATCAGACAACCCTGGGGCTTGCCGTAAGACTCCACCATAAATATGGTAGCGCAGAGCTGGTCAAGAATCTTAGCGAGCATGGCATTGTCACCACCTACGATGAAGTCATACAGGTCTGGAAGTCAGCTGCCAAATATGCTTCAGAGGACCCAGAGAAGTATCTGCGCACAGTTGGCTTGGAGAGGCAGATTGGCCCCATCCACAGTTGGGGTGACCATTTTGATCTTGTGGTCTTCACACCGAACGGTTGCCGCACGACTCATGGCCACTCAGTTTGTGCAGAATCCTGCAGGTATTCTGTTCAATGGAGGAGCCACTCCTGGTGGTGGGGTCACTAAAACGACCTCGTCTGACAAAGCTTGACGCTGGGAAACTCAGTCTGGCTCACAAGAGCAGTTTTGTGATAGAACATTACACAGGCCCCAAGAAGATGACACCACCAGCTCTGAAAGAAATCCCAAGAACTGATGCTATCCAAGATGCCATCACACAGAGTGTGTTCCCCTGGACTGGTCAGCATACAATGCTGTGCAAGATCGCAGTGATGATAACAGAGCTACAAAACTGAAGACCATAAGTGATGACATTAAAGTAAATTCAGAGGAAGATGAAGACAGTGGGGAGGAGTTTGATGATGAGGAGTTTGATGATGTGGAATCAGAGTTCTGAACACGGTAGCCACTTTCTGAGTGAGAAGTAATTATCTACTACTATGCAGTAGGAGGAAGCACATATTGTTATGTTGTGGCCTATGTGCTTGAGTAATGTAAATACCTTTCTTTTGTTATTTGTTTTATTAAGCTATGTTATCATACACAGTTTGAACAGTTTGTGTTTTTCCAATTTGCTGTGACGTTACAGGTAGTAAATAAAAGAGTGGATGCCCTTCACATCTGAGTCTTTGTCTTGACAACACAATCTTTATACACCTGCCTATCTACTGTACTATGACAATATGACATTACCATATGAACTATTTGGGGTCAATAGAGATATTGTGAATACATAATGTAATGTATAATGTCTGTGCTGTCCAAATGTAATCATTTCAGTATCCTCTAAAACTTTCTAATTGACTGAAAATGCACAAATATTGCACCAAAATCTGTTGAAATTTGGTAAATTCCAGTAAATATTGCAATTTCAAAACTCTTGAGTATGATCAATGGATTCAGCATCCCGAATAACCCCCAAAACCACTCCAACATTGTTGAAATTGATCAAGCACTTTCAGAGATTTGTCCATTTAGGTGATTAAACAAATGTATGCTAATTATGCAAATAAAAAAAATTGCCCAACATGTTAAACTTAGCATCCGGCAGTTTCTAAGTGCTGGTGACCCATACTATCCATATCTATCATAAAAGTTTGGTGGTTCCAAAATTTCCGGGTTCATTGTGTTGGCAAATAGACTAATGGGGAGGGGAGGTACAGGTAGTAAAAAAGCAGTGTAAAAAAAATAACAAATCGATATAATTAACTCTGGACATGTGCATATGGGCAACATAGAACTATAGAAAACCTTTCTATAAAACATCAAGGACTGAACTTTGTAAGGAAACTCAAAGTAAGAAGGAGCTTCCCTGCTGTTCGGACTATTCTATAAAATAATTTAGAACGGACCTTTGTAAAGAAACTCAAAGTTGAGCTGCTCTGCTGTTCTGTAAAGTAACTCAGAACCATATCCTGTAAAGTAACTCAGGAGCCCGCTTCAACCAGATTATTGTATTGTAAATGAGGGCTATTCTTTATTTTAAATTTTTTGTGCCTATTTTAAAACTGAATCAAACCGTAAACAGAGAGCCCTATTGGGGTGTTACTGTAGATCCTAACATGGAAAACTGTGATTTGCCTTACTCAAGTTTCAAGTTCAAGTTTCTTTAATAGTTGTCATACAGAAGTACAGAATACTTTTATACAAAATGCTTCTTACTGTTACGCTCCAGAGACTGTGCTAGACAAGATAAGTATGAAATAAAATAGTATAGCATGTAAAATAGAAGTAAAAATAGAGGTCACAGTGTTCAGTATAGACATATGTACAATGTTCGATGCAGAATAGAAGTAACTGAGTTACCATACAGTATACAATATACTATGCAATGTACTAATATACAATACTATTTTTTTTTTTTTAATAATTTTTTAAACAAACATATAAACAAACATGACAACACACGATAAGATATACAAGCATTATTAACAGTGCACATCCAATGAAATCACCATATAGTTAAATGTCTTATACAGGATATACCCCCAATACCTGCTATCTAATACCCTACACACATAATATGCTCTAGCTCGTACCCCCCCCTCCCGGACCCCCCATTGGATAATCCATCCATTATCCCACGCTCCTAACCAGACACTACCATTATATGCTAGCTTTTATTATCTCCACCACTTCTAACCACATTTTCATTTTTGATTCATTGAGACCCAAAATTCTTGCTGTAGATATTTCTTGATAAATCACCTCGAGATATGTAATAATCCAGACCTTTCGGCAAATTGTTTCCGGTTGGAACCATCGTGATGCTATCAGCTTTTTAGCCACTGTGATACCCGATAAAACCAATCTCTTTAGCTGTGGATGTACTGCATTCTCAAAAACATCATTCAGCAGTAATACAGAGGGGTGTACAGGTATATTCAGAGTTAAGAGATTTGATAATTGCTGGGTCACCTCTTTCCAGAATATTTTAACTGGTGGGCAGTCCCAGTACATGTGCATAAATGTCCCCTCGTCCCCATTTGTACATAAGGAGCATTTGGAGTCTTGTTTAAGACCCATTCTGTTCAGTCTTATAGGAGTCAAGTATGTCCTATGGATATAGTTAAGATTGATTTGTTGATGGTCCGGGTTCCTTGATGCAAGTCGAACATTTGCCCAGGCTTCTTGCCACTCAAAATCTATTTCCAGGTCTGGTATATCCTCCTCCAAATAGAGTCTAGTTGGAGGGTTTCATACGAGGCCGTTAGTAATTGATGATAAAAATCATCATAGAATAAATTGTGGTATCTGTGGTGTGCAATTGGTATCGTTAATGGAACACCGTGAGCCTTCAAACATGCCAATAACTGTGCGTAAAAATAATATGTGGACTTGGTGAGATTAAATTTTTTGCGTATTTCATCGAAACTACAAAAACCCTGTTTGTTGAAAACGTCTCCTAATGAGTGTATGCCTTGCTTTTCCCATCTAGGGAATCTTATAGGTTGTTTTCCAATCAAGAGTGCATTGTTATTGAATAAGGGAGTATGATTATGCCATTTATGTGGGATAGAATCTTTTTTTTGTGTTTCACGCCATATCCGGATCGCATGAGTGATTATGGGGCCAAATTTCCGTTCGCATTGCTTAAGGGGAGACACTACAGGTGAATAGGGTAAAAAAATTAACTAATAGATATCACAATGAAACTTCCCCAGTTGATTACTTATATTAAGACAAGACTTTTTTGTATTACAAGTTTTCTGAAATTGTATGTTTAAATATGCAAATGAGGCATGATCTACTTAAATATGCACTAATTTGCATATAATTCCAGGACAGAAATCTGAACATTGGATAAAGCCATTTTCAAAATTATAGTTTCATTTTGTTGACATATTAGAGCCAAAGGTTATTACAGAGGGGATTTTGGATATCTCTTTTTATCACTCCATAAATCAGAAAATACTCCATTCAGTCAATTTTTATGGTAAAATTCCACATTTCGCCATGTTTTTAGGAATAAAATGTGATATAAATCAGGGTATGAATGCGATATCAACAAACCCTTCTGTAAATACCTTCAGAACATAGATATGAATAGAACTGGAAGGTTTGGTGTATGTGAGTGCTACTGAAGTGGAGATTTCTGGCTCAGAGTATGAGGAAAAACTCTTAAAACAAATTTTTGGGAAAACGCCTTCAAAGTTCTGCATTGTAAAATGCCATACTTTTTTTTTTTTTAAACAGATATTTACAAACACAATACCTAATCAAACCATTAGTAATAGACAACCTAAACACATGCCTGATAACTGAATAATAATAATAATTATGTTATTGAACTGAACAGAACTACACACAGGCTACAAACAGTGTAGTACAGTGTAGTACCCCCTAATAGGCAAAAAATATTTGATTAGATATCACTATGAAACTTTCCCAATTTGTTATGTACATATAAACTAAGAAAAAATATATTGCAAGTTTTCTGAAATGTATGTTTATATATGCAAATGAGGCACTTCCCCATTAAATATGTGCACATTTAGTTCAAGTTCAAGTTCAAGTTCTTTAATAGTTGTCATACAGAAGTACAGAATACTTTCATACAAAATGCTTCTTACTGTTACGCTCCAGAGACTGTGCTAGACAAGATAGTATCAAATAACATAATAACATAATATAGCATGAATTTAGAAGAAGAAAATGAGGTCACAGTGTTCGGTATAGACATATGTACAATGTTCTGAGTTACCATATAATATACAATACACAATACTATGCAGTGTACTAATGTACAGTACTATCTAGTGCAAAGCAGAAATGGGATGAGGTACAATTTTAGGTACAATTTACAGTAAGGTGTACGAGTTGTAGTGCAATCCTTCATCCATAAATATAAAGTGTGGGGAGTGGGTGCTACAGTGTGTTTGTTTAAAGTGGGTGTGTGCTATAAAGTGTGTGGAGTGGGTGCTACAGTGTGTTTGTTTAAAGTGAGTGTGTGCGTGTGGATGTGTGTGCTATGTGTGTTTGGTGGTTGTTGTTGTGTAGTGTTCATTCATTGTTCGTTTAGCAGCCTGATGGCCTGGGGATAGAAGCTACTTCTGAGTCTTTCTGTGCTCGCCTTGAGACTCCTGTATCGCTTGCCTGACGGCAGCAGTTCAAAGAGGCAGTTGTTCGGGTGGCTCGAGTCCTTAATAATTCTCTTAGCCTTCCCCTTGCAACGCTTGTAGTAAATGTTCTGGAGGGTGGGGAGCCCCCCTCCAATTGTGCGTTCGGCTGAACGTGTCACTCTTTGTAGTCTGCTTTGGTCTTTTGCAGTGCTATTCCCAAACCAGGAGGTGATGTTGCCGGTCAAGATGCTCTCTATTGTACATGAGTAGAAGTTCTTAAGGATCTTCTGGCTGACTTGGAACTTCCTTAGGCGCCTGAGGAAGTAGAGGCGTTGTCGTGCCTTCTTCACCACACTGTTAATGTGTGTGGTCCATGTCAAGTCCTCGGATATGTAGGCTCCGAGGTACTTGAAGCTGTTGACTCTCTCAACCGGTGCCCTGTCGATGCTGAGGGGGCTGTAGTCCTTGACCCCCGACCTCCTGAAGTCCACAATCATCTCCTTTGTTTTGCTGACGTTCAGGGAGAGGCTGTTTTCCTGGCACCATCCCGCCAGGACCTTGACCTCTTCCAGGTAGGCCCTCTCGTCGTTGGCAGAGATCAGGCCCACCACCACTGTGTCGTCAGCAAATTTGACGATTGTATTGCTACTCCGCTGAGCCACACAGTCGTGTGTGTACAGGGAGTAGAGGAGGGGACTCAGAACACAGCCCTGGGGGGCCCCTATGTTGAGGGTGATGGATGAGGAGGTGCAGTTGCCTGCTCTCACCACCTGGGGTCTGCCAGTCAGGAAGTCCAAGACCCACTGGCAGAGGTTATAGCCCAAGCCCAGGTCCCTGAGCTTGGCTATGAGTATGGAGGGGACTATGGTATTGAATGCCGAGCTGTAGTCGATGAATAGCATTCTCACATAGTTCCCCTGCCTCTTGTCCAGGTGTGATGCTGCTGTGTGCAGCACATGGGATATGGCGTCCTCCGTGGACCTGTTGGGGCGGTATGCAAATTGCAGGGGGTCCATGTTGATGGGGAGGGAGGAGCAGATGTAGCCCTTTACTAGCTTCTCGAAGCACTTCATGGCTATGGAGGTGAGAGCTACAGGGCGGTAGTCGTTGAGGCAAGCAGGCTTGGATTTTTTGGGTACAGGGATAATAGTGGACTTCTTCAGGCAGGTGGGGATGACAGCCTGTTCTAAGGACAGGTTAAATATGTCAGTGAATACTGGGGCCAGTTGGTCGGCACAGACTTTTAGGACGCGGCCGGGGATGCCGTCTGGACCTGCTGCCTTCCTGATATTCACTTTTTTAAAGGTCCGCCTCACCTCATGCTCTGTTACCCTGAACACTGCGCCTCCATCAGCAGCCGACCCCCCCCCCCCCATTGCCGAGGCTTGTGAGCTGGTGTTGTTATTACCAGCATCAAACCTCGCATAGAAGGTATTGAGGTCATTTGCTAAGGAGATGTCACTGTTCAGTTTGAGGGAGGCGCCTTTGTAGTCTGTCATCGTTTTGAGCCCCTGCCACATAGCTCTAGAGTCAGCTTGTTCAAACTGGAGTTCAATTTTATCCCTGTAGCGTCGTTTGGCCTCTGACACAGTCCTCCTTACGTTGTATCGCGCCACCTTGTGGTCATTCATGTTGCCTGCCTCTAGGCCGTCGTTGTATGCTTTGGTGCGCTCTCTCAGAGCTTCACGGACGGATTTGTCTACCCAGGGTTTTTGATTTGGGTAAACTTTCATTTTGGTAGTGGGGATTGTTTCTTTCACCCTAGTACAGACATAGTCCAGCACTGTCTCCGTGTAGGCATTAATGTTATCTGTGTCGCGGAACACATTCCAGTCTGTGTTGTGAAACACTGACCGGATCGTATCCTCTGACGTCACATCCCATTTCTGCACCTCTCGCGAGACCACGGGAGTACTTTTAATTTTCTGTCTGTACTTCGGTGTAAGAAAAATTGATGCGTGATCTGACTTACCGAAGCCACTATCAGAATGAGCCTTGTAGCCACCTTTAAATTGCGTGTAACAGTGATCTAGGATGTTACCGCCTCTGGTGTTGCAAGTCACATGCTGATAGAAGTCAGGTAATACCTTTCTCAGATTGGCGCTATGGATGCAATAAGGCAAAATGATGTAAAATAAACAACGAAATGTGTGTTATTGACGTTTTATTGTCACTAGTTTCATAGAAGACATGTTTAGGAAGCAAAATATAACAAAATCTCAAAATCAACAAAAAAAGGATATTTGACTATTCACCTGCAGTGTCTCGCCTTAATTGATAATTTGGTGTATACTATGTCCTTCAGCCTATATGGAGCTACTATATTTTCTTCTAAATTTCTCCAGGACACTGATGCTTGGGGATCAAACCATGTTGTCAGTGGTCTTAAAGTGTACGCCTTAAAATAGTGGTAGAAATCTGGAAATGCCATACCACCGTCTGCTTTGTTTCTCTGTGCGGTGGATCTTTTTATACGTGGTGGTTTGTTATTCCAAATAAATTTGTATGTGGAGGAGTGTAATTCTTTCCAGTAACCCTTTGGAGGGGGTAACGGTAGCATTGAGCTGAAGAAGTTGATTCTAGGTAGGACGTCCATCTTAACTATTGATATCCGTGCCTGTACTGAGTTTTTAAGTTTTGACCACCTGACAAGGTCGTATTTGATTTTGTTTTGGATTTTTATGTAATTGTGCTTCACCGTTTGGCTTATGGTAGGAAATATTTCAACTCCCAAGCATCTAAAGTGTTTTACCATAGGTATCTCTACTGGGAGGGTTATATTTCTTTTTGCAGGGGCGTTAAGTGGGAGGAAGGCCGACTTCGGCCAATTTATCCTAAATCCCGATAAATCTCCAAAGTCCTCAATCAACTTGAGAAGATGAGGCAATGCGGTGTTGGGGTTTTGCATGAACAGTATTACGTCTTCCGCATTGTAATGTTTCTGTCCTCAATGAAGAAACTGGGGTTCTTTGAATATCATTTATTTAGGTCCTGGTAGTAGTTAGGTAGCATACAACAGGTAGGTAGGTAACGTATATGTCAACATGCAACATGTGTCTCATTATGACATTTATAGAGACTGTGTAGTCGTGGTACCCTGGTAGATGGGGCCATCTAGTGGTTAGTATAAATCACCACATCCTCCTTTCTATGAATGCTATACCGGCATACAACAATAAATGTAAACATTTCTGTTGACTCAAAACAGTCATCTCTTAGTTTTTTTTCTACTGTTGCTATTTGCAAATACAATTATCTTTATTTACTTTAACTTGCATACCATAAATCAACGTTATATATATACATCATGCTCTATAATTATTTTCCTTTTGCCTCTTCAATTTTTTTTTTCTTTTTATATTTTTTTAATGCAAAAGGATAGAGCTCTGTGCTGTTCTTTACAAATACTGAAGTCTGTCAGGTGGTCTAGACTGACGTGTAGATCTTCTCAGTACTGGTGTTGAAGGTGTCTGGTCAGCTGGTGGTGGCAAGTCTGTCAGCCCAGCTGTCGGTGGTGCTGCTGTGGTGCAAACTTCGTCATCAGCTGTTGACCGTTCTCCAAGTGTCTCTGGTGTTTTCAACAAGCTTCGTCGATTCCTTCTTAGGACTTGACCCTCTTCTGTTCTGACGGTGTAGGATCTAGGACCCACTTCCTCCAGAACTGTGGCTCTCCTGTCCCAGTATTTAGAATCCTGTAGTCTCACTGTGTCACGCCGTGACAGTGGTACTAGACCTTTTGAGACTTTGTCATAGTTTGTTTTCTGTCTGTTTTGCAGACACTTCTGTTTCTGTCTCACGATGTTATTCTTCTTCCGTTTTGCAGTGCAAGGAAGTGTGGTTCACAGCCTCCGTCCCATCAGAAGCTCAGCAGGAGACAGTCCATGCTCTGTAACTCAGTAGAGCTAGATATGGATCAGAACCACTCTCTTTTGCCTTCAGGAGCAGCCTCTTTACTATGCCCACACCTTTCTCTGCTTTACCATTGGATTGGGCATACAGGGGACTTGAGGTTACATGCTGGAAATCATATTCTTCTGCAAAGTTTTGGAACTCCTTACAGTTGTAAGCTGGTCCGTTGTCAGAAACGAGAACCTGGCAAATTCCATGTCTCGCAAAGATAGATTTCATATGTGTAATCACACAAGTAGCTGTCATGCTGGAAAGCAGTGCTATCTCTGGATAGTTAGAAAAATTGTCTATAACCAGTAGATAATTCTTTCCATCCAGGTGGAACAAGTCAGTTCCCACTTTTTGCCAAGGCACCTTAGGTAGGTCTGCAGTTACCATGGGCTCTTTCTGCTGCGTCGTATGGTGTTTCAGACAGGTTACACAGCTCGAGACCATCTTGTCAATGTCTGTGTTGATGCCTGGCCAATATATTGACGTTCTGGCCCTTCTCTTACATTTCTCCATTCCGAGGTGCCCCTCGTGAAGTCTCTTCAACATCTCTTGTCTCAGTGACTGAGGAATGACAATTGTGTTCTTTCTGAGTAACAGTCCATCTATCACACTCAGCTCTGCTCGGATGTTGTAATATTGCTGACAGTCTCCTTTAGGCCAGCTCTTTTTCATATTGGTCATGACCCTCTGTAACAGGGGGTCCTTTTCCGTTTCTGCTGAAATCTGTTTAGATTTTCTGTCTGACACAGGCAGTGATTTTGCAATCAAGTTTACATGAAATTCAACATCAGCCTCCGTCGAGCTCACTGGTGCGTCACTCTGTGTCGTTGCCCTGGACAGAGCATCAGCCATCACAATGTGTTTACCTGGTGTGTATATCAGCTCGAAATCATAACGTTACAGCTTCATCATCAGTCTCTGTATGCGTGGTGACATCTCACTGAGGGTTTTCTTTATGATGGAGATCAACGGCTTGTGGTCTGTCTCTGCCACAAATCTTGGTAGGCCATACACATAACTGTGGAATTTTTCAAATCCATAGACTAGTCCTAAACACTCCTTTTCAATTTGTGCATAGCGACATTCAGTTACTGTCATCGTTCTTGATGCATAGGCAACTGGCCTCCAATCATCTCCATCCGCTTGTAGCAGCACTGCTCCAATCCCATCTTTGGATGAGTCAGTGGAAATCTTTATCCTTTTGGACGGGTCAAAAATGTGTATTGAATGTACAGTACTTTGTGCTGTCTTCAGGGGCGGACCTAGCCCATTTGGCGCCCTAGGCGAGATTCACCACTGCGCCGCAACCCCCCCCCCCCCCCCCCCCCCCCCCCCCAAATGTTTTTTTTTTTTTTTTTTTTTTTTTACGGCTTTTTTCTTCATAGTTCTCTAACGTTAGACTTTCTTTCCTCAACGTTCAATTCTATAAACACTTGACCGATACCCATCAATGCACAGCGCTCTAGCATGTTCTGATTGTGAACACCTAAAGCTGAGGCTCAGACCGACCGACCGTTTTAGATTTTTGGCTCATTTTCCCTTATGTTAGAATTTCTTTAATGTAAAAATAATGGTTGCAGATATAGAGGGGGGCGCCAAAACTGCACAAAAGAATTAAAAAAAAAAAAAAAAAAAAAAAAAAACTTTTTTTTGGCGCCCCCCTCTGGGTGGCTCTCTAGGCGACCGCCTATATCGCCTGTAGGAAGGTCCGCCCCTGGCTGTCTTTGTGCAGTTTGATCTGCCAAAAGCCCTGTGAAGCATCCAATTTACTGAAATACCTTGCACCGGCCATTTCACTTGTTATTTCCTCTCTTGTTGGAATCTGATAATGCTCTCTTTTTATGTTTGCATTTAGGTCTTTTGGATCCATGCACAGACGTATATCACCATTTGGCTTCTTGGCACACACCATCGAATTCACCCACTCAGTGGGATCCTCCACTCTCTTTATCACCCCCAGTGACATCATTCGGTCGAGCTCTTGCTTCACCTTTTCTCTGAGCGGTGCTGGAACCCGCCTGGGAGCATGTATGACTGGCTGTGCATCCTCTTTTAGTTGGATCTTATAGGTGTATGGTAAGACACCAAATGTTATGGTTTGTAACCGACCCCAATCGCACAACACAAGACAGGTATGAGAGTAAGCCAAGAACGGGTATTTATTGAAAACAATCAGAAAAAAAGGCACTGTCCCTTTAAGGGAGAACACCAATACTGGAGAAACAAGAAAAGGGAAAGGCCCAGTGCCTTTAAGAGGCGAGCTGGCTAAGGGGAAGGCAAAGGGAAGGCTAAAGGAAACAGGGCCGGGGCAAGGGACAAGGCAGGAACAGGGAGGAACTAGGAGGAACTGGACAGGGAGGACTAGGAGGACTAGAGAGGGGAGACAGGGACAGAGGCCCGCGGAGGCGGGCTGGGGACAGGGAGGACTGGGAGGACTAGAGTGGGAAAAACAGGGAACAGAGACCCGCGGAGGCGGGCTGGGGAGTGGGAGGACTGGGAGGACTAGATAGGGAGGACTAGGAGGACAAGGGAAAAACAGGGTAAGGCCTTGGAACAGAGCGAGGGCTGGAGCTGCATACTGGGACAGAGAAAACAGGGTAAGGCCTAGGAAAAAGCATTAATGAAGTTGCTGCTCTGCAGCTTCTCCCGGGATGGTAGACTGGGGAAGCAGGTGGGAACATCAGAGCCGCTCTGCAGACTTCTCTCGGCAGATCTCCGAGGTGGGTAAACGGAACCGAGAGGGAGAGAGGGAGTGGGTTAACTCAGTGCAGTTGGAACAGAGCAGGTGACAGGAGAGGTGACTTGTAACCAAAAACAGAGTTATCCAAGTGAGAGAATCTTCGGTGTATATACACACTGTGAGTAAACGTCCCAAACACAAATCCACGTGATGAATATCTTCGGTGTGTAAACACACAGTGAGTCAACGTCCCAAACACAAAACCACGTGATAAATATCTTCGGTGTGAAAACACACAGTGAGGCGATGTAAAGGCCAAAATATTATCCCAATGAAAACAATCCAAAAAAGGCTAAAACGCTGGGTGAGTGACTGTCTAATAAAAAGCTGGAAATCGTCAGTGTTTTATAAACACACGAAA
This sequence comes from Notolepis coatsorum, assembly GCF_963971535.1. Lineage (NCBI taxonomy): Eukaryota > Metazoa > Chordata > Actinopteri > Aulopiformes > Paralepididae > Notolepis > Notolepis coatsorum. Next base: position 75,986,293 of record NC_140172.1, on the reverse strand, counting down.
AACGGAATTGGATCAAAGACAGTCATAAAAAACTCACCCAGGCGTTGTGCGTAAAGAGCGTTGGAACAGAACGGGGCGAGAGCGTCGCCACCGGGGAACCGGTTGTCCAAGCGGAGGTCAGAGTGGTGCGCGACTGCTTGGAGTGCGCGCCGGTACAGAGGACGCATCTGGAGTGCGTCTGCGCGGAAGAGCGTGCCAGGCTCGGAGGTCAGGATGGTGCGCGTCTGCTCCGTGGAGGTCTGAATGCGCGCCTGGAGTGAAGAGCGCATCAGCTGCGTCGAGGTCTGGATGCGCGCCTGGAGTGACGAGCGCATCTGCTGCGTGGAGGTCTGGATGCGCGCCTGGTTGGAAGCTGCGCAGAGGTCTGGATGAGCGTCAGGACGTCTGCTGTGCGGGAGTCTGAAGTGGAACACTGGGAAGCCTCCCGTGGAAGTCTAGAGAGCGCAGTCCAGTGTCTACCTCAGGCAACGGCGACAGGAGGCGAAGGCTGGAGCGCATGTCACGCCGGAGATGAAAACAGCATAAACAGACAGAGGACCTCCCGAAGGAGTCCTGGTGATAGAGAAAATGAAACCGAATGAAACGGCATGTTACGGCACGACCCCACGAGGGACAGAGGGGAAGAGCCAGGTACTTAAAGCCCACAGGGGAACTAATTAGAATGCACCACAGGTGCGTGAAGGTAATTGATACTTGAAACTAAAAGTGTGTGTTCGGCACAAGACCAATCAAACACACAATGACAGGTAGTCCAAGGTGTGGCCGCTGAGAGCAAACGAGAGTAACGAACTCGAGGGTGGGGGCTAGTGAGGTGAGTGAGAAGGGAATTCCTTAACAGTAGGCTTAAAGGAACAGAGAGAGTAGGTGAGCAGCGGACAAAACCTCACAGTACCCCCCCCTCAACGGGAGCCACCCGGCGACCCAAAAATACAGACAGAGTGGCAGGGGACAAAACAAGGCAAAAAACAAAAGGTACTGGGCCAAGCCAGCAGGGGAAGCCACAACAAAAGTGGGGCCAGCAAAAGAACAGGGTAGCCGAGGGGTAACTAGGGTAGCAGAGGGGCAACTGGAGGAGCTGAGGGGTAACCAGAGGAGCTGAGGGGTAACTAGAGGAGCAGAGGGGTAACCATGGTAGCTGAGGGGTAAGTAGGGTAGCTGAGGGGTAACTAAGAGGAGCACCGGGAAAAGGGCTAGCAGAGGGAAGGTTAGCTGCCAGGGCACTGATAGCTACAGGGCCTATGCTAGCTGTACTGCTACATCAACATAGAGGCTGCGCTAGCTGCCGGAGCTAGGCTAGCAGAGGGAAAGGGTAGCTGCCAGGGCACTGATAGCTACAGGGCCTATGCTAGCAGTACTGCTACATCAACATAGAGGCTGCGCTAGCTGCCGGAGCTAGGCTAGCAGAGGGAAAGGGTAGCTGCCAGGGCACTGATAGCTACAGGGCCTATGCTAGCTGTACTGCTACATTAACATAGAGGCTGCGCTAGCTGCCGGAGCTAGGCTGGCAGACAGGGCTGGACCAGCATGAGAGAACAAGCTAGCTGGAAGGACAGTCCTAGCTGTAAGGAACTGACCTTGCTAGCTGAAGGGGCAATCCTAGCAGTGGGATAAACTGACCTTGCTAGCTGAAAAGGCAGTCCTAGCAGTGGGATAAACTACACAAAAAGTGGAGGCCATGCAGAGGGACTGGGTTAGCTGCCTGGGCATGGCTAGCTACAGGGCCTATGCCAGCTGCAAGGGCTGCATTAACATAGAGGCTGTGCTAACAGCCGGGGCTAAGCTAGCAGACTGGGGCCATGCAGAGGGACTGGGTTAGCTGCCAGGGCATGGCTAGCTACAGGGCCTATGCCAGCAGCAAGGGCTGTATTAACATAGAGGCTGTGCTAGCAGCCGGGGCAAAGCTAGCAGACAGGGGCCATGCTGGTAGTAGAGGCCTAACAAGCTGCAGGGGAGCTAACGAGGCTAACAGGGAAGCAAAAAGGGGAGTCAACAGGCTAACAGGGGAGCTAAACAGGGCTAACAGGGAAGCTAGAGGGGAACTAGAGGGAACAAGAAAAAAAAAGGCAAACTCAACATACACCGTCTGTGCTGGCTGGGGTCGTCGATTTGGTGGGGTCGTACTGTTATGGTTTGTAACCGACCCCAATCGCACAACACAAGACAGGTATGAGAGTAAGCCAAGAACGGGTATTTATTGAAAACAATCAGAAAAAAAGGCACTGTCCCTTTAAGGGAGAACACCAATACTGGAGAAACAAGAAAAGGGAAAGGCCCAGTGCCTTTAAGAGGCGAGCTGGCTAAGGGGAAGGCAAAGGGAAGGCTAAAGGAAACAGGGCCGGGGCAAGGGACAAGGCAGGAACAGGGAGGAACTAGGAGGAACTGGACAGGGAGGACTAGGAGGACTAGAGAGGGGAGACAGGGACAGAGGCCCGCGGAGGCGGGCTGGGGACAGGGAGGACTGGGAGGACTAGAGTGGGGAAAACAGGGAACAGAGACCCGCGGAGGCGGGCTGGGGAGTGGGAGGACTGGGAGGACTAGATAGGGAGGACTAGGAGGACAAGGGAAAAACAGGGTAAGGCCTTGGAACAGAGCGAGGGCTGGAGCTGCATACTGGGACAGAGAAAACAGGGTAAGGCCTAGGAAAAAGCATTAATGAAGTTGCTGCTCTGCAGCTTCTCCCGGGATGGTAGACTGGGGAAGCAGGTGGGAACATCAGAGCCGCTCTGCAGACTTCTTTCGGCAGATCTCCGAGGTGGGTAAACGGAACCGAGAGGGAGAGAGGGAGTGGGTTAACTCAGTGCAGTTGGAACAGAGCAGGTGACAGGAGAGGTGACTTGTAACCAAAAACAGAGTTATCCAAGTGAGAGAATCTTCGGTGTATATACACACTGTGAGTAAACGTCCCAAACACAAATCCACGTGATGAATATCTTCGGTGTGTAAACACACAGTGAGTCAACGTCCCAAACACAAAACCACGTGATAAATATCTTCGGTGTGAAAACACACAGTGAGGCGATGTAAAGGCCAAAATATTATCCCAATGAAAACAATCCAAAAAAGGCTAAAACGCTGGGTGAGTGACTGTCTAATAAAAAGCTGGAAATCTTCAGTGTTTTATAAACACACGAAAAACGGAATTGGATCAAAGACAGTCATAAAAAACTCACCCAGGCGTTGTGCGTAAAGAGCGTTGGAACAGAACGGGGCGAGAGCGTCGCCACCGGGGAACCGGTTGTCCAAGCGGAGGTCAGAGTGGTGCGCGACTGCTTGGAGTGCGCGCCGGTACAGAGGACGCATCTGGAGTGCGTCTGCGCGGAAGAGCGTGCCAGGCTCGGAGGTCAGGATGGTGCGCGTCTGCTCCGTGGAGGTCTGAATGCGCGCCTGGAGTGAAGAGCGCATCAGCTGCGTCGAGGTCTGGATGCGCGCCTGGAGTGACGAGCGCATCTGCTGCGTGGAGGTCTGGATGCGCGCCTGGTTGGAAGCTGCGCGGAGGTCTGGATGAGCGTCAGGACGTCTGCTGCGCGGGGGTCTGAAGTGGAACACTGGGAAGCCTCCCGTGGAAGTCTAGAGAGCGCAGTCCAGTGTCTACCTCAGGCAACGGCGACAGGAGGCGAAGGCTGGAGCGCATGTCACGCCGGAGATGAAAACAGCATAAACAGACAGAGGACCTCCCGAAGGAGTCCTGGTGATAGAGAAAATGAAACCGAATGAAACGGCATGTTACGGCACGACCCCACGAGGGACAGAGGGGAAGAGCCAGGTACTTAAAGCCCACAGGGGAACTAATTAGAATGCACCACAGGTGCGTGAAGGTAATTGATACTTGAAACTAAAAGTGTGTGTTCGGCACAAGACCAATCAAACACACAATGACAGGTAGTCCAAGGTGTGGCCGCTGAGAGCAAACGAGAGTAACGAACGCGAGGGTGGGGGCTAGTGAGGTGAGTGAGAAGGGAATTCCTTAACAGTAGGCTTAAAGGAACAGAGAGAGTAGGTGAGCAGCGGACAAAACCTCACACCAAACCCTTTAAATACATCAGTATACTGATCCACTATTGTCTCTATGTCATTCTGTGCATTTGTTTTGATGCTATACATCCCTTTGACTAAACCCAATTGTTCACATGCCTCATCTCCCAAAAGTGAGTCATGTCCATCTGGAACTATTTCAAACATGAGGTGATGCTCTTTGCCTTTAACTCTCACCTTCAGTCTGCACATTCCTTTTGTGGGGATGGGCTGTCCATTGTAGGCTTTGAGTGGAATGGGATTAGGATGAATGTGGGGCTTCACTTTCATGTTTCTGATGTGAAGTTCATTTATCATATTAGCCTTTGCTCCTGTATCCAGTTTAAAAGCAATTACAGCTAAATTTATATGCAAGAGCTCGGTCCACTTGTCCTGCTCCACTCTATTCACACTTGTCTGTCTGTCCTCATCCTGTGTCACCATGCCCACAAAGAAGGAATCACACAGGTCATTTTCTCGTGTGTACACGTTCCCCTCTGCCTTTTTTTTCCTTGGCAAAGCATTGCTTGGAAAAGTGATTTTGTCCTTGACACTTATGGCACATTTTTCCATATGCTGGGCATTGTCTTGGTGCATGACGAGTACCACATCTTTTACATTGAAAGATGTCTGATCCCTTTTGTTGATTGTACCGCCCCCTTTCTCCCTTGTTGTAGGGCTTCCTCGTTACCATAGCAACCGCTGCTCCGTCTCTAGCGTCTCCCGCAAATGTTCTGGCATGCTGTACTGCTAATTCACTTGCGTGACATATTCTCACAGCTGATTCAAGGGTTAGCTCTGTCTCCCGCAGTAACCTCTCCCTCAGTTTCGAATCCAGTACGCCAAACACAATTTGATCACGGATCATAGAGTCGTGCACATCTCCAAAATTACACGTTCTAGCTTTTAGCTTTAAGTCCGTTAGAAACACATCACAACTTTCAGCAGACTGTTGCATCCTCGAGCGAAACACATACCTTTCAAAGGTTTCGTTCTTCTTCGGGGAACAGTGTTCATCAAACTTCTTGACAACCTCCGAAAATTTCTCTCTGTCATCTGCATCGGCGAACACAAACGTGTTATACACTTCCACAGCTTGTTGTCCCACGATGGTCAGAAGCAGTGCAATTCGCCTCGTTTCAGACTTCCCCTCCAGTCCAACAGCCATCAGGTACAGCATGAAATGCTGTTTGAAGGTACGCCACTCATAATCCACATTACCAGTCCAATTCACAGCGTCCGGCGGCTTCACACTTTCCATCATGACGACTCGTGAGTCGTGATTACACTCCTGGTACCATGTAATGTTTCTGTCCTCAATGAAGAAACTGGGGTTCTTTGAATATAATTTATTTAGGTCCTGGTAGTAGTTAGCAGTGGCGTCGCGTGGGTAAAATAACAGGGGAAGCCAAAAAAAATTATTAAAAGAAAATTATTAAATATTTTTATTAATATATATTTTTTTGTCAAGCAGTCACCATGTACACTACAGTATGGCTCGGCGGCCAGTCAAACTTTCTTAACAGATTGCAGAATGGGTACAATACAGTACGGCTCAATACACACAATTGTATAAGGGGATGCAGACCAGAGAAAGACGTTTGTCTTGTTTACATCAGGGTCCCCCATTTTCAATTCATAGTGACATTTATGACATACAAGACATCATGACATCAAATATACAGTACTGTTACCCATAGATCCTGACAGAGTATATACATATGATGGGGAGGGGACTGTACATTAGGAGGGGGTGGGTGGGTGGGAGAGAAATATACATACGGCCGGGAGAGAATATGACTGTCTATTAGACAAACGTGACAAGACAAACATATTTCTCTGGTCTGCATCCCCTTAACAATTGTGTGTATTGAGCCGTACTGTATTGTACACATTCTGCAATCTGTTAAATAAAGTTTTCATTCATTCATTCATTCATTCATTCATTCATTCATTCACGTGTCTGTTGCGCGGCGCGCCCAGCCATCAGAGAGCTCCTACTGTAAAATGCGGAAGCAGCCATTTCAGCCTCAGTTTTACTCGTTTATAAAAATTATTTAAAATGTTTATTAGCAACGCCGAGCTTTCAAACCCCGCCGCATCTGTGTGTGAAACCCTAATGGAACGCTGGGTACCTTTGACATTTATATGCGATATATTTTGGACCCACCGCTAGCTTTTAAGCAGTGCTTGATGGTGCACATTAACCTGGCTACTACGGAGGAATAAGTGACTGCGTATTCCAGCCCCTGGCTTGCATTGCAGTCATGAAAGGGTCTACAAGCTTGCCTGATAACGTTAGTTAGTCAGTCAGGCTGCTCAGTGCTTACCTGGTCAATAATGTGGTCCTCCTCTTGCCAGATAGATTTGTTAAATCATAATATCCACAGTGGTGTGCTCTGCTGGTCCTCAGTAAATGTCCCGCCGGCGAAAATAAGTTGCTATTAAAGTGCTAAATGTTAGATACACTAATAGAGGATTCGAACGTGCCCGCTCTGTTAATAACATTTTCAATCAATCCCGCGAGGGGATGATGTTCAGACATGTTTGTAGTAGACTACTAGACTGAGTGACGCCAGACAGTTTTATACTACTAATGGGATGTCACGTTAGGTAGTCAGGTGGAAACGTGAACTTCTGACCTGCCCCGCCTCCAGGGGGGAAAATATGCTGAGTGTTTTCCTCCCAGCTCCGTTTTAAACTTTTAGGGTGTGGCAGTCAGCTCGAATCTGATTGGCTAGGATCGGATTTGGACTCTATAATGCTGGAAGCCTGGAGAAAGAGACCTACCCACTGCCTCTCTCCTATACTAGCTGCAGTGAGCACAGTGAGTCTGACAGTGTGTTAGAGGGAGTGAGAAGGAGAAGAGGGAGACATTTAAAAAAAAAATATATATATATATATATAACACAGATGCACAGATGAAAAAGAATGTAAACTATATTAATTTTTTTTTCTTTTCATATTTCATATTTGATATGAATTTATAGGGAGGCATGGCTTCCGTTGGCTTCCATAAGGATTCGCCACTGGTAGTTAGGTAGTAGCATACAACAGGTAGGTAGGTAACGTACATGTCAACATGCAACAGGTGTCTCATTATGACATTTATAGAGACTGTGTAGTCGTGGTACCCTGGTAGATGGGGCCATCTAGTGGTTAGTATAAATCACCACACGCATATAAACTAATTTTGTGTTGTGTGCCCTTGATTACGATTGGTTCTATGGATTGGGATTGTCTTATATATTGTGCTAAAGGCTCTAATGATAGATCGAATAGTCCGGGACTAAGAGGGCAACCCTGTCTGGAAGAACGTGATACCGGAAAGATTTCTGAGGTGATTGTGCCTGTTGTAATCATGGCCGATGGGTCTTTGTATAATACTTTAATCATATCTATGAATCCTTTTCCTAACCCCATCCTTTCTAATACTGCCCATAGATACGACCATTCCAACCTGTCAAAAGCTTTCATTGCATCCAGGGACAGCATCGCCTTAGGTGTGTTTTGCGTTGACTCTTAGGCTATGGTTAGACTAGTGTATTCCTGGCGTTTTTTAATACGTTTTTGACGACGTTTGATGTCCTATCTACACAGAAATGCGTTTTTTGGCGTTTTTTTGTGGATACGGCTGAAACGCAAAATTGTGTTTGCGTTTGGAGATACGCAAAAAAAACGCTTCGACAACAGCGTGTAGTCAGCACGGAGCAGTTGTTGCGAAAACGCCCATGCGCAGTAGATACCATCTGCGTGCCCTTCCGGTGACAACAGTGTGTGTGTTTGGGACAGAGGCAGAGCTCCGTGTCCCAAATAGCTTCAGCTACCATGTGTTGTCAAGTTATTGTTATAATGACCCCAGTCCAAGCTACAACAGTCTGCATTCCCTTAACAATTGTTTGTATTGAGCCGTATTGTATTGTACCCATATGCAATATGTTAAATAAAGTTTACATCCATTCATTCTGCTAGCATTACCGATTGCATGAGCAGCTGGCTAACGTGAGCTATCAGGATTCAGACCCTGTTAGCTCAGAGTTCCTCTTTCAACTTAACAAGCATTAAACAAAATGGCCCAGTCATCTATTCACCTTTGTTTAATACACACAGCGTTGTCTCTAATGTTATCTAACTACTGATAGCTCGCGATATCATCAGTTTTGATGCTGGCTAAGTAGCGTGAGCTAACGTTAGCTTCTAGCCACAATGCTATATTGTTATAATGGCATACTCCATTGACGTTAGCATGCAGCTAACAATGCTACCGATCGTTTTTTAGACTAAACTATCCGCTCTTGGTGGTCACTTGTGTTGATGTTAGTTTTGTTTCATCAACAAATGACAGGCAGAACACACAGTGAATGTATCCGTTTTGTTTATTGCACTTTTATTAGGCTTTGCTGAAAAATTATTGCTGCATTGAGTTTGAGCAAGATGGTGGCACGGCATAGGCGCCTGCCTTATTGACATTTTCTTTGCTGGAGCTTCCACCAGGAAGTGTATTGGCACATTCGTTCTGATTGGTTGAAATTGCCTTCATGTTTGCCACCTACTGCCACCTACTGCTTTGGCAGTGTACTACATCAGTGTGCTCGGCTGACAAAAACGAAAAAAAAACGAAAGTGTGACTCGAGGCGCATGACGTCGCGGCGATACGCGGCGATACGTATAAGAAAACAATACGAAATGATACGAAAGGTGTAACCGCAGCCTTAATCGCATAGCTAATAGGTGACTTGGTTTGGAACCTTGGGAGTACTGCTGTTGTCTTGTGCTATGTATTTGCATTTCAGATTGTTGTCTGTATATGGCGTTAATCTCTTTTTTTAGTGTATTGACTTGATTTTCCAGTCGAACCGAGTTGTTGTATTGTAAAGAATTAAATAACGTTGAGTAAAGTGTTTCCATTTCAGCCAGTTTTGAGCATCGATTCTTGCGTATTTGGGAGGAAAAGCTATCAGTGAAATCCTTGATCATTCCCTTTGCCGACATCCATAATATTCTGGGGTCCTGCACCGAATTCGCATTCATCCGTAGGAATACCGTAAGAGCTTCTTTGATTTGTGTAATGAATTCCTTGTTATTAAGCAGCATCGTGTTAAATCGCCATCTTGGGGCTCGGGATGATAGTATACCAAATGTTCCTTTTAGGAGTAAATAACAGTGATCTGATAATGCATTGGGTATTGTGAGGAGGCGGCCAAGCGAAGGAAAAATGCAGTCCGAGTCAGGTTGCCATCACCCAGTGGTTGGTTTTTTATTCTATTTGTTCTTTTGCTCCCCAGTGGGAAAAAACGGGAAAAAACATATTTTAACATAAATACAAAAATAATACAAAATTATTCAACTTTCTTTTAACAAATATAAACAACTAGGCCCTTGGCTAAGGGACCTAGGTCTTAGTACGGCTGTGTCTCGCTTCCAAGCCTGTCACTACTTCTCCCCGAGAGGAGCCTCCATCCCTGGCTTTATGCTGGAAGCTCCTCCTACAGGGACAAACCAAAAACAAACAATCAATTAATCAATACAGACATCAATTTACACATCCAATAACTCTGGACAACATGGATACATTACTCCATCATGTTCTATCATCACCAAACACTAAACAGTGTTTAGGGCGCTTCCTAAACCTATTCCCCTCTCGTTATGAAAATCCCCCCCCCCTGTACTCTACCACACTTGGTTCCTTCCGAATCTCCCCTCCAGAAAAGGCCCTGGCCTCTCCCAGTTCTGGTTGGGCAGCCAGAGATCCTACAAGGAACCAAGTGGGAGCACAGACAAACGGTATTTATCAACAAATGCATGTACTTTAATTCTACATAACATGTTATGCTTTAAACCAATGTGTCTGTATTACAAAACAACATAACAAAACAAACTAGGCCGAAGGCCTAAACTAAATGTTTGGCCGCATGACCACATGTGGGAACAGGTCAAACCACTTAAGGCCCATGTGCATCCCTACTTACAGGGCATGGGATAGCCCCATGACATTACCCCCCCCTTCTGGAGTAGACACTTGTGGCGTTCTGGAGAGGTAGTCTGCTGTACAGTTCTCCTTCCCTTTCCTATACAGTACCTCGAAGTCAAAAGGTTGCATGGCAAGGAACCATCTCGTGATCCTGGAGTTGGTGTCCCTCATGTTCCCCAGCCAAGACAGTGCCCGATGGTCAGTCTCCAGGCTGAATCTCCTGCCCAACAGGTAGTATCGGAGAGAGTCCAGTGCCCACTTGATGGCAAGGCACTCCTTTTCCACGATGGAATACCTGACTTCGTGAGAGTTGAGCTTCCTGCTGATGTAAGCAATGGGCTGGAGATTACCCGGTTTCCCTTGCAACAAGGCGGCTCCAATACCCAGATCCGATGCATCCGTTTGGACTGTGAATGGCTGCTCAAAGTCAGGACTCTTAAGCAGGGGCTCACTGCACAACGAGGTCTTCAAATCCTGGAAGGCCTCCTCACACCCGTCCGTCCACCGCACTTTGTTGGGCTCGTTCTTCCTCGTGAGGTTCGTGAGAGGCACAGCAACAGTTGAGAAGTCAGGTATAAACCGCCTGTACCAGCCAACCAAACCCAGGAAGGACTTGACCTGAGTCTTGGTCGTGGGCCTCTGAGCGGACTTGATAGCATCAACCTTCCCCACCTGCGGTCGGATCAGTCCCTTCCCCAACACAAAACCCAGGTACCTGGTCTCCTGCTTGGCCAGTGAGCACTTGTCAGGGCGGATGGTGAGGCCTGCTTTCCTGATCCTCTGCAAGACCTCCTCGAGATGACACAGGTGCTCCTCCCAGCTGTTGCTGTAGATCACTATATCATCCAGGTAAGCAGTGGCAAAGGCCTCTGTGCCCGACAGGACCTTGTCCATCATTCTCTGGAATGTCGCCGGCGCTCCACGAAGTCCGAAAGGAAGGACCGTGAACTGGAAATGACCAAAGGGGGTTCGGAAAGCCGTGATCTCTCTGCTCCCTGCTGTAAGGGGAACCTGCCAGTACCCTTTGCAGAGATCAAGAGTGCTAATGAAGCTGGCGCCTCCTAGCCTCTCCACCAGATCATCGATCCTGGGCATGGGGTACAAATCAAATTTACTCACCCCATTGATCTTCCGAAAGTCCAAACAAAACCTCAGGGTGCCATCCTTCTTTGGGACCAAGATGACTGGGCTGCTCCACTCACTGGAGGAGGGCTCAATCACCCCCAGTTCCCTCATCATTTCCAACTCCTTCCTCAGCACCGGTAACAGACGTTCTGGCACCCTATAGACTGGCTGACGAAGGGGCTTAGTCTCCTTCAAAGTGATGTGGTGGTGCACCATGTCCGTGCGCCCCGGAGTCTCCATGCAGAGATGGAGGGGCAAGATCCGAAGGAGCTCTTCTCTCCTTCCTGCTGAAAGGTGGTCCATGTCCAGCTTCTTCCCCTCCTCCCGACCGGGTAGGTACTGCTCCATGGGTTCCTCCTCTTCCTCCACTGCCTGGATGAAGAGCGAGTGCGGTACAGGTGTCACAGAGACTGGGCGGGGGTGCCATTTCTTGAGCATGTTTATATTGAAAATCTGAAGTGGCTGCCTCCTCTCTGGCATGTGGATCTTATACGTTACCGGCCCCATCTTCTGCTTGACCCGGAATGGGCCCTGCCACCTTGCCAACAGTTTGTGCTCTGACGTTGGCAAAAGCAACAAGACTTCCTCCCCAGGTTCCAAGCTCCGCTGTCTTGCCGACCGGTCATACCACTCCTTCTGCTTGGCTTGGGACTTCAGAAGGTTTTCACGTGCCATTGTGGTGGTCCTCATGAGCGTCTCTCGCATTTTCAGGACAAACGAGATGACGTTCATGTTCTGTGGCTTGTCCAACTCCTCCCAGGTTTCTCGCAGCACATCCAATGGACCTCTGACCTGGTGGGCATAAAGCAGCTCGAAAGGTGAAAACCCAGTTGAGGCCTGGGGAACCTCACGGTAGGCAAACAACAGAAATGGCAGCCATTTATCCCAGTCCTTCCCTGACTCAGAAACAAACTTTTTCAGCATACGTTTCAGGGTCTGATTGAAACGCTCAACAAGGCCATCAGTCTGAGGGTGGTAGGGAGTGGTCCTTACTCTCTTGATACCTAACAGCTGATAGACCTGTTTGAGTGTGCGACTCATGAAATTGGTCCCTTGGTCCGTAAGTACCTCCCTCGCTATCCCAACCCTAGAAAAAAACTGCAGCATAGCTGTAGCTACTTGCTTGGCTGTCACTTCTCTCAACGGAAAGGCCTCTGGATATCTGGTGGCATAGTCACAAATGACAAGGATAAACCGGTTGCCTGCCTGGCTTCTCTCTAATGGACCAACAATATCCACCCCTATCCGCTCAAAAGGGGTGCCTATCACAGGGAGTGGCATAAGGGGTACAGGGGCTGTAGCTTTCCCTGCTGTAAGCTGGCACTCTGGACATGTCTTGCAGTAATATTTGACCTGGCTATACATCCCTGGCCAGAAAAACCTTTTTGAAATCCTCTGGAAGGTTTTCTCAAAAGCTAGGTGACCCGCCCAAGGAATAGTATGGCCTAGCCTCAGCACTTCCTCCCTGCATGCCTTTGGCAGTATGAGCTGCCTGTCATATTCACTCTGTTTATAAAGCAACCCATTGTCGAGCAGAAACCGCTTGCTAAGGGGACTAGAACTGGATTCCTTCTCTGCCTCTTTGAAGCAGTCTATTAGAGTGGGGTCCCCTCTCTGTTGTCTGGCAAGATCCCCAGAAAAAACCTCCTTTACCGACAGCCCTGGAAACTCCATATCCTGATCTGGCTGGTCAGCTGACTGCAACACAATTCCTCTGACTTGCTCCCTGTGTTTCTCACATCTCTCCTCTTGTGTGACTCCTGGCACTCCACCTACCTCTACCCCAAAAAATGGCATCAGCTGCACTGTGTCCGCATTGGTAGCTGGTGAATCGGAGTCTGGCCTGATAGTGGTGGGTATTTCTGTGTCAGTTGTGTCTGGCTGATTCAGTGGTTGTGTCACAGAGACTGGTGTATTAGTGTGCTCTCTCGCCTTGGACCTAGTAACTACCCCACATAATCTCCCTTTACTCTCATGAATGAGGTCTAGCAAAATAGGCAGATCTGTCCCCAGCAAAATAGGGTAGGGCAGTTCGGGGGCCACTCCAACCTTCACCAGATATGCCTGGTTGTTTACCTCAACATATACCTCCGCTATGGGGACTTCTGATTCATGCCCATGGACACAGACAATTTTAACTCTTTCCTCACTCCACAACTCCCTGGGGACATACTTGGCCTGTACCAGAGACTGTGTGCAACCTGTGTCTAATAAGGCTGACAGGGGCCTGCCATTCAACATGACAGACATGACTGGTGACTCAGAACTGTCCTTAGGGGAGGCGCCTAGAGCTGGCCTAGGTACATAGCACAGACTTGCTATCTCTGGCTTTCTAACGGGACAAACTGGACTGATATGGCCTGCCTCACCACAGTTGTAACATACAACCTCTGACCTATTCCTGGCATATCCTCTTACAAATGGCTTTGGCCTAGTCTGGCTCGAACTGGGCTGGTTGAAACCGGGCTGCCTAGGAGAGTAACTACCTGAACCACCCATCCCAACACCCTCAGACTTACCTCTGGCCTGGTGTAGTGCGCCAGCGTAGCGGTGGCCCCTTGGACCTCCATGTGCCGTCACATATGTTTCCACAAGCTCTGCAGCCTCCGCCGCCATTTCTGGGTTGCGCTCCCTCACCCAGGTCTTAACCTCTGGATACAACACCTTGATGTACTGCTCGAGGACCAGCTTCTCCATGATCTCCTCTTTGGTGGAGGTGCCATAACCCACCCATCTACAGAACAAGTCCTTGAGGCGGGTGTAGAGCTCATGGGGGGCCTCATCTGGTGGTGTGTCGTCGGAGCGGAACCATTGGTAATAAGTGTCACTGTTTATCTCATACTTCCTCAAAACTGCTGCTTTCAAAATTTCATAGTCTCTGGTATGAGCTGGGTCCATAGCTACAAAGGCACACCTGGCCTTACCAGTCAGCAGAGGAATGAGGCGGACAGCCCACTCTTGTCGTGGCCAGCCATACACTGCTGCCAGTCTCTCGAAAGTGGTCAAAAAATGTTCAACGTCATCAGATTCCTCTAACCTCACCATCCTGGGTTCTCCGCCTGGGACCCCACTGGCTCGTCCCGTTGGTGGACCAGACCTGGTTGCCTCCAGGTCCAACTGAAGCTCGGTGACCTTGTCGCTGATAGCACTGAACTCCCGTTCTTTTATTTCTGCTTCTTTATCCTGCCTTTTATCCCGATCCATCTGGTACTGCATATGCATCTCAAACATCCGTGCCAACCTGGCGAAGCTGGCCTCCGGACCTGCAGTGGGGCCACTTTCCGATTGAAAGCCATCCTCGAAGGCTCCCCCTGTGGCACCCTCCTCTGCAGGCTCTTGCTGTTGCTGTTGCTTTTTGGGAGGCATCCCTGAAGCTTGTAGTCCTCTTTACTTCTGACACCAATTGTGAGGAGGCGGCCAAGCGAAGGAAAAATGCAGTCCGAGTCAGGTTGCCATCACCCAGTGGTTGGTTTTTTATTCTATTTGTTCTTTTGCTCCCCAGTGGGAAAAAACGGGAAAAAACATATTTTAACATAAATACAAAAATAATACAAAATGATTAAACTTTCTTTTAACAAATATAAACAACTAGGCCCTTGGCTAAGGGACCTAGGTCTTAGTACGGCTGTGTCTCGCTTCCAAGCCTGTCACTACTTCTCCCCGAGAGGAGCCTCCATCCCTGGCTTTATGCTGGAAGCTCCTCCTACAGGGACAAACCAAAAACAAACAATCAATTAATCAATACAGACATCAATTTACACATCCAATAACTCTGGACAACATGGATACATTACTCCATCATGTTCTATCATCACCAAACACTAAACAATGTTTAGGGCGCTTCATAAACCTATTCCCCTCTCGTTATGAAAATCCCCCCCCCTGTACTCTACCACACTTGGTTCCTTCCGAATCTCCCCTCCAGAAAAGGCCCTGGCCTCTCCCAGTTCTGGTTGGGCAGCCAGAGATCCTACAAGGAACCAAGTGGGAGCACAGACAAACGGTATTTATCAACAAATGCATGTACTTTAATTCTACATAACATGTTATACTTTAAACCAATGTATCTGTATTACAAAACAACATAACAAAACAAACTAGGCCGAAGGCCTAAACTAAATGTTTGGCCGCATGACCACATGTGGGAACAGGTCAAACCACTTAAGGCCCATGTGCATCCCTACTTACAGGGCATGGGATAGCCCCATGACAGGTATCATTTCCACATCGTAGTTATCAAATAGTCTCGGGGATGTAAAAACGTAATCTATTCTGAATAATGTGGTATGTCTTGCAGATCGACAAGAGTACTTCCGGGTCATGGGGTTGAGTGATCGCCATAAGTCATTTACACCTGTAATCTTCGACCAATCCTTTAATGCATTAGATGAACTCCATTCGTTGGAAAAGGAGGGGTTTGATTTGTCCATCCTTGGATTCCAAATGGCATTAAAATCCGCACCAATTATAAATGAGTATAATATATATATAATATACAATACTATATAGTGCAAAGCAGAAATGGGATGAGGTACAATTTAGGTACAATTTACAGTAAGGTGTACGAGTTGTAGTGCAAATCCTTTACCAATAAATATAAAGTGTGTTTAGGTGATCTAAAGTGTGGAGAGTGGGTGCTGCAGTGTGTTGTTTGTTTAAAGTGAGTGTGTGCGTGTGGTTGTGTGTGCTGTGTGCATTTGATGGTTGTTGCATAGTGTTTATTGTTCGTTGAGCAGCCTGATGGCCTGGGGATAGAAGCTTCTTCTGAGTCTTTCTGTGCTCGCCTTGAGACTCCGGTATCGCTTGCCTGACCGCAGCAGTTCAAAGAGGCAGTTGTTCGGGTGGCTGGAGTCCTTGATGATTCTCTTAGCCTTACCCCTGCACCGCTTGTTGTAAATGTTCTGGAGGGTGGGAATTGTGCGTTTGGCTGAACGTGTCACTCTTTGTAGTCTGCTTCGGTCTTGTGCAGTGCTATTCCCAAACCAGGAGGTGATGTTGCCAGTCAGGATGCTCTCTATTGTACATGAGTAGAAGTTCTTAAGGATCTTCTGACTGACTTGGAACTTCCTTAGGCGCCTGAGGAAGTAGAGGCGTTGTCGTGCCTTCTTCACAACACTGTCAATGTGTGTGGTCCATGTCAAGTCCTCGGATATGTGGGCTCCGAGGTCCTTAAAACTGTTCACTCTCTCAACCGGTGCCCCGTCGATGCTGAGGGGGGTGTAGTCCTTGACCCCCGACCTCCTAAAGTCCACAATCATCTCCTTTGTTTTGCTGACATTCAGGGAGAGGCTGTTCTCCTGGCACCATCCCGCCAGGACCTTGACCTCTTCCAGGTAGGCCCTCTCGTCGTTTGCGGAGATCAGGCCCACCACTACTGTGTCGTCAGCAAATTTGATGATTGTGTTGTTACTCCGCTGAGCCACACAGTCGTGTGTGTACAGGGAGTAGAGGAGGGGACTCAGAACACAGCCCTGGGGGGCCCCTATGTTGAGGGTGATGGATGAGGAGGTGCAGTTGCCTGCTCTCACCACCTGGGGTCTGCCTGTCAGGAAGTCCAAGACCCACTGGCAGAGGTCATAGTTCAAGCCCAGGTCCCTGAGCTTGGCTATGAGTTTGGAGGGGACTATGGTATTGAATGCCGAGCTGTAGTCAATGAATAGCATTCTCACATAGTTCCCCTTCCTCTTGTCCAGGTGTGATGCTGCTGTGTGCAGCACATGGGCTATGGCGTCCTCCGTGGACCTGTTGGGGCGGTATGAAAATTGCTGTTATATTTTTATGCTATGTTTTTTTTATGTCATTTTAAAACTGTGATTCTTTTTATTACTGCTGCTATCTTTTTATGCTAGTTTTATATGTTTTCTTATGTAATTTTTAAACTGTGATTTGCCTTACCTTGCTGCCATCTTTTTATGCTTGGTTTATATGTTTTATGTCATTTTAATCAAACCATAAACAAATTGGCCTATTGGGATGCTAGATGCTAATGTGAAGAATTTTATATGTCTGCATTTTATGTTCTATTTTTTTCTCCTTTCAGCTGTAAAGCACTTTGAGCTGCAATTTGTATGAAAGGTGCTATACAAATAAAGTTTATTATTATTATTGTCCATTTTTATAAATATGTATTGAAGTTTTGTTGAAGTTATTGAATGTTTTATAAAAAAATAAAGAAAACTAAACTAAATATATTCTGTTGTCTCTTGATTGCCTGTCCCTCCTGGGCCCTATTCCCCGTACCTGGTTCAACTAAGTCGATCAAAAATCCCATTATCCAGATACAATTAACCCGATGTTTGAATCCAGGCTTTCCCTGTTCCTCGAACGCTGATTAAGTCTTGTTAATTCGAACCAGACTTGATACTCAGGATAATTGCGAGCGGTCGCCTCACCTGAAAAGACAGCAGGTGTCGATCGCAGAAATCCTGATTTTCTAACAGCATTGATTGATTAATTGAAAACTTTATTAACAGATTGCAGAATGGGTACAATACAGTACGGCTCAATAGCCTCGCCGACAAGTTAAATGCATAATCTATCGGCTAATTTTAAGTCCCTCATTACCCCAATGTGAGGATAGGGGTATTTGCGGATCCCAATAGCAACAACAGGAGGAGAGAGAATGGAGCGGTTTAGGGTTCTTTAATTGTTCTTCCCCAAACCGGCAGAGTTATAACAGGAATGTGCGATAGACAGGGGTTATAATGTTCTTGGGGGGGAATGAGAACAGGTGCACTTCCAATGCAGCTGTAGGCAGGGGACACAGGTCTTGTGTCGCTGAGAGAGAGCAGGGGTACTCTTTGTTAGGCGCGAGACGTCCAGGCAGGAAGGGCGCTGGAGCGGGGGTCCTGGGGCACAAGAGAAGAAGAGCAGGGATACAACAGGTGTAGATACAACAGGTGGAATCGTCGTACCTAGGTAGGCAGTTTAACACTGCGACGCCGGATGACAGGATCTGCCAGGTGATATAGGGACCGCCTGATGAGGGAATCCCTTGCAGCCGCGCTGATTGATCCTCATCTGGCAGCGCGGGAACGCTCCAGCAGGAAGCCCATGTATGGGCACGTCCGGATGACGGCAGAGGAAGGCCCGAGCCCCGATCGTGACAGGACCCCCCCCTCGACGGGCGCCTCCTGGCGGCCCTCCAGCCTTGTCCGGGTTACGTTGATGGAAGTCCCGGATCAGGTCAGGGTCCAGGATCATCCCGCGGGAGACCCAGCTGCGCTCCTCTGGGCCGTAGCCCTCCCAGTCCACGAGGTATTGATGCCCACGGCCGCGAGGACGCACGTCCAGCAGCAGCCGGACGATGTAGGCGGGATGGTCGCCGATGACCAGCGGAGGGGGAGGCTCCGGAGCTGGAGGAGACAGGGGACTGGAGACCACCGGCTTCAGCTGTGAGACATGGAAGGAGGGGTGAATGCGCATGATGGATGGGATCTGGAGTTTAATGACCGAGGGGTTAATAATGGACAAGATCTTGTAGGGACCAACAAAACGGGGGTTTGCGGGACAAGGACTTGAGTGGCAGATCTCGGGACGAGAGCCAAACCATCTGACCTGGTTGGTAGTCGGGAGCCGGGGTCCGGTGGCGGTCCGCGAAGCGACGGTTCTGCTCAGCAGAGCGGAGCAGCGCGGCTCTCGTGTCCTCCCATATCCTCCTGCAGCGGCGAAGGTGGTCCTACACCGATGGAACGGCGATCTCCACCTCCTGTGCAGGGAACAGCGGGGGTTGGTAGCCCAGAGAGGACTCGAAGGGAGACTGACCTGTGGCCGCGGAGGACAGTGAGTTGTGGGCGTACTCAATCCACGGCAGAAACGTTCTCCAGCCGGAGGGGTCCCGGGTCACCACGCAGCGAAGGGCGGACCCCAGGTCCTGGTTGGCCCGCTCCGACTGACCGTTGGTCTGCGGGTGGTACCCGGAGGAGAGACTGACCGTGGCCCCCAGGGCCCGACAGAAGGCCTTCCAGACTTGGGAGATGAATTGCGGGCCCCTGTCGGAGACGATGTCCACCGGGATCCCGTGGAGGCGGAAGACGTGGAGCACCATCAGGTCCGCGGTTTCTGAAGCAGAGGGGAGTTTGGGGAGAGCAACAAAGTGCACGGCCTTCGATAACCGGTCCACGATAGTGAGAATGACTGTGTTACCGTGTGAGGGAGGCAGACCGGTGACGAAGTCCAGGGGGCGACGTGCGACCAGGGCCGACCGGGAACAGGGAGCGGACGGAGGAGCCCGGCGGGTGGTTGGTGGGAAGCCTTCCCATGAGCACAGATGGTGCATGCCAGGACGAAGTCGCGGGTGTCTTCCCTCATGGAGACCCACCAGAAGTGCCGCTTCAGCAGGGACAGGGTACGGTTGATTCCAGGATGACAGGCGAACCGGGAGGCATGGACCCACTGGAGCACCTCGGAGTGGACATGGTCGGGGACAAAAAGCCGGTTAGGTGGGCCGTTACCTGGATCAGGCTGGACGCGCTGGGCCTCCCGGACGACGGACTGGATCTCCCAGGTGGCGGCGGCCACCAGGCAGGAGGAGGGGAGGATAGTGTCCGGGTGCGCGGAACCCTCTTTGGGGACAAACTGCCTGGAGAGGGCGTCTGGCTTGGTATTCTTGGAGCCAGGCCTGTAGGTCAGGGTGAAATTGAATCTGGCAAAGAACAGCACCCAGCGTGCCTGGCGGGAGTTCAGGCGCTTGGCCGTCTGGACGTAGGCGAGGTTCTTGTGGTCAGTCCAGACCAGGAAGGGGATCTCCGACCCCTCCAGCCAGTGCCTCCATTCCTCCAGGGCCAGTTTGACTGCCAGGAGCTCCAGGTTCCCGATATCGTAATTGACCTCCGCTGGGGTCAGGCGGCAAGAGAAGAAGGCGCAGGGATGCAGTCTCTGGTCGAGAGCGGCGTGTTGGGAGAGGACCGCCCCTACTCCGGTACTTGAGGCGTCCACCTCCACCACGAACTGGCGGGACGTGTCGGGATGGGCGCGGAGGTGAAGCGCCGGTGCAGCTCGGCGAAGTCCACTCTGTCTGACCAGACGAAGGGTTCAAAACGTCAAAAGCTTGCAATTGCGCATTTATTTTCTCAAATCACATCCACGTCATCAAATCCGTCAGCGCATCTCCGCCTCAGACATTTTAATCCCAGTTACAATATCACAATAACGTGTGAGTGACAGACAGTGATACAATTCAACAATCCACAGATTCAGATTCGTCGTAATTCACATCTACAATCCATGCATTAAAGACACTTCAATTTATGCTTGAATGAAACACAATCCGGGCGCTCCGTTAAGCAAATACATCAACAGCGGAGAATATGAAACGAATCAGAGCCAAACGCCCGATAGGTTTCATTCATTAAAAATATCCCTGTGGGATTCACATTTGCAATACTCCGTTATTAAAATAACCACATAGTGTGTGTCGCGACTCGCGAGTGCCGTATCCGTATAACTATGACGTGCATTATTTAGGACAAAGTAAATCCATAGGCTGAATATGATTTATTATCAGCATTTTAGGTCTATTATTTTACATTTCAAAAGCCCCCTCTAGAAAAAACGAAGCACAAAAACATAATTCAGAATCGTAAAATGGGATCTGTGACTAGAACTGGCATTTCTTTGCGAGGGCGTGGCCAGTTTATCGAGCTAACTGAACTAAACCCTGCGCTGGACCAGGTTCAAACTTTCTGATCTGTTGCCATAGTGATTTAGACAATCTCACGTCGGGGAAACGAAAGGTCTAGCTTAAGTCAAATTATCCTGAAAATTATCCGGCTAACTCAGTTAGCCAGGTACGAGGAACAGGGCCCGGTGTACCAGGTGTTCCAGATTCTAACAATCAAACATTAACTCCAGAGGCTGTTTTCCATATCGTTATGACTTATTATCAACGTTCCAAGTCCAGCTGTCAACCAGCGTTGAAACAACCTGATATGAGCTGACATATCTGCTCAATGATACCAAGGCAATATATTGATATCCCCATGACGCATACATGTCTGTGTGTTTTTGTAAGTGTGTGTGTGTGTTTTTTTTTATGTGTGTGTGTGTGTGTGTGTGTGTGTGTGTGTGTGTGTGTGTGTGTGTGTGTGTGTGTGTGTGTGTGTGTGTGTGTGTGTGTGTGTGTGTGTATGTGTGTCGTTTTCAGACAGCCAGAGGGTGTTTTCCATATTAATATGACTAATTATCAACGTTCCAAGTCCATCTGTCAGCCAGCGCTGATACAACCTGATACAAGCTGACATATCGGCTCAATAATTCCAAGGCAATATATTGATATCCCCACAAAGCATACATGCAATGACATGTATTGTTTTCATACAGCTAAAGACGTCTGATTATGTACCAAATATAAGTATAAAATACATGAGAACATGTTAGCATCTTCTAGCAATGCTAGTGGAAGTTAATGGGTTCACTGGTGTCAATTCTGACACACCAGTGTAAAGTACTTTTTCGATGGACTGTCTTTTTGTCTTTAGTCTTCCTGATCAGCAGTAAATCTGTATACTCATTACATTCCACTATGTGTGATCTCAATGTCACCTATAACATCTTTACCAATTCTTTGTCTATGGAGCAGCTTCAGACTTTATACTTGACAACATTATATGTTAAGGGTTTTGATCTAGTTTTTGGATTAGGGAGAGAGTTGTTTGATTTCACTAATATTTCTGGACCGTCTCAGACGATACGAATAAAATGTATAAATTCTTAAATTCTTAAATTCCCCTTTAATATAACTCAAATCTAGGGCTGACCCCTATTAGTCGATTACGACTAATCGGTCGAAAGGAGCCGTAGTCGACTGGCCAACCTCTTAGTCGAATATATATATATTTATAAAAAAAAAAATATCATTCTTTCCAAAAGAAAAGAGGCATAGAATCGTGGCTAACGCTAATGGCACGCATACCAGAGGCTAACTGCCTACGAAAACAGGCACAGAGGCACTGAAAGAGGATTTCACACATCTAATGAACACACTAGACTAGACAAATATCAAGATGTATCCATCAGTGGACCAATTGCATGCTTTTGCAGAGGACAAGAAGCCTTCAGTCGACTCCTTCAGACATTAAGCACCCCCCACAGCCCAAATGGAATGATACAAAAAAAAAAATATATATATATATTTTTTTTTAAATTATATATATATATATATATATATATATATATATATATATATATATATATATATATATATATATATATTTTTTTTTTTTAGTCAACCAATAGTCGACTAACGGCAAATTTTGGCCAATCATAGTCGACCATCCAAATCCTTAGTCGGGGATAGCCCTACTAAAATCCTTCTCTCACTGAGCCTTGACCACACAAACCCATCAGAGGGCGCTGTGACTCAGTCTACCTCTCAAGTGCATCATAATTTTCTGCCCAAATTAGGGAGTCTGGTTCCACCCGGCTCTGGGGAAATGAATGGGTTATATTTCGTATAGCATCGCGTCCCGCTCTGAGCCTTACGAGATACTCTATATCTCCTGTGATACCTAATGTATCTCCCACGAACAAAAAACACATGCACCCCACCTGTATGGGGCCCCGCCCCTTATGGTGGTACCACCCATATAACCATGACTCTGGTCATGAAACACCCTTCCTCTATTTTCGTCCCAGCGTACTGGATGCTTGCACCATACGAGCTAGCGGAATGAAAAGATTAAGGAAGATTAATAATGTTGGAAGCTTACCGGAGGTTGCTGGCCCCTGGCATCTTCGACGCATGTTTTCGGCGACACGACGGGCCTGTGATGTTCCTCGTTTGATGACTGCACATCGAGGTTCAGCTGTACAAGGCTGGCTGTCGGGCCAGCTTGTACTCAGGTAGGCCCTGTGTCTTCAGGCATGGGTATTAGTGTTAGTAATGCTGGTTTGTGTTGTTAACACAACCTTGTTGTGTGTTGGCGCCAGGGGCAAGATGGTTTGGTGAACGTTCTCTGCAGGGAACGGTTTCCAAGCTGTCTTGGGCGTGCTGCTAAAACATCTAAAGCTATGCTAACATGCTATCGCTACTGCCGCATGCTATCACTACTGCTAATTGCTATGCTGTTTTAATGTCTCCGCCGTGAGATGTTGTTACTCTCCCGCCTCTTGCCCGGTTCATCAATGAAGGTCAGTCGGTAGCTGTTGTGGGGTTTTGAGGTCTATTTACCTTTTTCGGGTAAATGGGTTGACAACGGGGTAGGTCGTGGCTAGGTTCTAGCCAGGTATTACCTTGTGTTCCGGCGGGGTTTGTTGAACGGTGTTCCCATCTGGGTTGGCGTCGGGTAGTGGGGCTATGGGTCCAGCCGACATGGTAAACATGTTGCGTGTCTGTGCACAGGCAATTGTTGTCTTGGGTTCCACATTGCCTGGCGTTAGGCTGCAGTAGTGTAAGGGCAGGGCCGCTTGGGAGAAATGTGAGGCCCTGTGCGTTTTTAGACGCGAGGCCCCCCATCTCCTGGGGCGGCCCTGTGTAGGGGGCTATTGTTTCATTTTGTCACTCTGCTATGAGAAGGTCTGTCTTGCTACAGGCTTTCTCTCCTCTCAAACCATTCATACTGACGGTCAATCGGTATACTGGGGGAGTAGTGCGGGGGGGGGGCTTTGTTTACCTTTTTTGGTAAATGGGCTAAACTAGGGCTGGTGTTTTGTTGTGAATATTTTGAATGAAGACGGGTCTGGTCCGTCTCCCCTTAAACTTTGTGTGTATGGGTTTGCTCATTCTACAGTTTTTGTGGTTTAGCTCTTTTATTCATTTAACCTTTTCATGGTCCACACCACAGTGGAGGGTGCTGTTTGCAATCACCACTGGTGCTCCATGTTAACGTCAGTCCTTTGTTTTTGATATATTGAAACAATGCCCCGCCCGGCCGACACCATGGGTCGGCCTGGCGAGTGGCTGGTGGGCTGTTAAGGCTTGTACCGCCACGGTATGGAATTGGCAACGATTAGAACTGTGTTCGAATTGGTGTTTTTTCTATTACAGAAATGGTGTCTGGTGGAGGGGCCTTGAGGGCCGGCCGACGTCGACACATCGCGCACGGTGTTGGTAAACCACTCCGTCGAGGATGTTGACGTTATTAGCTTTGACCCAGCCGCAAGCTATAACCGCTCAGGGTTCCCCTCTCCGCAGGGGATTTTGGTCTTCTGCTGGAGCGCGGGCGGTATTGTCCTAGGCCCTACACCGCCTCACACCGCGCAGCCAGAAGAAGAGAGAGCACGGCCTCGTCAGCGGCGATGACGGGGCCCTCGACAGGCGGCCATGTTTCCCCCGCCAGTGGTGCCCTGGTTGGAGAATCGACAGGGTATCGCGAGGCCGACAGTCTTGGCGGCCGAGGGATCGGCCATTTTGGGTGATTTCGGTGTTGGTAAACCACTCCGTCGTCATTTTGCCGCGAGCAGCCCGCTCCCCGCTCAGTCCGCTTTCTGTTACCCTCAGAAGCGGGGCTCTGGGTGTGTTCCTTTGGCTGCGGGCCGCGGACCTTCTTGAAGCGTATGCGGCCCCATTCTTCGCTTCTCATGGAGACAGGGGCTGACACCCAGTTGATGGCTGAGCCTGGGTCTGTCCGTGAGAATGTTGTGCTGTCAAGCGGCTCCCACACCTTGAACTGTGTTGGTTGAGCCTGGTGTTACGTCTGTCAACATAAGTGTTGTCAGCAGGGGGGCTCGAAACCTTTTGAGGCACACAGTGCGGGCTTCCCCGGCCTCGCCTTCGCCAGGCCAGGTATCATGTTGGTGCTCCCACTCCTGGAATATTGGCAAGTGGTCGCAGCTCACATGGTTTGGGGTGGTAGTGATATCACTGCAGGGCTACGGTGTGTAGGAACCCATGGGGGCCTTACACCTTGCATGTCCGGCTGCAGAACAACTCCTTCAGCATGTTCTGGAGGGGTGTTCAGTGGGGGGGCTTTTTTGATCGGAAGCCCCCCGTATCAGACAGGCCCTTTTCTGTCGGGGTTCCCCCTTGGGTGCGATTGCCTCGTGGGTGGTGTCAGGGTCAGGTGTTCCGACACGGAACGCGCTCCTCGCACGATTCCAGGGTTGTCTTCGCACAGCGGGGGGGACCGGGCCAACTATCTACAGTTCCTGGCGGACCTGCGCCACGTGACGGCGGGTGCGTTGGGAGTGTCGTCACATATGACTACGGCAGTACCATATGTCGAGGTAGATGGAGAGAATGGTGAGGCGGGGACTTGTGTTTACACAACCCCACCCGTTTTCAGGTTTGGTACAGACCCTGTTGTCGGGGTCTCCAGCAGGGACAGCTCTGGTCGACGAGATCCAATCTCTGTGGACGAAGCAAGCCATCGTCGTGGCGTTCTCCTCCCGGTGTTCTCTGCCCGAGAAGTCGGGAGGGAGGGGTGTAAGACCCAGGCTGGACCTGTCCCATGGGAAGGTTCAGCATTTTTTGGATCGTCTCCTACCTGTTGAACACTGTCAGGTGGGGGTCTGGTTCTCCTCCATAGACCTGTAGGATGCGTATGCGCATCCCCGATCTTCCATCCTAGGGCTTACCTACGCTTCCTTTGCAGGGTTAGCGTATGAGTACCAGAGGCTGCCGTTCGGTTTTCTCTGGCTCCCCGCATCTTCACCAAGTGCGTGGAGGCCGCACTGGGGCCTCTGCGTCATCCGGGGTTACGGAGTGTTCTGCCCTGATGACGTTCTGGTCCTTCGCGGTCAAGGTGGATCGTCAGGTCTCGTACCAGGCAGGTCTCTACCAGCCTGGGGTTGCTGTAGACTGGATGTAGAGTATTCCTCTTCCCAGTCAACGGTTGGAGGGCTATGGGCATCCATCTCAGAGCGTGTTGTCAACACGCTCGGGAGGTTCCGTCCTAGGACGGTTACGGCGCTGTCTCACGTCGCGTTTTCACCGACGCCTCCCTCGCTGGTGACGCGTCGTGCCAACGCAGTAGGGGGCAGCTGGCAAACCATGCTGCCCGGTCTGCGCTACGTTCAATGTGTTGGTGTTGAAAGCGGTCCTTCTGGTCCACAAATGGTGTTGATCAGGACGGACGATACGACGTCAGTGTCGTGTATCGACAGACAGGGAGGAGTACGCTCCCCCTGTCTGCACCAGGCGGCGGGCGGCTGGCTATGGGCGTCCTCCATCTGCGCGGCCTAAGGGCTCCCCACATCCCCGGCAGGGAGAATGTGGGTGCAGGTGTACTGTCGCGGGGCGGCCCTCATCCTGACGGGTGAGGATTGCGTCTGGACATGGCCAGGCAGGTCTGGGACCGATGCCGTGCCGCCAGGGATTCTTCCCCATACATCTGTTAGGTCAGTTGTTGGGACGGGTACGTTGAGGGGCGCAGGTCCTTGATCCTGATGGTGTTACCATCTGGAATGCGCATGCTCCCTCCACTGTCGCGCTTACGCGGGCAGATGACGTATGTTCCAAGTGTGGTGTAAGGCGGGGGGCCAGGACTCAGTCTCCTGCCCCCTGGTTGCTGTCCTTAGTTACCTCCAGTCTCTCCTTGATAGACTGTCGGCTTCGACGGTGAGGGTATATGCAGCAGCTATATCCTCCTATCATGAGGGGTTTGAGGGGATGTCTTGTTCAGCCACCCTCTTGTGAAGCGTTTCCTGCTTGGCGCTCGACGCGTTAAGCCGGTGCAACGCTCCTTGGCTCCGACTTGGGATCTTCAATTGGTCCTCGGTCGGTTGTCCTTGGCCCCGTTTGAGCCGCTCGAGCGGGCGCCGTTGGGACAGCTGTCCTTCAGGACCGCGTTCCTTCTGGCTGTCACTTCCGCTAAACGCGTAGGTGAGCTCTGTGCTCTCTCGGTACGTCCAGAGTGCCTGTCTTTTCGGACCGATTGCGGTGTCACTCTGCGACCTAATCCTGCTTTCGTGCCTAAGAATATCCGGAGTTCCTTCCGCTCCCGGGATATTGTGGTTCAGGCGTTTCGTCCTCCTCCTCACACTGGTGAGTTAGATGCGGGCCTTCACCTGTCATGTCCAGTCCGTGCTTGGGGATTTACCTCAGCCGTACTCAGGATTTCAGGGTTACCGACCAGCTTTTTGTCTGTTACGGTGGGGCTCGTGCTGGTAAGGCACTGTCGGAGCAGCGCCTGTCCCATTGGTTGTGCGAGGGTGTTACCCTCTGCTACACGCTGGCTGGGCAGGATCCCCCTGGGGGCGTCAGGGCGCACTCCACTCGTGGGGTGGCTGCCTCTGCCGCTCTCCTGGGTGGGGCCTCGGTGGAGGCCATCTGTGCTGCAGCTTCATGGTCCTCCCCGGGCTCCTTTGTAAGGTTTTTCCTCATGGACATGACCGGGGGTTCTGTCTCCCAGGCGGTTCTGGGGTCTGTGGCCTTTCCTGCTTCCCGTCCTTTGGTCGGGTAGCAGGAGTGTATGGGTATGGGCCGCAGTGTGTTGAGTCACACGTGGTTCCGCCTGTACGGTGTGTTCAAGGGGTTCTGGCTCCCTCTTGTTCGCATTCAGGTGGAGTTGACTGCGCCCCCCCTTCGTTAGGAAGGATGGGGTGACAGGGCTCCCCGCACCCCTTGATGTGGGCTTACGGGTCCTCAGGGGGTACATCTGTCGGGTCTCGCGCCCGCTCTTCCCCATTATCTCGTAAGGCTCAGAGCGGGACGCGATGCTATACGAAATATAACGATAGGTTATGTAGATAACCTAGTTATATTAGTATTGGCTAAGCGTCCCGCTCTGCGCGCCCTGAGTTCCCTCTTGAGGGGTCTTTTCCTGGGACGGGTTTTTGGCGAGGAAGGGTGTTTCATGACCAGAGTCATGGTTATATGGGTGGTACCACCATAAGGGGCGGGGCCCCATACAGGTGGGGTGCATGTGTTTTTTGTTCGTGGGAGATACATTAGGTATCACAGGAGATATAGAGTATCTCGTAAGGCTCAGAGCGGGACGCTTAGCCAATACTAATATAACTAGGTTATCTACATAACCTATCGTTATTAAATGGTCGCCCCTCACTTCATCTGTGGTTCACAGAAGGCTGTTTGTCCATTTATGGCTCAATAAAAGCTGTATAATTACCCATTAGAGATAGATTAGCACAGCTTCAGAGGATTACTGTTGAACTGTAATTACCCCGTAGAGATAGATCAGCACAGTTTCAAAGGATTACTGTTAAACTGTAATCCATTACAGATTACTGGTTGATCAGAAATATAACCAGACTGGAATATTCAAAACCAGTAACACAATCTGATAACCTTCTACATTTTTTATTACTTCCAAGATCTATAAAATATGATGTTAATTCATTGGAATAATTAATTAGTTTGAATATTCTATGATTTTTTTAGGGAAAGTTTAGGTATTCCAGTGAATCATGTTACTGATAACAATTTTAAACACGTTACTAATTAACTAGGAATGGATTACATTTAGTTACTCTTACCAAGTAATGGATTACATTTTGAGAGTAACCTTCCTTACCTTGGTAATATGTAAATGTAGGAACTCTCATGGCCCAATAGCAGGTTATAAGGAAGGCTTTACGACAGTAAACTTCAGTCAAAGACTCACTTCAGAGCGGAAACAAACCAGCAACTGGAAACATACGAGTACTGTCAGAGTATGACCTGTTAGCAATAATAATAATAATAATAATAATAATAATAATAATAATAATAATAATAATAATAATAATAATAATAATAATAATAATAATAATAATAATAATAATAATAATAATAATAATAATAATAATAATAATAATAATAATAATAAATAATACAAACACATAGACAAATAATTTAAACTTTTTATAAAGTACTTTTTGAAAAAAAGAATGCTGAAACAGAAAGGCTGTTTGAGAGTACAAGACTGAGAGACGGACTATCAACAAAAAAGAACGAGGAAATAAGCAGGTAAGTAAAAATACATTCATATTTAACCAGTTAGTTTACTAAGAACACATTCTTATTTAACAAGTTAGATTCATTAAAAAAAAAATTGTTCGTACATTATTATTATTATTATTATTACTACAGTGCAACAGTACATATGCTCCACTAAATTCAATGGCCGAAAGGAACAGGAAGAAGAAAATTCTTATTTGTACCTGCCCCTACACACAAGAGTACACTGATAGACTAATTGCAATGTTTACCAAACCAAACAGAATGTACATACTTATTTAGCAGAAATGGAAACATCAACACAATTCAATTAACATAAATAAATACTTTTAGCAAATAAATACATCAGAATTGCATATTTAGGTTCATTCATTTATACACACACACATATTTATTTATATATTTATATAATGTATTATTCTATATTATACTTCTATATACTATATAATTGTATTATTTTAATTTTATTATAATATAACTAAATCATACTACTACACTATATTGGTATACATTGGTATAGCTATAGTATTATACAATATTTTAATATATTATTATTATTATTATTATTATTATTATTATTATTATTATTATTATTATTATTATTATTATTATTATTATATTATTCTACTAAACTGTGCTATACTGTCTATTTATCTTTTCTACAACCTTTTGAAGTGAAATATATTAGTAGAACTCTTTTCATAATTCTGCAAAGAGTTCCATAGTTTGATACCTATAACTGAGGTGCACCTTTGTTTTAAGGTGGTTTGTGCAAATTGGTGCTTACAGTTTTATTTCCTTCTGCTGTCATCTGGACAGGGAACAAACAACCTATGTATATTTGCTGGTAATACTCTGCATTTTGCTCTAAACAAAACTAATAAAGTCTGTATTTCAGCTAACTCTTTAAGTTTCAATAGTCTGGATTTAATAAATAATTCATTGGTATGTTCTCTTGAATCTACTTTGTTCAAGTTCAAGTTCAAGTTCAAGTTCTTTGTGAACTATTCTTACTGCTCTCTTCTGTAATATAAATAATGGCTTTATGTTACTTTCATACGTGTTACCCCACACTTCCACACATGCTCAAATATGGTAGGATGAGTGAACAATATAATATTCGCATAGAATTATAATCAAGCAAATTTTTTGCCTTGTTCAAAACAAAAACACTCTTGGCTACAGTACCTTCTTTTTTATGAACATTATAATAATAATAATAATAACTTTATTTGTATAGCACTTTTCATACAGAAGTTGCAGTTCAAAGTGCTTCACAACAGTAAAAAAATACAGGCATAAGCAAGCATAAACATATAGAGAGGTAGCAATGTAAGGTAAATCACAGTGTTTCACATTAGGATCTAGCATCCCAATAGGCCTTTCTGTTTACAGTTTCATTCAGTAATACAAATAATAAAAATAGTTTAAAATTATTCAGTTTAAAAATAGGCTAAAATGATAAAAATAGAACGGACATACAACAGGGTATTTAACATACAACAGAGCAGTGCATCAGTAAGAAGTAAAAAGTGTGATCAAATAGTTCAATTTTGAATTACAACAGAGCAGTGCTCTTAAAATTACAGTGCATAGGAGGTAGTGAGATAAAATTTGCATAGAACCGACACAATTTGATAGGAAGTGTATAAAAGTAGGTTGGGTAAGAATGAATGAATGAATGAATGAATGAATGAATGAATGAATGAATGAATGAATGAATGAATGAATGAATGAATGAATGAATGAAAACTTTATTTAACAGATTGCAGAATGGGTACAATACAGTACGGCTCAATACATACAATTGTTAAGGGGATGCAGACCTGAGAAAGACGTTTGTCTTGTTTCCATCAGGGTCCCCCATTTTCAATTCATATAGACATTTATGACATACACAACATACATGACATTTATGGCATAGGGACATATAGGTATTTAGTACTGATACATTTGTGACATAAACGGTATTCAAATATACAGTACTGTTACCCCTAGATCCTGACAGAGTATATACATATGATGGGGAGGGGACTGTACATTAGGAGGGGGTGGGTGGGTGGGAGAGAAATATACATACGGCGGGGAGGGAATATATACATGCAGTGGGGAGGAGACTGTCTATTAGGAGGTGGTGGGGGTTTTGGGCATTTACGGTGGCCAGTTTCGAATTGCAGCCTCCCGTAGGTGCTCTTTAAGAGCGGTTTTGAATGTGGGCAGGGATTCACATTCCTTTACAGCTTTGGGTAGGGCGTTCCACATTGTTGTGGCATAATTGCGAAACGTGTTTAGTCCCTTGTTTGAGCCGAATCGGGGTTTAACATGATTTGTTGAGCTTCCTCTGGTGTAGTGGTTGTGGTATTCACTGACCTTTGGGAAGTATTTTGACATGTACATGGGCACCCCGGTTGTATAGTGTATCTTGTAGACCAGGCCCATTGCAAGTTGCTGTACTCTGTCGTCTACTCTAAGCCATCCTAGGTTGTCAAAGTGGGCAGGGGTGAGGTGGGTTCTGGGGTTCAGGTCAAGTAGTAGTCTGACCAGTTTGTTTTGTGATGTTTGTAATTTTGTTTTAAGCGCCTTTGAGGTGCTTTGATACCATAAGGTGCATGCATAGTCATAGTACCCTTGAATGAGTGCTCCTGCCAGAGTCTTCAGGGTATTCTTGTTTACCAGAGAGGAGATCCGGTACAAGAATCTAGTTTGTTGGTTGACTTTTTTTATTACATTGGATGCCATTTTGTCACAGGAAAGATTTGCCTCTAGGATGGAACCCAGGTAGGTAATTTCGTCTTTCCTTGTGACAATATTGTCACCCACTGTAACTGAGAAGCCGTCGGTCTTGCTGAGTTTGTTATTTGAACCGAAGAGAATGGACTCTGTTTTGCCCATGTGTAATGTGTAAAAGTTTGTTATCAGCGAGCCATATGCAGATTTTGCCTAGTTCCGAGCTGAGGGTTTTTTCAACCTGCAACTTGTTCCTGTCAGAGACCAGCAGGGCTGAGTCGTCCGCAAACAGGAACAAGTTGCAGTCACAGGCTGACGACATGTCATTTGCATAAATTAGGAAGAGTAGCGGTCCTAGTATGCTTCCTTGTGGAACACCACAGCTCACTGTGAGGGGGGGGGATAGAGTACCGTTTACCTCTACCATCTGTTCTCTCCCCTCCAGGTAGGATTGCATCCAGCTCACTGATAAGCTATCAAAACCAATTGCTTTTAGCTTGTCCATTAGAATGGAGTGATGACAGTGTCGAAGGCCTTTTGTAGGTCCAGCATGACCATGCAAGAATAGTGCAGTTAAGTACAATTTGTGTCATGATATCCCTGATGTTTCATTTAAATGCCTGAGCAAAGAGATTAAGCTGTCTTTTGAAGACGTCTGGCTTCCCTGATGTTTTGGGATAGTTTGTTCCATAGTTTTGGGGCATAGTTGATAAAGGCTGCATTACCGATCCTCTTTTTACTGTTTCTGGGAGCCTCTAGTAGTCCAGCAGCTGATGATCGCAGTGTTCTTGCTGGCCTGTAATTTATTAGAGTGTTGGCGATGTAGCTAGGTCCCTGTCCATTTTAGAGCTTTGTATGTAAGGAGAAGGACCTTGAAGTCAATTCTAAATGTTACAGGAAGCCAGTGTAGAGCAGCTAAGACTGGACTAATGTGCTCTCTCCTTTTGGTTATAAGCAGTTGGGCTGCAGAGTTTTGGATTAGCTGAAGCCTCTTTGTGGTTTTCTTAGGGAGACCTGTAAAAAGTGCATTACAGTAGTCTAACCAGCTAGATATGTATGCATGAATTAGCTTCTCAGCATAATTTTGATTCATAAATGGTCGTACTTTTGCTATATTTCTGAGATGGAAGAACGATGTTTTGGTCACTTTGTTAATATGAGAATTGAAGTTCAGTTCTGAATCTATGATAACCCCGAGACTTGTGACCTCAGATTTGATCCAAGGGGTTAGTCCTCCCAGGTTCTTTATTAACGTTTATTTTTTTGTTTTGGGGCCGATAATTATATAATATCAGTTTTGTTCTCGTTTAGTTTCAGGAAGTTCTTACTCATCCATTTATTTATTGCCAATAAGCAGTCTGTGATGGAGTTAATAGCTGTATCATTTGGTTCAGCAAATGGGGGCGACAGTGGCTCAGGAGGTAGATCAGTCATCTGGTAATCTGGAGGTTCCCGGTTAGATTCCCGCTCCTCCCAGGCAGCGTGTTGATGTGTCCTTGAGCAAGACACACTTAACCCCTATGTGCTCCCGATGAGCAGGTTGGCACCTTGCATGGTTGCCTCTGCCGTCGGTGTGTGAATGTGTGAGTGTGTGAGTGAATGGGTAAAATGTGAGTAACAAATTGTAACGCACTTTGGATAAAAGCGCTATATAAAAGAAGCAGCCATTTACCATTCAGCAGATATGTACAGTTGTGTATCATCCGCATAGCTATGGAAACCTACATTATCAAACCATATCTTGAGTTTACACATTTAATTTACATTGTCATCTGCTAATTTGTTACGGTATTTTCCTGAACTGAAGACATTTGTATCATCAGCGAATAAAACAAATTGCAATATGTTTGACACTTCATATCATTAATATACAAAATAAAAAGTTTGGGCGCCAGGACCGAACCTTGAGGGACACCACATTCAATATTCATACATTCAGATGTGTAACTAGATGACTTAGAACACATTCTTATTTAACCAGCTAGATGACTAAGAACACATTATTATTTAACCAGCTAGATGACTAAGAACACATTCTTATTTAACCAGTTAGATGACTAAGAACACATTCTTGTTTAACCAGTTAGATGACTTAGAACACATTCATATTTAACCAGTTAGATGACTAAGAACACATTCTTATTTAACCAGTTAGATGACTAAGAATACATGCTTATTTATCCAGTTAGATGACTAAGAATACATGCTTATTTAACCAAGCTCCATGATAGTTGAATAAGAACACATCATTCTTAATGTGTTTTCTAATGGCCACTATTTGGGCATTTTGGGATGTAATGCCTTACTCAAGAGCATGTTGACCATGTGTCTGTACCTCTCAGGGTTTTGAACCATGAGGCGTGGGAGGAACCACTGCTCCTCCACGGAGCTGCTGCTGAGTGTGGTGTGTTCTGTTCTGCTGATGGTCTGTCTGGGCCTCATAACCGTCACCTGGCTGCAGGTCCTGGAGACTAACAGTAAGAATGTCTAGTATTTTAGCCTTGAGAATAAAGCTACATAACCTAGTATTGAGAATAAAGCTAGATAACCTAGTATTGAGAATAAAGCTAGATAACCTAGTATTGAGAATAAAGCTACATAACCTAGTATTGGGGACATACATTTTTGCCTCTGAAAAGTAAAAAAAATAAATAAAGATTATTTGGCCAAATAATCACTTTGTGGACATATTTCTCTATTATGTTTTATAACATATCTTCTTATATACAGATAGACCTTCTTAACCTTCCTAGTATATACCAATATACAGTATATAGACACAACAAATTGTTGTATATCTATAGCTTATATATATATATATAGAAAGATATGTCATCAAAAATAAATAAATGAATATAAAAAACGATATATATCACCTATCATCTTATATATTCTATGACATATCTTTACATATGTGTGTTATATGACATACCATCCTTCATATCCATATCTATATCTATATACATATAGATATAGATATATTTTAAGGCGGCCGGGTCGCACAGCGGACTAAGCGTCTGTCTACCACCGCAGAGACAGTGGGATCGAATCCAGCTGCGGTACCTCCGGCTTGGTTGGCCGTCCATACTGACACAATTGGCAGTGTCAGCGGGTGGGAAAGCCGGTGGGGTGGGTCCTGGTTGTTGTAAAAAGCGACTCCTACAGTTCGGTCGGGGCGCCTGCACAGCGAGGGAAGGATCTGGGGGAGGTAGTGTGACCCTTCCACATGTTACACTCCCCCAGTGAGAGTCCGCACTGCCAGGTGAAAAGAAGCGGTGGGCTGGCTACACATGTGTCGGAGGAAGCATGTGATAGTCTCCGCCCTCCCAGACCGACGGTAGGGGGTAGAGTGCGCAACGACCAGGAAGGGGATTGGGAATTGGCATAACGACTAACATTGAGATGGGAGAAAAACCGAAAAAGGAGGGGAAAAAAGAGAATACAAAGAAAAAAGATATAGATATATTTTATGACATGCACCAACGGACTTAAGACAAAAGTTAAGAAAAAATGTCATCGTAACTCCACTTAAGTGGAGCTAGGACACAATTTTGTCTGATCTTTTGTCTTATGTCCTTTGGTGAATGAGACCCAATGCCTCTTGAGGCAAGACTGTAAATGTAAAACGTACCTTTTTATCATATTGTCGTATTTTTGAAAAAAAAAATTGAGACACTTTTTCTCCTTATTTTGCCATTTTATCTCCCATCCCAATTTCGTATTGCCAATTCTCCCCTCCCCTGTCTTGAACGTTACTAGACTATGCCTCCCACTGGTCGGCTGTAGTGAGGATAGAAGCCTTGCATCACGTGTCCCCTCCGGTACACAAGGATGCAGCCTGTCGCATCTTTTCACCAGACAGCGCGGACTCTCAGTGGCGAGGAGTAACGCGTGGGAGGCTCACACTGCCCCCGATACTTCCTGTCTCTGCTGTGCAGGCATCACCCAACCGACCTGTAGGAGTCACTGTCCACACCATCCAATCCCCACCCATCGACTTCCACCCGCTACCTCTGTCAATTGAGATAGTATGACGACTGGTCCAAGCCGCAGGCAATGCTGACACCGGGATTCGAGACCGGAGTCGCTTGGATTGGTGACAAGCGCAATCTCCGCTACGCCACCCAGCCGCCCGATATTGTCGTATTTATTATTATTATTATGATTATTTAATTCCAAGGATGTAGAATCGACATGAACATCGACATGAACGCAATCACCATGATTCATCCGAAATAAAGCCATTAACCTGTTAAGCTGTAGGGTCCCCTTTTTTCATAAATCGATCAATAGAGACCGTATTAGATCCCCACTTGGGGTATCATTGGAAAGCCACACTCATTGGCTACAACCCTGTGCAAACATTTTCGAGATCGCCAAATGATTGACGGAGCTAGAGCCCCGGGAGTCGTGTACGTGTTGTGTACTTTGTCGTGTACTTTGATGCACGCCTCAGATATCGGCATGTAACTCGAGAACCGCTGAATTGATTCCGTCGCCTGAAACGGCATTGGACAGGCAACAAATGGGGCTTTAATTCTATATATATTGTATTAACAGAAATGCACACCCGAGCCGCTAGAGGACTTCAAAGTGGCGCGTCGTGAATCGTCC
This sequence comes from Notolepis coatsorum, assembly GCF_963971535.1. Classification (NCBI taxonomy): domain Eukaryota; kingdom Metazoa; phylum Chordata; class Actinopteri; order Aulopiformes; family Paralepididae; genus Notolepis; species Notolepis coatsorum. The sequence goes on along the minus strand of NC_140172.1, from coordinate 75,950,006 downwards.
TCAAGAGGGCCCACATGTGCTTAACTTGGATGTTAAGAGGTTTTACTGTTGTGTTACTTTTTCAAATGTAGCCAAGAGTAAAGACCTTAACCCTATCAAAACAGCAGTCAAAGTGTATATTTTCATTTTTACCAATGTTTTTAAGATTTACCGAAAATATGAATCTATCGAAAAAAATGCTAATTATATCTATTTTATCGTAAAACCGTGAGGAAATGACTAAATCCAGATTTAACACTGCCATTGGAAAGAGGAGCCTTTTCCCTATCCATATATTTGGCCATAATAAGGTCAAGGTCAAGTTCAAGGTCAAATATGAATTTATAATTATAATGTATTATAATTTATTACTGTATCTACAAATGTGTACACTTTATCTCAATAAGGTGGTGAGCTCAGTGAGCGAGCTCGGTTCCAGCAAAACTGTAACATGGTGTTATTCACCAGCAAAGATTACAATTTACTCAAGCCTAGTAACATACACAATATTTCTGACACTGGGAATACATACCCCCAGGTCCCTAGATGTTCCTAGATACCAAGTACATGCAAATTGACCTTGTAGAAGTGGAGCAATCTTCCATTTACTTGGGCATGTACCTTTAAGCGGAATTTCTGAAAATAGTGCTACAGCTTTACAAATACGGCGCACACCAACTGCTCTTCAGCGCTCTTAAACCCTGCTCTTAGCTATGAGCGAATCCCTGAGAAGGGACCGTTCCTGAATCCAAAATCGGCCTGAAAAGGTCTTAAGAAATGTTCTGACCGATTTTGGGATTCACCAATGGTCTTAACTAAGAGCAGGGATTTAGGAGCGCTGAAGAGCAGTCGTAGGTTGGATAGACTGGTGTGTGCCGTGTTCTTAAGGGCTTTATTTGAGAGGAATCATGGTGATTGCCTTGATATCAACTATACAGACATCGCTGGAATTAAATAATCATAATAATAATAAATATGACAATATTTGTATGATAAACATATTTTTTTACATTTACAGTCATGCCTCAAGACGCATTGTGATGTCCAAAAAAAAAGAAAAAAAACTACACCAACACTGCAAATGACAGTGGATAAATAAATAAGAACTAAAGCTAATCACATGGATATAGCTATAGTGGAATAGACTGTATTAATATTCCATATACCCTCTCTCCTGCCCCGTTCATACATTAATCTCAAAAAGAATTAACGAGACACTGGAAACAGGATACCTCTCCTGGATGTTATGTTTATTCTCATAAACATACTCTGTACAAGATGGAAAAACAGTTCTGAAAGGTCCTTGAAAAAGTCTTAATTCATTATTCTACCGTCTCTTCTGCTATTAGTCCGATGGTGGTTGTCGCGGCCTAGTGTTATCCAAAAAGCCTTCCCTGTTAGCCGAAGCTAGCTCGTGGCAACCGGAGGGTGGGGCCACACGTCAGCTTCCCTTCCCCACCCTCTAGCTCCTGAGGTCTCTGTCTACGTGTCCACACTTCGTTCCTTAGTCTGACCAAACCCGGAAGAACTCCCAGCTTAGCAACGGCTGACAGCCCATAGCAACCGCGCAATGCATCTCCGTCTCACCTACGACCCAAATTTCTCACCCTTTCTCTATCTCTTCCCCATAGCAATGGCTTCTCTGTTGATAGTAACTCCAATCCCTAGCCAACCCACTCTCTTCCCTAGCCAACCCACTACTCCCCCATCTCCAGCACTCTGCCTGCTCTGCTTATGGAGAGTTCTAACAATATTTCTTCCCTGTCTGCTCCCCAGCATAAAGCCTGAGTGTCAGAGGAGATGTCTGCTGTCATTGACAGATATTTACATTATGTACACATTGAAAAACAGGGCTATTCTATCAATACAATATGCAATACAGAGTAGAAAATAATTTGTAACTGAGTTACAATACAATATACAGTACAATGCAGAAATGGGATGAGGTACAACTTAGGGTAAGGTGCAATGATGTATGAGTTGTAGTGCAAATCTCTTTACCAATAAATATACATATAAAGTGTGTTAAAGTGTCTAAAGTGGGTAAAGTGGGTGCTACAGTGAGTTGTTTATTTAAAGTGAGTGTGTACGTGTGGATGTGTGTGCTGTGAGTGTATTTGATGGTTTGTTACATAGTGTTATTGTCATTGAGCATCCTGATGGCCTGGGGATAGAAGCTCCTTCTGAGTCTCTCTGTACTGGCCATGAGACTCCGGTATCGCTTGCCTGACCGCAGCAGTTCAAAGAGGCAGTTGTTAGGGTGACTAGAGTCTTTGATTATTCTATTAGCCTTACTCCTGCAACGCTTGTTGTAAATGTCTTGGAGAGTGGGAAGCCCACCTCTGTACTGTAGGCTACTGTACTGTACTGTACTGTAGTAGGACTACATTATGACTACTATAGGGCAGCACAGTATCTGCGATCTCCTAATAAAACAAGTCATTCGAATAATATAAGCATACTGTTCATTCATTATGCACGTAGAGTAGACTACAGTAAGTGCGCACGTGTGTGTGTGCGTGTGCATGTGTGTGTGTGTGTGTGTGTGCACGCTGCGGCAGGTAGCCAGCTAGCTATAGTGTGCTGTTTAATGACAATACATTTGAATCTAATCTAATTTTGATCAGTTGCAAATAGCTTCCACGCTACCTGTTGAATACAGGGGAGCCTCTCGTTTACGTTTTGCACACGGCCCTCGCCTTATAAGGAGCTGGCGTCTGTGTGCAAATTCAGGTGTAGAAGAACATGCTTCCAGTTTGTGAATGAGTGACGTACTTGATTCAGGGGTTCGCAGCTGCGATCATTTTGGCAACTTAAGACAACCTCTCCACGCGTCGGCTTTCTCTTAGGAACTTCCAAGGAGGTTGTCATAAGAGAGATGACAATGTTGGTGTCCATTGTTTTATTGACTGCTCCTAATAGTTAGGATGAGTTCAATTCAACGCAGAGAGCTAATTCTGACAACAACAACAACAACAACAACAACAACTACAATAATAATAATAACAATATCTATCTAGAGGTATCAGAAACAGTCTTCAGAGGACAGATGGTCATTACAGAGGGAGCTGTCTTCACAGAGGAACTGTCCAACAGCTCCAGTCAGCAGTTCAAATCCCTGGCTTTTGATGTTGAGCATTTGGTAAGATATTTGTATATATTTGGTAAGATATTTGTATATATTTGTATATATTTGGTAAGATATTTGTATATATTTGGTAAGATATCTGTACACATTTGGTGTATATTCAGTAGATATTCACATACTGTCTGGTGCCAATACCGTTTTTACTAAAACCTTTACATGTATGTAGCAGCTGATACTGAAAATGAGGGCAACCCACTGTTTTTCAAGTGTAAATAAAGGTTTCAATAAAACACAGATTTGATATTTTACCCAGAATTTTTTTCCGTAGCCGCATTTTGCGGAGACGCTCTCTGATTGGCCACTGACTGACGCTCTCTGATTGGCCACTGACATGTGCGGCCGAATCGCGTGATGAGCTGTGTCTTTGCCCATTTCCGGGTCTAACAGCCTGCAAACTACCTAACGCCTAGTTTATCACTGGTTAAGCTTAGGCGACTCTTTCGAAGTTGGTTAAGGTTAGAGTTTGGAATCAGGGCTGGTGTTCTATCGCCCTGCTCTAAGACAAACTCTAACCTTAACCAACTTCGAAAGAGTGCCTAAGCTTAACCGGTGTAGAAACAGGCGTCACACAATTGGGCGCACATGTCACATGAAGTGGCCAATCAGAGAGCGTCTCCGCAAAATGGGGCTACGGAAAAAAATAACGCATATTTTCCTGTTGCTGACCACATGTTGGTGTCACAACATCACTTAACTACAGTGTTAACCCCTGTGGCTTCTCTCAGGTAGCAGAGACGTACAGGCAGAGTCTCCTGAACGATGACTTTAAGGCCTGTCAGGTTTTGGCATTCAAGTGAGATTACAGAAATGTTCTTTATATGAATAATTGATTGCTTGATTGATTGCTTGCTTGATTGTTTGATTGATTGTTTGATTGATTGTTTGATTGATTGGTTTATTGATTGATTTAATGATTTATTGATTGATTGATTGATTGTTTGATTGATTGATTGGTTGATTGATTGATTGATTGAATGGTTTATTGATTGATTGATTGATTGGTTGATTGGTTGATTGATTTATTGATGTCTGTCTGTCTGTCTGTCTGTCTGTCTGTCTGTCTGTCTGTCTGTCTGTCTGTCTGTCTGTCTGTCTGTCTGTCTCTCTCTCTCTCTGTCTGCAGTAGGGGCAGTGTGGTGGTGACCTTTGACCTGTGGTTCAGTCAGACTGTGGATGTGAAAGAAGCTGAACAAGAGCTGAGGGCGGGGCTATACAATACTGTGGGCGGGACACTGGTGATCGACATCAACAGCATCCAAATCACAGGTAGAGCAGAATAGCCTAACTGTTCTTTGATTGGTTGTATTTCCTTTATGGGCCAATAAGCCAATAAGTATCCTCCTCTTTATTATTATTATTATTATTATTATTATTATTATTATTATTATTATTATTATTATTATTATTATTATTATTATTATTATTATTATTATTATTATTATTATTATTATTATTATTATTATTATTATTATTATTATTATTAATAATTATAATTATAATAATAATAATAATTATTATTATTATTATTATTATTATTATTATTATTATTATTATTATTATTATTATTATTATTATTATTATTATTATTATTATTATTATTATTATTATTATTATTATTATTATTATTATTATTATTATTATTATTATTATTATTATTATTATTATTATTATTATTATTATTATTATTATTATTATTATTATTTGTGTTTATTCTGCCCATATAATCACTGGCTTGTATTTATTTCACTAGAGATGAAGTTAGAAGGATCAGTCCAGTTAAGATACATGAACATCTAGAGGTGAAGCTAGAAGGATCAGTCCAGTTAATTAACACGCAACGGCCCACATGTGGGCCTTCTTGAGGACGATTTGCCCACGGCGCAATGCGCCACTTTGGCGTTCAGCGGTTCTCGAATTACATGCCGATATGTGAGGCGTGCGCCGAAGTAGACGGCAGACTTTTTATTTTTTCAAATACCACTCCTGACTCTCAAGCCTCTACCTCCGTCAATCATTTGGCGATCTCGAAAATTATTGGACAGGGTTGTAACGAATGAGTGTGGCTTTTCCAATGGAAATGAGCGAATCAGGGATCTAGGTGAAAAGTCACGAGCGAATACAGGAAGATAATTCTCTGTCGAATGCATTGGAGTCAATGAGAAAATTGTTTTCTGAGCTCTCTCACTTTTGACCAAAACCGCTTCTTATCACTAATTTCTGAACGGATTTTTATGAAATCTGGACATGTACTACACAAGCCTTCAGGCTATGGGCCCAGGGTGTTTTTTCAGCCATACCAATTTTCTTGGAAATACTACTTCTGCACTACTAACTACAGAAAAACGTGAGTAACAAGTCTTTCTACAACTCAAGTTCAGACCTATGTTACTCTATTTCTTTAGCACTAAAAGTGAACTTCTTTATTGTATCAGAAACTTCAGAATGTCATCTTTCAAAAGAGACCAGGCTCATGCATGTGCTATAAGTATAAAGTATAGTATTTTGGTTTGCAAAAAAAAAAGTATGCAGTCCTCAGAAACGAAAACTAAAATGGCCACTTTTGGGGGTGCCTGTTTAAGATACATGAACATCTAGAGGTGAAGCTAGAAGCTAGCTTCACTCATTACATTGTGTTTTTTAATATACAGACCTATTACCTTAACATAAAGATAAATTCATTATTAGTGAAGATTACGCTATTTAGAATATAATATAGAATAGAACATGCAATGCAAACTAGTTTGGTTGCAGCTAAAATATAATTCAGTTAATTCAATTCTATAATGGCATCGGCACCCAAAACCCCATCATCGGCAAGGCTCTAATATCGATATTGTGGGTTTCATGCACCAAACCCATGCTCATTTACATGAAAATACCAAACATGTCAAACTTTTTTCAAATATTTTGTTGTTTAGTACAAGAAGATGAGACAACAGTTCAACCAACCATATCACCTGAAACCAGCTCTACTCCATCAACCATCTCACCTGAAACCAGCTCTACTCCATCAACCATCCAACCTCAAACCAGTACCACTCCGTCAGGTGATGGCCATCATCTCTCACATTCATTGGTCACTCCATTTAAAGGGTCTGTTCACCCAAAATAAGCCAAACTACATATTTTCATCATCACTTCCAATACAATGAAGATACCTTTATCTCTGAGTAGTGCAACTTTAATGTAAATAAACGGTAACACTTTATAATAACACTCAGTTATAAGACCTTTATAAGGTATTTGTAGATAATGAACTGATCATGAACAAATCATTTATATACATTCGTAAATTATTATTAAATCATTTATAACTATATTTGTATAACATTTACAAATTAGTTCTACATTATTTATAACTCATTATCAAAAATGTTTGTACTTGATTTGTTCATCATTAAATAATGTTGTTTAATGTGTAGTAACACATTTGTAGATGCTTTGAAAAATGAATATGAAAAAATTACTATACTGTACCTCCATTTATTTGTTCATGTTCAACAAATGATTTGTTAAGACATTCATAAAACATCTATAAATCATTTGCAGATGCTATTGTGTGCCCTAATCTAAAGTGAAGCCTATTTATCATTAACAAATGTCTAATAGTTTGTTTATTTGTGGACTTTTATGAATACACACAAAACCAAAGCACAAACAATCTGATTAAACAATGCAAATGGAAGGAATGGTGCACATTTTCTGGCAGTAGCAACAGCTCTACCCATTTTAAAAACAGTTTTGTTGTTGTTTGTTTGTCAGACCATGATAAAGTACTATCAAGCCAAAGGCCTAGAAGCGTAGTTTTTTCAACCTGCTGTATAGGTTCAGTTCAGAGTTTTTATTTGGCAATGGAGGAATCAATACAGTCAGAGTTTCTTCATTACACAATCATAAATATATACCTGCAACTTGTAGAACCAATGTAGGTTTACGTGCCAATCTTTGATTGGTCCCAAAAAGCATACAAACAGTTTTTGATATGTTAAGCACCAGCTTATTTGTTTTTATCCAGTCATATAAAATGTCCAATTCACTAGCCAAAACCTGATTAAGCTCAGAGTCTGTAGCTGCAGCATAATAAAGTGTTGAATCATCAGCATATAAAGTCAGACTAGCCTGATGAATAGAAAAAGGCATATCATTAGTAAAAATAGAGAATAAGAGGGGCCCCAGGCAACTCCCCTGTGTGGGACACCGCATTCTAACCCTCTACTGCCTGACAAAGCACCATTAAAATAGACCCTCTGAGACCTCGAGGACAAATAAATCCTGAAAAATAAAATTGCTGTGTTATTATTAAACCGTAGCAGATGAGTTTTTGTATTAAAAGATTGTAATCGATCACATCAAATGCGGCACTGAAGTCTAACATAATAGCACCCACCAGCATTGAACTGTCGATAGCTGAAAGCCAACTATCAGACATTTGTGTCAAAGCAGTACTGGTCGAATGACCGGCCCTGTATGCATGTTGGTGTACAGTTGTTATGTCATTAGCTGAAAAGTAGGCCTGGACTTGCTCAGACACAATCTTTTCCAGTAATTTACTGAGAACAGGTAAAATGCTAATAGGCCTACTGTTGGGACCTCCAAGAGGTAATTTAGCATATTTAGGAAGTGGAATGATCTTTCCCTCCTTCCATAACAAAGGACACATGCCACTGATTAAACACCTATTAAAAATGTGACCGATTGGTGCAGAGATATGAGACTGGTAGAGAGCGCATTAGCCCATCCACAGTCACAATATCCACCTGTTGGAATTCAAAAACACAGTTTTTATCCTTCATAATGTGTTCTTTTATCAACACCTGAGAGTTGTTATTGACAATATTATCCATTCCCTGCCTAAGCTTGGACACCTTGTTTACAAAATAGTCATTAAAATAATCAGCAATGTGAAGAGGCTTTGTCAGATAAATACCACCATCTGATTCCACAAACGAAGCCAGGGAAGATTTTTTACCCATGATTTCATTCAGTACATTCCAGAGTTTTTCACTGTCCCTACTGGTTTCTGAGATTTTCGGCTTATAATAGGTTCACCCATTTAATCCTAATTGTAACTGAGGGGTACAATTCCCTGACTGTATTGATAAGTATGGTATCATTAAACCACTACCGCTTTATGTACTTTAATTACTGGCCATACAGTACACGATATATGAATATGATGAACACTTCCCACAATGAAATCGTTTCCAAACAAAGGTATAATCAAGTATTTAATGGAGCAAAAGGTACATAGGATACTTTACATTATTCTTTGAATGCACTTGTAAGGCAAAGGAATGTGCGTAGGCAAATCAACACTGAATGTCCATTCTCTGGTTACGCAGGAGGTAATTATACGACCTGAATCTTAGGGAATTATATCTATGGTACACTAGTAATATAGCGGGAGATACTGGAAGGGTCCCCCTGGTTGTAAGCCAGCAGGGGTAGAAGATCTGTCGGTAGTAGAACGTCTGGTCAACGATGACTAAGGAGACTCCAGGTACAGGAGCCGGTGCAATAGCCTCTTGATCCACAGACGAATACAGCTGTTCTCCGTAGACTGTAGCTCCACAGTGAAGAAAGCTAGTCGGCCTCAGGCTCTCTGAGGCGCCAACTCGACTTGACTCCTCGCGGGGTAAATCCAACACGTGCAGGCGTCGGCGATTATCCGCTCCATAAATCACAGGACCAAAGCAAATATATTCCAGCCGCAAAGGGCTATGTAGTCGTCGGGTAGATTAATCCAGTGTACATGTCCATACGGTTCTCGTCTAGGTCTCCTCGGGTGAAAGCGCCATGTGGTCAGCCCAGCCTGGATAAGAACTCTAGCTAATACGAGGAAGCGTTGGAGATGCTGATCACTGTAGAACTTTAACCGCACGATACACTATACTCAAATAGACTATTATTGACTTAATAGAAATATGTCGCACTCGACGGTATAGCGCCAAACTCTGACAATTCAGTTATTAATTCGCACGCGGTCTCAATGCTCTATTCTGGGGCCAAACAGGCCATACTTCACCGCACGTTGTATCGTGGGTGAGGCTTCAACTTATTGGGTAACATACTAAGGCTAAGAAGGGGCTTCTATATTCACCTGCGCCGTATTTATACGCACGGTGAACAAACTAGTACCAATCTCATTTCTGTCGCGTATCCCTGGGCAAGGCCGGGCATGTCCAGACACGTCTTGACGGTGACTTTGAACCTGACTCCGGAGGCCGGTCCCTGGCGCCGGTGGACCGCTGTCCAATAGGAGAATGAACTATTATGGTCTGGGCTAAAGGGATATTCCGTGTATATGTACAAGGAATATACAAGGGATATCAAACGATATACAAATACTATGCAATATATATCAATAAATAAATATATATATTCGGTTTAATCTGATCCTTTGTAACAGCCGCACCCTAATTAGTCCCACCTAATTAGCTAAGCAGAGACAGATTAACCGCACTGTCCACTACTCAATGTCTGTTGTGAGGGGTCGGTCAGTTCACAAAGTCATGGGGTCATGGTCGTCATCGATAGTATCGGGGAGCCTTGGCAGTTCTATTAGCCTCGCCACGGGTCGGGTGTAGATCCGCCCTTGGACGAGCACTTCGGCTGCTCGGACCTTTCCGTCGGCACCGGTGATCACTTTGCTTACGCGGCCAGCCGGCCACATAGCTCGGGGTAGTGACTGATCGATAATCATGACGACTGTTCCTTCTGTCAAATTGTCTCTCTCTTTCACCCATTTCTGGCGGGTCTGTAGAGACGGTAGGTAGTGGAGTAGGAAGCTGTTCCAAAACTTGTCAGCCAATACTTGACTGTACCTCCACATTCTTCGGCCGTTCGCTTCTTCAGGCCTGTACATTGTCTGTGGTAGCGCGGGGTCCAGCCGCCCCATCAAGAGTGTGTTGGGGGTGACTGGGTCGACATCTGCTACATCACTTGAGACGTAACCGAGGGGCTTTGAGTTCAATACTCCCTCGATCTCCGTGAGGACTGTCATTAGGACTTCTTCCGCCACGGTCTGGGCCCCAAGCACGGCGTACAGGGCTGTCTTTATTGAACGTACTTCTCGTTCCCAAGTTCCACCGAAGTGAGGTGCGTTCGGGGGATTAAACTGGAAGTCAATCTGGTATGGAGCGAGGTGGGTCTTAAGTTCTGGGCCCATAGCTTGGAAGCTCTCTCTCAGCTCTCTTTCTCCGCCTTTGAAGTTTGTCCCGTGATCAGACAATAATATAGACGGTTTGCCTTTCCGCGATGTGAATCTTCGGAAGGCCATAAGGAATGAGTCTGTGCTCATGGTTGGAAAGAGTTCTATATGCATCGCTCGGGTGGTCATGCATTTGAATACAATACCCCACCGCTTCTCGGTTCCTCTTCCTTTCTTTATATACAGCGGGCCGAAACAGTCCATACCGGTGGAGTGAAAAGGCTTGTCGCCGAGTCGGAGGCGACAGGGAGGTAGGTCAGCCATCCGGGGTATACTGGGCTGCGCTCGCCACTTACGACAGTCTAGACAGGTTCGCTGGAAGCGCCGCACTGCTTCTCTCCCTTGCAGTATCCAATAACGACGTCTGATCTCCGCGAAGACTCTCTCTGCCCCGGCGTGATGCACATCCTCGTCGTATTTCTTTATGATCAGCTCTGTGACCTTGTGTCGGCTGTTTAAGACTATCGGGTACTTGACGTCATCCGGTAAGTCTGGGGCTCTCCGCAGACGACCACCCACTCTGATGAGACCATGGGCGTCGCTCTCGGGGGCTAGGTGGAGCAGTCTGCTGTCTGATGGGACGGGCTTTGCTCCCTGTAGACAGTCTAGCTCATCGGGGCACGAGTCTCTCTGGGCTCGTTGTAGTAGAAGAAGTTCTGCTTCTTCGTAGTCAGCTGCAGTAATGTCAGTAGTGAGCTGAACCTCTGGGTGGTGCCACAGGAATGTCTTTAGCTGCGCACTCTCTAGGGTGAGGCAATCGTCTATGTCGGGGTCTGTGGAGACGAGTGTGTTCAATCCACAGAACATAGATTTCTTGTTTTCTGCCTCCCCTTTACTCGCTTCCCGTGGGGTGGGTGTAGGCCACTCTTCTTCCGGGAGCTTGAGGAACTCTGGCCCGTCACTGTATAGGTTGTGACGGGTGAGGTCATCCAGGGACATTCCCCGGGTGATGACGTCAGCTGGGTTGTGTTTTGTGTCCACATACCTCCAGCTTGCTACTTCTGTTAAATCTTGAATCTCTGTGACTCTGACTCCCACGAAGACCTTGTATCTGCACGAATCAGACCGGATCCATGTGAGTACTGTCGTGGAGTCTGACCACAAGATTGTTCTTTGCACTGGAATGGTGAGTTCACGTTGGATTAACGTGGCGAGTTGCGCTCCTGCTAGGGCTGCGCAGAGCTCTAGACGCGGGATAGATTGTTGCTTTCGTGGGGCTATTCTTGAGCGGGCCAGGATGAAAGCAGTATGTATTTCTCCTCCCTCCTCTCAGGCACGCAAGTAGGCCACCGAACCGTAGGCTACTTCGGAGGCGTCGCTGAAGACGTGCAGGTCCATCTGGCACGTCTCCGGCCTCACTGTGGGTGGGAAGTAGCTGCGGCGTATGTTGACACCTGGGAGTGAGCTGAGTTCCGTCTCCCACTCTCTCCATGTGGATGCAAGGTGTTCGGGTATGGGGTCGTCCCAGCCCTGGTTCTTGTCCCATAACGCTCTTACAATCATCTTTGCCCTGGTGGTGTAAGGTAGAATATATCCCAACGGGTCATATTGTCTGGCGAGTGTTCTGTATACACTCCGTCTGGTGGTCGGTAGTGCAGTCGACCTTCCCTGCTCCTTGGTCAGGGGTGTGTGTTTATAATGGAACGAGTCTGTTTTGAAGCGCCAGACTAGTCCTAATGTCATTTCTTGGGCTTCTCCTGGGATGGTCGCCATCCAGGTCTCGCTGCTTGCTGCCTTGTCCTCGGGGGAGAGGCTGCGCAATACTTGCGGGTCGCTGCTGGCCCACTGCCTGAGATCAAAGCCGCCTTTGATCAGGGAGGCGCGGAGCTTGAGTAGAAGGGCCTCGGCTTCTTCTGGCGTCGAGACGCTTTGCAGACAGTTGTCCACGTAGAAACTATTTCCTACACTTTTTCGGACCTCTTCATCAGCTGCTGGGTCCTCTGCGACGTGTTTTTGCAGTGCAAACGTAGCACAGCATGGGCTGCATGTGGTTCCGAAAGGGAGGACTTCCCATTGATAGATGGCTGGTTGCTCATCCCCGATCCTCTCTCTCCATAGGAACCGCAGCAGGGGCTTGTCCTCCTCCACTAGTCTTACCTGCAGGAACATCCCTTTGATGTCGCCGCTGATGGCCACCTTGTCCTGGCGGAAACGTAGTAACACGCCTAGTAGAGAGGGGCCGAGTGTTGGGCCGGGCAAGAGCTCTTTATTCAGATTTTGTGATCCGATCTGGTAGCTGCAGTTGAACACAATACGATCCTTGCCGTTGTGGTGGACTTTGTGGTGCGGCACGTACCATGATTCGGTCGTCTGATCGGCCTCTTTAATGTCAATTTTCTTTATGTGTCCCGCTGTGATTAGCTTGTTAATCTCAGCGCGGTACACAGTCTCCTGAGCGGGGTCTCTGGCTAGGCGCCGCTCTGTGTTCAATAGATACCGCTCCGTCGCTTCTTTTGGGGCGTGGAAGGTAGGCATACCCTCTCGCCTCAAGAGTGGAGTTGCGTATCTCATCACTCCGTTGACTTTGACTCTCTTTGTCCCTTGCTCGAGGAGTGCTATGGCGTAAATGTCTTCCTTGGAACGAATGTCTTTCTTTTCGTTCTTAAAGGGCATTGTCTCTAGTGTCCATAGCCTCTCGACATGCTGTAGGAGGGTGGTGTCTTCTTCTGTCACTCTGGAGTGGAGGCAGCTAGTGGCTGCTGTTCGGTTAAGAGACTTAGCGAGGGGGCCTTGTAATGTCCATCCTAGGCGGGTCTCGACTGCTGCAGGACAGCCTCTGGGCCCTGTGTGGACCCGGTCTATCGGGACTATGAGGTCTGCATGGTCGGAGCCTATCAGCAGGGTCGGGGTGGCACCGTCTATGAGCGGGATAGGTAGTTGACGCAGGTGCACATATTTATCCATCAGCTTGGCGATGGGGTAGGTGTACTGCGACAGGCCTATTTCTTGGCTGGTGAAAGCATTAGTAATCCTATACCGTCTCTCTGGCTGCCCGCTTGCTGCGATAGTGAAGGAGACATTCTCGCCCTTTATCGTCTTTAGATCTCTTCTTATTGTCCGAATCGTCATCTGGTTTTCGCTCCCCCGCAGCCCCAGCTGGGCCGCAGCGGACGCGAGGAGAAGGGTCTTCTCTGACCCGTCGTCAAGGACGGCGTAAGTGTCCATGACCTTGTCTTGGTAACTCAGTGTTACGCGGACCACCTTTAAGAGCACTCGGGCGCCCCCGCTGCTGGCGGGGTCAATGTACATAACACTTGCCTTTGTGCTGCTTGAGGGTGCAGGCTTTCTTCTGTTACTGTCGTGTAGGACATCTAGGTGGGCTCCGTCACACCGACTACACCTCTTCTTTAAGCGGCAATCGGCTGCCATGTGACTGCGCGCACATCGGTAACAGCGTCGGTTGGACTTTATCCATTGACCCACCTCGTCGGCGGTCATCTTCTTGAACGTGTCACATTGTGACAACCAGTGTTCTTTTTCGCAGTACGGGCACACCATCTTCCACTTCTCTTTCATCGAGGGGGTACTGTGGTTCTTGCTGCTCGGTACTGATTCTGATTGGTGCATGACGGTCACCAATCTTCGGCCATCGTTTGTTCTCCTAGGTCCCTCTCTGGAGCTTGGGGTGCTCCGCATGAACGTATCCAACCGTAGGCTGTTGACTTCTCTTGCCAGGAAGTCGGCTAGGTCTAGGAGGGATGGCTCGGGACCGTTAGGATCACGGTGGTCTCTTTGCCGCCTGAAGCGCTCTTGTCGGGCGGGCGGAAGCTTCTCTAAAATCCTCTCGACATTAGAGTTTGCGTACAGTTCGTGCATACCCTTTTCTCTTTGCGCCCCCAGCATCCCTACCAGGGATTGTACCTTGATAGACAGGTCATCTAGTGAGCGATTGTCTGTGGCTGGGGGTAGGCGGTCAATATGCCTTATCTCTTGTATTACGTAGTCCCATATGCGTCCATATCTTTGGTCGAGTGCTGCTAGAGCCGCTGTGTATGGGGTAGTAGAGGTGGCATAGGCCAGCGCTATATTGTGCGCTCGGAGCACCTTGAGGTGCTTCAGTAGGATAGCATACTTGTACGGTTCGTCAGCTACATCGGACATCATTGTCTCTAAGCACATTCGTAGCTCCGTGTACTGTGCTCTGTTCTCGTGGGTGAAGTCCGGAAACGTCGGTGTGCCAATGTATGATGCCATGGATGGCTGGCACATCGGTGAGCGTTGGAAGAGAGGCCTCCTAGGCGAGTCTCCTCTTACGCCTCTTGGTGGGCTGGTACCTGCTGGGTACCATGGCCCGCGTATCCAGGTGCTATTCCTCGGGGCTGGTCGTGCGTCAAGCTCACCCATGAATTGAGTCGGGGGTCTGTAGCGCAGAGCCGCGGGGGTAGAGCCTGGGCTGTACTGGACCTCCTGGTCCTGTGGAGTTCTGTGCTGCTGTCGGGCTTGACTCTCCTCCTCTCCCTCTTCTTCTTGCTCTGGCAGGTCCTCTAGATCCTGTAGTCGTCTATTTAGCCTCTCCGCGGTGTAGACCGTTTCTTCCTTGTAGCTGGTCCTCGCGTGGACCGGTCGGGGAAGGAGTTCGGAGGGGGGTATAGGCTCTCTCTGGTGGTCGGGCTCAGGGTCGCTTGATCGGGTAGGGGAGGGTGCCCTTGACCCGTGTCTTGACGAGGCCCTGGAACCCCGTGCGGAGGGAGGGGGTGTTGCCCTGGCGATCAGCTGCTCCATTATCTGCGCTTGTAATCGGTCGCGCTCGGCTTCGCGCTTGGTGAGAGCGAGGTCGCGCTCCGCTTCTCTTTGGGCACCGGCAGCGGCGCGCTGGGCTTCGGCGGCGGCGCGCTCTGCTTCTCTTTGGGCACCGGCAGTGGCGCG
The DNA here is from genome assembly GCF_963971535.1 of Notolepis coatsorum. Taxonomy (NCBI): domain Eukaryota; kingdom Metazoa; phylum Chordata; class Actinopteri; order Aulopiformes; family Paralepididae; genus Notolepis; species Notolepis coatsorum. The sequence continues at coordinate 75,934,803 of NC_140172.1, read as the reverse complement.
CTGGGCTTCGGCGCGCTATGCTTCGGCCCGGTCTCTTACCATATTCTCTTCCGCCTGAAGGCGTCTAAACTCTAGACGTATACGATCTTCGTCGCTCCGTTGCTGCGCTTGAAGGCGTTCTCTTTCCATGGAAGAATGTTCGCGCTCACTAAGCGTCTGTGCTTGGAGTCGATCGCGCTCTGTTGAGGCTGCTAGGCTGGCGAGGAATGCCTGTGCCAGCATCTTGTCCGCCTCGCTGGGGGAAGACGCTGGTTGAGGTGATCCGCTCCTGGCAGTACTCGTTGGAGATCTGTTCTCCTGTGGCGAGTCCTGGAGATCCATCTCCGGGGTGCTCTCCTCTTCTTGTAGCGGGTAGAGTTCCATCCCTGGAGAGCTGTCTTTATCCTGGAGCTCTCCGGGGACTACTTCTTCGGTCTTGGCGGGGGGTAAAGTCGTGTCAGGTCCCTCCTGGTCCCTACCGTGAGCTTGGTCAGTTACGTTAGAACCCACTAGGGCCTCTATTGGCGGGGTAGCCTGGGCGATAGGGTCGGACATAATTTTACTATCTACTTTTTCCGCATTTACCGTCTGTAGAAGGCTAGGTAGTATATTGGCAACGTAATCCTCTAAGTACTGAGGTGTCTGCCGTCTACGCTGCGGGCGATCTACTTTAGGAGAACCGTTTTGTGGAGTGTTCATCATAGGCCATGTCAATATTAATACCACTATATTAATATTACACTAGTTACCCTCCGGCTCGAAGGACCAATTGTAACTGAGGGGTACAATTCCCTGATTGTATTGATAAGTATGGTATCATTAAACCACTACCGCTTTATGTACTTTAATTACTGGCCATACAGTACACGATATATGAATATGATGAACACTTCCCACAATGAAATCGGTTCCAAACAAAGGTATAATCAAGTATTTAATGGAGCAAAAGGTACATAGGATACTTTACATTATTCTTTGAATGCACTTGTAAGGCAAAGGAATGTGCGTAGGCAAATCAACACTGAATGTCCATTCTCTGGTTACGCAGGAGGTAATTATACGACCTGAATCTTAGGGAATTATATCTATGGTACACTAGTAATATAGCGGGAGATACTGGAAGGGTCCCCCTGGTTGTAAGCCAGCAGGGGTAGAAGATCTGTCGGTAGTAGAACGTCTGGTCAACGATGACTAAGGAGACTCCAGGTACAGGAGCCGGTGCAATAGCCTCTTGATCCACAGACGAATACAGCTGTTCTCCGTAGACTGTAGCTCCACAGTGAAGAAAGCTAGTCGGCCTCAGGCTCTCTGAGGCGCCGACTCGACTTGACTCCTCGCGGGGTAAATCCAACACGTGCAGGCGTCGGCAATTATCCGCTCCATAAATCACAGGACCAAAGCAAATATATTCCAGCCGCAAAGGGCTATGTAGTCGTCGGGTAGATTAATCCAGTGTACATGTCCATACGGTTCTCGTCTAGGTCTCCTCGGGTGAAAGCGCCATGTGGTCAGCCCAGCCTGGATAAGAACTCTAGCTAATACGAGGAAGCGTTGGAGATGCTGATCACTGTAGAACTTTAACCGCACGATACACTATACTCAAATAGACTATTATTGACTTAATAGAAATATGTCGCACTCGACGGTATAGCGCCAAACTCTGACAATTCAGTTATTAATTCGCACGCGGTCTCAATGCTCTATTCTGGGGCCAAACAGGCCATACTTCACTGCACGTTGTATCGTGGGTGAGGCTTCAACTTATTGCGTAACATACTAAGGCTAAGAAGGGGCTTCTATATTCACCTGCGCCGTATTTATACGCACGGTGAACAAACTAGTACCAATCTCATTTCTGTCGCGTATCCCTGGGCAAGGCCGGGCATGTCCAGACACGTCTTGACGGTGACTTTGAACCTGACTCCGGAGGCCGGTCCCTGGCGCCGGTGGACCGCTGTCCAATAGGAGAATGAACTATTATGGTCTGGGCTAAAGGGATATTCCGTGTATATGTACAAGGAATATACAAGGGATATCAAACGATATACAAATACTATGCAATATATATCAATAAATAAATATATATATTCGGTTTAATCTGATCCTTTGTAACACTAATGGTCACATTTGTGATACTTTTCTTTTTTTACTTCTAGAATCTCTAGAAGCATGGTAGTTTGCTCTGGATAAAAAAAATAAACTTTCACAAGAAACAACATGTTGTCTACTTTCAAATTGTATAAAGGTCATGTGACTAGCTTGAATCATCACATGACCAGGCCAGTCTACTTCCTGTTTGTCCATGCAGCATGAAATGGCTGCTAGAAGTTCAAGTTCAAGTTCAAGTTTCTTTAATAGTTGTCATCAGAAGTACAGAATACTTTTATACAAAATGCTTCTTTCTGTTACGCTCCAGAGACTGTGCTAGACAAAAGATAAGTATGAAATAGTTTCAAGTTCAAGTTTCTTTAATAGTTGTCATACAGAAGTACAGAATACTTTTGTACAAAATGCTTCTTACTGTTGCGCTCCAGAGACTGTGCAAGACAAGATAAGTATGAAATAAAAACATAGTAAAATTAGAAGTAAAAAAAAGAGGTCACAGTGTTCAGTTTAGACATATGTACAATGTTCGATGCAGAATAGACGTAGTTACCATACAATATACAATACTGTGCAGTGTACTAATATACAATACTATATAGTGCAAGGCAGAAATGGAGAAATGGGACGAGGTGCAATTTAGGTACAATTCACAGTAGGTGTACGAGTTGTAGTGCAAATCCTTTATCAATAAATATAAAGTGTAAGTGTGTTTGTGTGATCTAGCGATTAGCAATTAGCGATCGTTTAGCGATTATTGTTCGTTTAGCAGCCTGATGGCCTGGGGATAGAAGCTTCTTCTGAGTCTTTGTGTGCTCGCCTTAAGACTCCGGTATCGCTTGCCTGACCGCAGCAGTTCAAAGAGGCAGTTGTTCGGGTGGCTCGAGTCCTTAATAATTCTCTTAGCCTTCCCCTTGCACCGCTTGATGTAAATGTTCTGGAGGGTGGGAAGCCCCCCTCCAATTGTGCGTTCGGCTGAACGTGTAGTAAATAATAAATAGTATAGTATGTAAAATAGAAGTAAAAAATAGAAGTCACATACGTAGACACAGTGTTCAGTATATACATATGTACAATGTTCAATGCAGAATAGAAGTAACTGAGTTACCATACAATATACAATATACTATGCAATATACTAATATACAATATACTATATAGTGCAAAGCAGAAATGGGATGAGGTACAATTTAGGTACAATTTACAGTAAGGTGTACTGAGGTATGGGTTTTAGTGCAAATCCTTTTTCCAATAAATATAAAGTGTGTTTAGGTGTTCTAAAGTGTGGAGAGTGGGTGCTGCAGTGTGTTGTTTGTTTAAAGTGAGTGTGTGCGTGTGGATGTGTGTGTTGCGAGTGCATTTGATGGTTGTTGCATAGTGTTATTGTTCGTTGAGCAACCTGATGGCCTGGGGATAGAAGCTTCTTCTGAGTCTTTCTGTGCTTGCCATGAGACTCCGGTATCGCTTGCCTGACCGCAGCAGTTCAAAGAGGCAGTTGTTTGGGTGGCTGGAGTCCTTGATAATTCTCTTAGCCTTACCCCTGCACCGCTTGTTGTAAATGTTCTGGAGAGTGGGAAGCCCCCCTCCAATTGTGCGTTCGGCTGAACGTGCCACTCTCTGTAGTCTGCTACGGTCTTGTGCGGTGCTATTCCCAAACCAGGAGGTGATATTGCCAGTCAGGATGCTCTCTATTGTACATGAGTAGAAGTTCTTAAGGATCTTCTGACTGACTTGGAACTTCCTTAGGCGCCTGAGGAAGTAGAGGCGTTGTCGTGCCTTCTTCACAACACTGTCAATGTGTGTGGTCCATGTCAAGTCCTCGGATATGTGGACTCCGAGGTACTTAAAACTGTTCACTCTCTCAACTGGTGCCCCGTCGATGCTGAGGGGGCTGTAGTCCCTGACCCCGACCTCCTAAAGTCCACAATCATCTCCTTTGTTTTGCTGACGTTCAGGGAGAGGCTGTTCTCCTGGCACCATCCCGCCAGGACCTTGACCTCTTCCAGGTAGGCTCTCTCGTTGTTTGCAGAGATCAGGCCCACCACTACTGTGTCGTCAGCAAATTTGATGATTGTGTTGTTGTTCCGCTGAGCCACACAGTCATGTGTGTACAGGGAGTAGAGGAGGGGACTCAGAACACAGCCCTGGGGGGCCCCTATGTTGAGGGTGATGGATGAGGAGGTGCAGTTGCCTGCTCTCACCACCTGGGGTCTACCCGTCAGGAAGTCCAAGACCCACTGGCAGAGGTCATAGTTCAAGCCCAGGTCCCTGAGCTTGGCTATGAGTTTGGAGGGGACTATGGTATTGAATGCTGAGCTGTAGTCGATGAATAGCATTCTCACATAGTTCCCCTGCCTCTTGTCCAGGTGTGATGCTGCTGTGTGCAGCACATGGGCTATGGCGTCCTCCGTGGACCTGTTGGGGCGGTATGCAAATTGCAGGGGGTCCAGGTTGATGGGGAGGGAGGAGCAGATGTAGCCCTTTACTAGCTTCTCAAAACACTTCATGGCTATGGAGGTGAGAGCTACAGTGCGGTAGTCGTTGAGGCAAACAGGCTTGGATTTTTTAGGTACAGGGATGATAGTGGACTTCTTCAGACAGGTGGGGATGACAGCCTGTTCCAAGGACAGGTTAAATATGTCAGTGAATACCGGGGCCAGTTGGTCGGCACAGACTTTTAGGACGCGGCCGGGGATACTTTACAGATTAAACTATAGTATGTTGTATATATACTAATTAAAGGGTCTTCTACTGATATGTAATGACAATGCTATGCTTGCATGCATATTTTAACCTCAAGAGGTGGAAATGTAACCATGGTCACAAAAGTGACCATTGGGATAAAACATAGTCAGAAATGGGCGATTTTGACGATTTCTCTTATTCATCCACGTTTTTACATGATGACCACCCAGACTACACATAATGACCACCCAGACTACACATAATGACCACCCAGACTACACATAATGACCACCCAGACTACATAATGACCACCCAGACTACATGATGACCACCCAGACTACACATAATGACCACCCAGACTACACATAATGACCACCCAGACTACATAATGACCACCCAGACTACATGATGACCACCCAGACTTAGGGCTGGGCGATATGGCCTAAATATGATATCACGATATTTTCTGACCTTTCGGCGATACACGATACGCATCACAATGTTTTTCTTTTTTTCCCCAAACAATTCATTATGAGGCTTACCAAGACAGTATTTGAGTTTGCAAGCTAACATTAAAGACAAAATAAAATACCCATGCATTTAGCATTTTTATATTATATATTAGATTTAGATTATTGGATTATTAGATTATATATTGCATATATTTAGCAATGAGATATTATATGATTTAGATATGAAATATGATGAATTGAAAATGGGGGACCCTGATGTAAACAAGACGAAAGTCTTTCTCTGGTCTGCATCCCCTTAACAATTGTATGTATTGAGCTGTACTGTACCCATTCTGCAATATGTTAATAAAGTTTTAAATCAATCAATCAATCAATAGGATTTTAGCATTTTTATGAAACTACTGTATATTTGTATGTCTCTAAATGTTTTGATGAATTGAAAATGGAGGACCCTTATGTAAAAAAGCCCACTGTTGTTGTATTGAGCTGTACTGTATTGTACCCATTCTGCAATCGTTAATAACGTTCATTCATTCAATCATTCAGCCGGCAACAGAATAATTTTGATTGACAGTCGAGTCTGCCAATTACGTCACACCGCTTGTACCCGCCCTGCTGTTCTTAGCACCAATCGGCAAGCAGCGCTATTCTTTTTTTACATTCCTGAATGCCCTCCATTGATTTTAACGAGAGCTCAGCTCAACGACAACAACAACAGCTCACCGCAGCCGACGAGTGATTACTAGCGCACCGCAGCATGACAACGAGGCATAATGATTTTACTGCAACAAATGTTATAATAAAAGCCTTTCCATACATCTGTCTGATTGAAAACTTTATTAACAGACCGCAGAATGGGCACGCACAACTCGGCACGGACTGAGATATGAACAGTAACGCTTGCTATCTATGTCGTCATCGGACGTTGCTATGTTTGGGTAAATACGCTGATGTGTAACTATATAACGTGTAACTATATAATGTTGATGCCACAAAACGAATGCCTTTGTTAATCATAAGTACTACCTTTGATGCAGTAGTGTGTGTGTGGGAGCGGCGTTGTTCAAAAGTTTGAACGGGGTGGACCAGATTGACGCAACACAATCCTCTTGGTCAAAACATCACGATATCCACGATACGTTAAAAAAGTGTATCGTTAATGAACTGTACCCGATATTTATATAATATCGTCATATCGCCCAGCCCTACCCAGACTACACATAATGACCACCCAGACCACATAATGACCACCCAGACTACATAATGACCACCCAGACTACACACGATGACCACCCAGACTACATGATGACCACCCAGACTACATGATGACCACCCAGACTACACATAATGACCACCCAGACTACACATGATGACCACCTAGACTACATAATGACCACCCAGACTACATAATGACCAACGAGACTACATGATGACCACCCAGACTACACATAATGACCACCCAGACTACACATGATGACCACCCAGACTACAAAATGACCACCCAGACTTACAATCACTTGCTAGGTCTGGACCCCCAGTCTTATCACACATGCACATGCACACATAATGACCACCCAGACTACACATAATGACCACCCAGACTACACATAATGACCACCCAGACTACATCATGACCACCCAGACTACACATAATGACCACCCAGACTACACATAATGACCACCCAGACTACATAATGACCACCCAGACTACATAATGACCACCCAGACTACACATAATGACCACCCAGACTACACATAATGACCACCCAGACTACATGATGACCACCCAGACTACATGATGATCACCCAGACTACATAATGACCACCCAGACTACATAATGACCACCCTCACAACGCTTCTTCACTCTGCTGCCCTCCGGGAGGAGAATGAGGAGCCTCCGAGCCAGGACCAGCAGACTAAGAGACAGCTTCATACACCAGGCTGTCAGGAAGCTGAACTCTCTCCCAGCCCCCCCCCCCCCACACACACCCAGCTCCCCCCCTCTCTTACCTGCCTCCACATAACCTGGACTAACCCCCCCCCCACACACACACACCCAGCCCCCCCTCTCTTACCTGCCTCCACAGAACCTGCACTAAACCCCCCCCACACACACACACACACCCAGCTCCCCCCCCTCTCTTACCTGCCTCCACATAACCTGGACTAACCCCCCCACACACACACCCAGCCCCCCCCACCTATCTTACCTGCCTCCACAGAACCTGGACTAACCCCCCCCCCCCACTGACACACACACCCAGCCCCCCCCCCCCCCCCCCCCCCCTCTCTTACCTGCCACCACAGAACCTGGACTAAACCCCCTCCACACACACACACACCCAGCTCCCCCCCCCCCTCTCTTACCTGCCTCCACAGAATCTGGACTCCTCTCTTATTCTGCCCCCCCCCCACAGACTCTGGACTAACCCCCCCCCCCCCCCCCCCCCACTGACACACACACTGCCACTTTACTTTACTGCCATTATTTAGTTTATTTATTTAAATTTTGACTATGTTAGATCCCAATGGTCACTATTGTGACCAAGCATAAAACTAACATTTTCACCAACTTAACCATCATGAAATTAAAAAATAAATACAGATCATCTGTTAGGGAGGTCTAAGGAACAAAATGCAAGCACTTACATTGCAAGAAAAAATTCGGGATTAGATGGGTTCTGTTAATTTTTAGTAACCTGGTTTCTTAATTTACAGTAATGATTTCTATCTTCAATTAGACCTGATAAAAAAGAAATCTTCTTGGCCTCATCTCGCACCATTAAGTCCTTTAAAGAGTGAACTTTTTTAAAGGGGCATGTTTGTTAACAATTTTCATTAAATAATCCATAAATATATTAGAGCTACCTCAGCATCATCTACAGACCTCACGTCCTTCCACTGAACTGAACCCAGATCATCAAGAAAAGCCTCCTCAATAAATGTCTTATAGGATCTTGTACGTACAATTTTAACACTGCCATTTAGTAGTTTGGTTCTCCTGGAAACAGCAATAATATTATGATCACTGAAGCCAACTGGGATAGACACAGGTATGGAACACATTTCAGGATTATTAGTATAGATATGGTCTATACATTTGGAAGAGGTGATTCCATGACAATTAACAGATATCCTTGTAGGTAGAGACATAATTTGAAATAATCCACATGTGTTTGTAATGGATTTCAGCTTGGTACTCAGATAACAATTATCTGAAAGCCAATCAACATTATATCTCCCAATAAATACAATTCACAGTCTTCTTCAGTAACCCTATCCAACACACAATCTATTGAAGTACCGGCTATCCGAGCTAGGGGGCCTATAACAGCAGCCAACCAATATGGGATTTAGGTGTGGCAGCTGTACCTGCAACCAGATGGCCTCAATATCACTGATGTCAATGTCATTTAGTTGTTTTACCGGAAATAAATCACATATATACTGTAGAGTCCCACTCCTACTCCTCCACCAAATCTGTTCCTGTCCTTTCTATACAAAGTAAAACCATCTATAGCCATACTAGAGTTACAGATAGATTTATCCAAATGCGTTTCTGACACAGCAAGAATATGTATCCTATTAGCGTGTAAGAAGAGAGCCAGCTCATGTGTCTTATTCCTAAGACTACATATATTAATGTGGGCAAAGATTAAGCCCTTCGGTAAATTGCCCATAGACATGATGTAGAAAATACCACACATATGTTATAAAAATATGTAAGAAACACCACAACAACCCAGGACACACATACATGGTCATCAGACATCCCTAGGAACGGGATGTTACTGTCAATGAGGATAGTTACCATAGCAACCATGGTCGTGTGTGTACCGTCACAAGCCTGCGCCATTGTTTACTGCAGTAAGAAACACGTTAGCGTCCAGCCTGTGCTTTTTAATCACCGCCCGTCAGCCAATATGTGATGTCGGAGTTGCGATACAACTGTCCATCAATGAAGAGTTTATCGATGAACAGACAGGTCTTTTTGTTGCTGTTCCTGGCGTCCGTCATAATTGGATGGAGTAGACGCGGTCTCCTCATGATCTCCGGTGGATATTGAACCGTGATCGAGAAGACAGAGCCTTTCAATTCTCTGCCTCTCTCCATGATGGCATGCTTCATTCTGGACTCGGTGACCCTCGCCACTATGGGACGAGACTTCTGGACCCCTGGCTTGGATTGCCCAAGACGGTGCACTCTGCAGAAGCGGATTGCGTCTGCGTCCGGCTTTATCATCTTGAGACTGTCCACCAAGAAAGACCGAACGATCTGCTCCGACTTTAAGTAAGCTCCATTACCTCGCCTTTCTTCACCATTTTGTTCAGGAAGCCCATGTATAATTATATTAGCGAGTGAGACTTGACTGCACGTGTGTTGCCGTCTGTTGAATGGAAGCACGATACATTAGCAGAGCCAAGTTATTCGTGCTGCCCCACGCTTTTAAGGTATGAGCAGGCTAAACACCTTTTTAGTTGGTAAATCTATTCCATCATTTCCGACCTACAACTCTTATATGTTGTGTAGACGTACTTGATGTTGTGGGCGCTAACGTTACATTTGAATTATGTGTTTGTTCCTAATGTGTGCTCAGTATATTGCGGTATGTGATGATGACACGAGGGTAATAATTATTTGTATTTTCAGGCTGTATAGGCGCCGATGGCAAAACACGCGCAGATGGCAAAACACGCGCAGTCAAGTCTCACTCGCATGATACTTCCTCTACATACTCTGTCAATACCTGGCCAGGGTACTCCTGGGTCCTAGTGCCCCACATGTTACACTATATGTTATGCACATGTATTTTATATGTTAATAAAATTGCATTTATCTATAGTCCTAATTCTGTCACTGTTTGATGTCACAAAGAAGGGTGTATCCGAAAGCTGTCTACAACATTTGTAACAGGTGATGAAAACGTAAACAAATAATTAACTGTATTAGACATTTGTTAATGATGAATAGGCTTCACTTAAGATTAGGGCACACAAGGGCGGCTGGGTGGCGTAGCGGAGATTGCGGTCGTCACCAATGCAAGAGACTCCGGTCTCGACTCCCCGAGTCAGCATTGCCTGCGGCTTGGGCCAGTCGTCATACTATCTCAATTGGCAGAGGTAGCTGGTGGAAAGTCGATGGGTGGGGATTGGACGTTGTGGACAGCGATTCCTACAGGTCGGTTGGGTGACGCCTGTACATCAGAGACAGGAAGTATCGGGGGCAGCGTGAGTCTCCCACGCATTACTCCTCGCCACTGAGAGGCCGCGCTGTCTGGTGAAAAGATGCGACAGGCTGCCTCCTCGTGTACCGGAGGGGACACGTGATGCAAGGCTTCTATCCTCACTACACCCGACCAGTGGGAGGCATAGTCTAGCAACGTTCAAGACAGGGGCGGGGAGAATTGGAGGGTAGAATTGGCAATGCGAAATTGGGATGGGAGAAAAATAGAAAAATAAGGAGAAAAAGTGGATAAAAAAAAAGATTAGGTCACACAATAGCATCTGCAAATGATTTATAGTTGTTTTATGAATGTCTTAACAAATCATTTGTTAAACATGAAAAGACAAGTCTGGTAATTGCTTCGTGTGTATTCATAAAAGTCCACAAATAAACAAACTATTAGACATTTGTTAATGATGAATAGGCTTCACTTTAGATTAGGGCACACAATAGCATCTGCAAATGATTTATAGATGTTTTATGAATGTCTTAACAAATCATTAGTTGAACATGAACAAATAAATGGAGGTACAGTATAGTAGTTTTTTCATATCCATTTTTCAAAGCATCTACAAATGTGTTACTACACATTAATAAACAACATTATTTAATGATGAACAAATCAAGTACAAACAATTTTGATAATGAGTTATAAATGATCTAGAACTAATTTGTAAATGTTATACAAATATAGTTATAAATGATTTAATAATAATTTACGAATGTATATAAATGATTTGTTCATGATTAGTTCATTATCCAAAAATACCTTATAAAGGTCTTATAACTGAGTGTTATTATAAAGTGTTACCAAATAAACACTTACATGCTTTAGATTAGATTCAAATGTATTGTCATTGTACAGCAGTACAGTACAGTACAGTACAACAATAATAAGTTTGGCATCCAACCAGAGTGCAAATGTAGCAGTAAAGTGCAACAGCAATATACAAATTAGTACTACTGAGTGTAGTGCTACTCAGATGTATGTACAGATTTGTATTATATAAATAGAGACAGTATGACTACTACTGGCCAGCAGAGTAGCTAGGAGTAGGATATGTACAGATATAGATATAGTAAAGGACTATGTGCAGGTAAGTACAGACAGGTGAGGATAGGTATATATGCGATGGTAATAAATATATATATATATATATATATATATATATATATATATATATATATATGGTATATACAGCATTATAGTGCATGCTATCATACATAGCTAAGGGTTATGTGCAGGTGTTCAAGCAAGTATATAGAAGGGTTATGTGCAGGTATATTCAGACCAATATGGGTTTATATTAGGGATGCTCGATATTGGCTTTTTTACCGATACCGATATACCGATATTGTCCAACTCTTAATTTCCGATACCGATATCAACCGATACCGATATATGCAGGGTTTCCCCCCCCCAAAAAATGGAATAATTTCAGGTAATTAACATTACATATCTATTGTTGTGGAATTAACACAACATTATGCATACTTTTGACAATAAATAAAATCTGAATTTGTTCTTACTTGCTTGCCTGGGTAAATAAAGGTTATAGAAATGTAAAAAAAAAAAAAAAAAAAAAATATATATATATATATATTTTTTTTTCTTCTTTTTTTAAACCGATACCGATATTTTCCAATATCACATTTTAATGCCGATATCGGCCGATAATATCGGTAGGCCGATAATATCGGACATCCCTAGTTTATATATATATGCAGTAATATAAAGATATACATGTAAATATGCTGTATATACACAGGGGCGGACCTTCCTACAGGCGATATAGGCGGTCGCCTAGAGCGCCACCCAGAGGGGGGCGCCAAAAAAAAAAAAAAAAAAAAATTCTCTGTGCAGTTTTGGCGCCCCCCTCTATATCTGCAACAATTATTTTTACATAAAAAAAATTCTAACATAAGGGAAAATGAGCCAAAAATCTAAAACGATCGGTCGGTCTGAGCCTCAGCTTTAGGTGTTCACAGTCAGAACATGCTAGAGCGCTGTGCATTGATGGGTATCGGTCAAGTGTTTATAGAATTGAGCGTTGAGGAAAGAAAGACTAACGTTAGAGAACTATGAAGAGGCAAAAGCCATAAAAAAAAAATTCCAAAAAAAAAGAAAATTACAAAAAAAAAAAAAATAAAAAAATGGGGGGGGGGGGGGGGGGGGGCGCAGTGGTGAATCTCGCCTAGGGCGCCAAATGTGCTAGGTCCGCCCCTGTATATACAGCACTGTTGTACATGCTATCATACAGAGTATATGGGTAGACAGTGAAGCAGTAGGTAGGTATAGTATAGGCAACGGTATGGGTAACAAAGCCCTAGGAATATAGTCAGAGTTCAGAGTTTATATGGTGGGGTGGGGGGGGGGCTGTCAACATGGCACAGAGAGATGACAGCTGAGGGAAAGAAGCTGTTCCTGAGTTTGCTTGACTTGGAGCGGAGGTTCCTGTAGCGTCTCCCGGAGGGGAGGAGGGAAAACAGTCCATGATTGGGATCAGAGGTGTCCTTGACAATGCTGCATGCCTTCCTCAGACACCGTTTGTGATGGATAGACTCAATAGTAGGGAGTGATGTACCGGTGATGTGTTGGGTGGTTTTAACCACCCTCTGCAGTCACGTGTGGACAGGTGGGCTTTCCTCTGTCTCCTCAGGAAGAAGAGGTGCTGGTGAGCCATCTTGACCAGTGCTGAGGTTTTGAGGTTCCAGGAGAGGCCCTCGGAGATATGGACTCCCAGGAATTTGAAGCTGGAGACATGCTCAACCTCCGTCCCATTGATGTGGATGGGGGCATGTGCGCTGGCTCTGGTCTTCCAGAAGTCCACGTGTGCTCCTTGGTTTTCTAGTATTAAGGGCCAGGTTGTTGTCGGCGCACCAAGCGACCAGGTGCTGGACCTTCTGCCTATAGGCCGACTCATCATTGTTTTTGATGAGACCCACCACTGAAAGCTTCTTTCTTTCACCATACGATCGAGGCCTTGGCAAACAACCTTTGCAAACTGCACGCCACCATGTCCTCCCTCCTCACTCCCCCTCCCCCTCCACTCTCTCTACCAAAGACTTTGCAATATTCTTTGAGAAAAAAGTGGAGAGCAACCGCAGCTGCTTCTCCCAACCCCTGCCCGTTCCAAATGCTGAATCGAGAGCCTAATCCTTCACCCTGTCATCTTTCTCTCCCATTACAAGCGCAGAGACCTTGACATTGTTAACGTCGAACCGTCCCACTACATGCCAGCTGGACCCGATACCCTCCCAACTCCTCCAGACCATAGCACCAGACATCCTCCCATTCCTAACTGCAACCATCAACTCCTCCCTCAACTCTGGGGTGGTTCCCACCTCCCTAAAACAAGCCAGAGTCACACTGCACATAAAGAAAACAACCATGAACCCCACCGTCCTAGACAGCTATCGTCCTGTCTCTCCTTCCTTTCTAAATCACTTGACCGTGCTGTATCCAACCAACTTACTGATTATCTCTTACAGAAAGACCTCCTAGACCCTATTCAGTCAGGCTTCAGGACTGCTCACTCCACAGAGATGGCCCTCATAGCAGTCACAGAGGCTCTTTACTTAGCAAAAGCAAAGGGCCTCTCCTCTTTCCTGATTCTCCTGGACCTGTCAGCAGCCTTCGACACAATCAACCATCAGATCCTCCACGCATCCCTTGCAGGAATGGGAGTGGTTGGCTCTGCGCTGACATGGCTGACCTCCTACCTCGACGACAACTCCAACCAAGTATCATGGAGAGAGACCCTCACACACCCCGCCCCCTTCAGACAGGTGTCCCCCAAGGCTCAGTCCTTGGACACCTCCTCTTCTCCCTCTACACCAAAATCTTTGGGTAACATTATCACGTCTCATGCCTTCTCGTCATTCATCATTGCTATGCCGATGATACTCAACTCTTCCTCTCCTTTCCTCCCTCAAATATCCATGTCTCTGAGAAGATCTCGGCCTGGATGACGACCAACCACCTCAAATTGAACCTACGCAAAACCGAATTGCTTCACCTGCCGGCCAAATCCTCCCCGCTGACGACCTTCCATCACAGTGGAGAATGTAGCTGTGACCGGGTCCCCGATGGCCAAGAACCTTGGTGTTGTCCTTGACAACCGCTGAACTTCTCCACTCACATTGCCACAACAACCAGAACCTGCAGATTTCTCCTGAGCAAATATCCGCCCCTTCCTGACAAAGTAGCCACTCAACTCCTCGTCCAGTCATGTCTCGCCTCGACTACTGCAATGCAATGCTTGCTGGTTTAGCAAGCCACTTCAACTCATTCAGAACGGAGCTGCCCACCTGATCTCCAATCTACCAAAGTCAGCCCATTTTACCCCACTTCTTACGGCACTGGCTCCCATCGCTGCACAAATCTGCTTCAAGGTCCTTCAAGGCAGAGGAGTGTTTCGGCACTGACACGCGACAGACCCTGCACAGCTGTTCAGCACAGTTCCTGAGCACTCTGCCGGGGATGCCATCACAGGCCAGCTGCCTTATGTGCATTCATCCTACTCAGTGCCGTACACACGTCAGTGGGGGAGAGAGTGAGGGGTTGGAGGTTGGCAGGGAGGGGCAGCCTTGGTGAGCGCCTCCTGGTTGTCTCTGTCAAATCAGGCATAAAAGTTGGTGGTCCAAGAGGTGGTCAGATTGTCCCAGGTGGGGGATCGGAACAGATTTGTATGCATCAGCTATATTGGTGTAAACATGGGTCTAATGTCCTGTCTCCTCTTGTGGGGCAAGAGACATGCTGGTGAAATTTGGGGGAGAACAGACTTTTGGATTGGAGGTTGGAGTGATTAAAAATCTCCTGCAACAATAAAGGCTGCCTCAGGGTGTGCGTTCCGTTGTTTTGCTTATGTCTATATAAAGTTCCTTCATTTGCTATTTTAGGGTTAGCATCCGGAAGTATGTAGGTAGCAGTCACAATGGTAGCTGTAAATTCCATGGGTTGATATAATGGTCTGCATTTAATCATGAGATATTCGACGTTAGCAGAGGAGTGACTCACAATGGTGGTGGCGTTTGTTTTGTTTACATAAATGCACAAACCTCCACCTCTGAATTTCGTTTGGCCATTCTGAACTATGCACAAATCTAAAGGCAGTGATACATATTTTTGGCAAATGTACAGCAAAAAATTACTTACTCTCCGTGGCTTATGTCACGTTTTAGACTCCGATAGGTGAAAGTTGTAATAGGATATTTAAAGATAAAAGAGATGAAACACTTTTGAGGGTATTTATTATAAAAAGTGAATAAGCAAGGTACAATTGAAATCAAGTTGGTACAACCGGCCGGTTGTGTAGAAAAGAAAAACAGTCAAGTCATTGTAGTCCAGTCAGTCCAGCAGTCTCGTCCGTGCAGTCCAGTGTGTCCGTTCAGTCAGTGAAGCAGTAGAAGTCAAAGCAGAGAAGAAGTCCTCCTTCCCTGTCAGGGTGCTCTTTAATAGTGACCCCATTGTCCAGTGTGTATGTGGTCTCTGTCCTCAGTGCCCGTCCTGTGTCTTGTGTATTGGTCAGCCTGTATGTCTGCCGAGCATGAGTGTGTGGTATGCACAATTCCGTGCACATATGTGCGTGTGTGTGTGTGTGACTGTGTGCGCGTATGTGCTGAGATAAAGGGAGAGAGAAAGAGAGGGAGAGAGGGCTGTGTGTTTTTTGAGTGTCTTATTGATAACGATCTGTGATTGATGGAGAGTGTGGTATTTGGCCAGTATCTGACCAGGGTTTTATAATCCTAAATCGTATATTAGTGACTTGTGGCATTTGTGACAATGAGTTGAATGATTTGATCTGGGAGATCCCTCACCAAAGGGTCTAATGGACTTAAGTGGATGCACTGATTGTGCCTATAGCCTTTTGATCTGGTCTGGAGCTTTGCCAGATGCAGCAGTGTCCAGCGTGGTTTATTGTGTGTGGAGTAAGAGAGATAGAGAGTGAAGGGGGGTGGGTGTGCTTTGTGTGTCTCTGGAGCTGTTGTGTAATTTAGCATTGTCTATTGTCTTAATTCAGTATTATTCATCACTTAGGTTTATGTTTATTTGCACATTTAACACATTCCCGGCCATTGGGGGCCGTCTAATCTCACGCTATATGGCCAGCATTTCAAAACAAACTTTCATTGTGCATGAGGCTGTTTGTAGAGCTAAATCTATAATTTATAGTATTGCTATCGGCAGGGGCGTAGCTGTAGATTCTGGGCCCCCTGAAAGAATCCGTATGGGCCCCTAATACAACCGAGCGCGCGTTAGCGCGCGAGCAAAACAAATTTTGGCCATGTATTTATTGATGAAAACGCATAATATGTTTTTTACCTATACATTCGGATCAGCAGTTCAGCACCTGAACTGTTGGTGGGTGAGCCTATTAAAGGATGTCGCATTGCGTTCATCTTCAATGAATGAACCAATGCAATAGTCTACCAAAGAACCTTGAGTTGCACTAGGCTAGGCATATTTTCCCCTATTCTTGTGACAATGTCAACATACAATGTCAACATACAAAAGCTGTTACTTGTCCTGTCTCTCTGTAATCCCATCTCCCACACAAAGTCTACTCAAGCACACTATTAGGTTGACAGACACTTACATTTTGATGTGCTCTGTAGTATACAATCACTCCCTGCTTCGATATACACATTTCGCAGAGTAAATTTGACTCAAACTGAGGACATTTTCCTGTCAGTCTGTTCAAGCTGCAAGCTGCTGGTGCGCTGCTGTGCCGCCTAGTTATACTGTAGTTGAAAGTGGGGGTGCAAGATTAGTAACTGGCTGGCAAGGGGTGGTTTGGAGTGGGTCCGGCACGACCACCTCCATGGCAGAATATTTTTTTTATTTAATGAACACCTGTACGTGCAATTTCCTGCAATATAGAGCACATAACTGTCTCAAAATCCTATGGGATCCTGAAGGATTGCTATAGGGTTCCAAAAACTTATAGAGATTCCTATAGCATTTTTTTTTACTAGGGATGTTATCCTACACTTTAAGCTGTCTGATATCCCATTACCTGTAACTCTTGGGTCTCTTTCTCACTTCCTCTGCCTCCTCCCTGAGTTGTACCTTAAGATACTTGAAGGCTGGCATCTGTAAACGCAGTCATACGTACTTTATTCTTATTTTATTATCATTATTTTCTTTCCAATGAAATGAAATCAGAAAGTGGTATATGATGGAAAATATGAAAGTCAATGCTTGAAGGAAAATGATAGTTGTGAGTTGATGAGACAAGATGATGAGAGTGGCAGCTGTTTGCACATCTGTAATCAGAGGTAGCAAGGGAGAGCGAGGACAGAGGAAGAGAGCTAGAGGGAGAGAGAGACCGAGGCAACTAGTGCAGAGAGAGAGAGAGAGAGAGAGAGAGAGAGAGAGAGAGAGAGAGAGAGAGAGAGAGAGAGAGAGAGAGAGAGAGACCGAGGCAACTAGTGCAGAGAGAGAGAGAGAGAGAGAGAGAGTGAGAGAGAGAGAGAGAGAGAGAGAGAGAGAGAGAGAGAGAGAGAGAGAGAGAGAGAGGAGAGAGAGAGAGAGAGAGAGAGAGAGAGAGAGAGAGAGAGAGAGAGGTATCTGTAAAGCATTCCCGGTAACTGGAGAAAGGTATTCCCGTAACCTATGGGTAACCGAGAATACCATGCCTAGGTATTCTTGGTTACCTAAATAGGTATTCCCGTAACCTGATAGGTATTCACGGTAACTTTAGATATTGATATGTATTCCGGTGACTTGTGAAAAGGAGAGGTTACCAGGAATACCATTACCATATAGGTATTCACAGTAACTTATATGTATTCCGGTAATTAATTAATTGAAGCTAACACATCATGGAGGCCCAGGCCGTTAGCTACAAGCTACACACACACACCCCCCCCTACATGTGACCCCCCCCTACATGTGACCCCCCCTACATGTGACCCCCCCCTACATGTGACCCCCCCCCTACATGTGCCCCCCCCTACATGTGACCCCCCCTACATGTGACCCCCGCCCTACATGTGACCCCCCCTACATGTGACCCCCCCCCCTACATGTGCCCCCCCCCTACATGTGCCCCCCCCTACATGTGACCCCCCCCCTATATGTGACCCCCCCCCCTACATGTGACCCCCCCCCCCCCCCTCCCAGCTCCAGTATCTTGTCTCATCAGGGCAGAGAAAGTGCTGACGAGACAAAACAGAGCAGAGCTGATTGAGATCAATGAAGATACACTGTTATCTCACACACAAACATTCTGTACACACACACATACTGTACACACATACTGTACACACACATACTGTAAACACATACTGTACACACACATACTGTACACACATACACACATACTGTACACACATACTGTACACACATACTGTACACACATACTGTACACTGATACTGTACACACACATACTGTACACACATACTGTACACATACTGTACACACACATACTGTACACACATACTGTACACACACATACTGTACACACACATACTGTACACACATGCATACTGTACACACAAATATTGTACAAACGCATACAGTGTACACCCACCCACCCACACACACACACATACAGTACACACACACACTAGGGGCATGGTGACCAGGAATACCTGTTTTTTCCAAAATTCTGTTCAAATGCCATCTTGGAATAACAAAACAACGATTGTGTGCAGACAATTGAAAATGTTGGGTTCCTTTCCACTTTCTTGAATATAGAAAAAATTTAAATACTTGTTCTAGAACTGTATTTTTTGCACTTGTTTGTTAAGTTACTGGGAATACCCTTTCCTTGTTTTTGCTCATTTTAACAGACAAAACACAACACATTCTAGTAATTCTGGTTTACACCTAACCCTTATTATTGCTGTTATGATTTCCAAAAATAAAATCTCACCAATCTTTAGTAAAATAGGAGATTTAAGTGTTTATCTGGAATTGTGAGGATAGGTATTCGCGGTAACCTGGGATCAATATGTGAAACGTAATTATCTCCTAAAATAATTGGCCACAAAAGACTAAACTCATTTTGGTTGTTCATTGGGGTGCCAATATCATGCCCAAAACATATCATGCATCTGCCATGAAAATTAAGCCTTTTTTGTTTGTTATCAATTGAAGGCCATGAACTATGTTGACTCATATCCCATACCCGGATTTTTCCTTCAGATTCAGCTAAATTTGAATTCTCTTGAGATAACTCGGGGAGAACTATGGTATTATGTTACATGATGATGATATCCCTACAAAACAACCAAAACATTTTAATTCTCTCTTAAATTGGAGGAGATAGTGAATTGGTACAGTATTCCCGGTAACTTAGGTCAACTTTAGAGGTCCGCCATCGCTCATTACATGATGTTTTTTTTAAAGGTGAATTATTTGGCATCTATAACAATCATTCTTGACATGAGAAAAGATTTTAATGTTGTTCGTATAACGTCCTGGGTTATATGGCTTAGAAATGGGGCAGGTTACCGGGAATACATGCGTTACCCATATAGAGAGAGAGAGAGAGAGAGAGAGAGAGAGAGAGAGAGAGAGAGAGAGAGAGGTCTGGATCTTGACAACACCGTTAGCTAACAGCTGAGCTAGCTAACATAAAGACTGTGACCTGTAATTCAAGCTGCTTTTACTGTCGCTCCGCTCCGCTGCTTTTGCCTATCGCTATTATAATGATTTCTTACAGCCCTTTCAACTTTAATTACTCTGTACGTTAACTCCCAATTCCTATGGTACTTCTCCAGAACTGTGAATCTTCTTATCTATTCAGATTTTTTACCACAGTCGAAAGGAGTAGCAAGATTCTCCGTGGGAGGAATAGCGAGCCGTCTTATCAGCTACACAAAGGACTATGTCGGAAGGCAAGGATATTTATGAAAGACGAGGAAGGTTTTCCTTGTTATTTTGAGTTTTAACGAGACGGAAGACGACAGTGTGAGTAATAGCACAGCTCCAGGGCAACGGAACTGCCCCGTGCCACCATCACCACCACCACCACCACCATCACCACCACCACCACCATCATCATCATCATCACCACCACCACCACCAGCTAAGTACCTAGCTTAGCTTCAGCTTAGCCTAACCTGAAAAGAAATAAAGGAAGATGCCGGGACTCGGCTCTCCCACAGAATGTACTAATTGCTTGGAGATGAGAAAGAGGATTGTAGAGCTGGAGGCTCGGGTTTCTACCCTGTACCAAATACAGCAGGATGAGCAACTCATTGACTCTATTTATGAAGCTACTACAAATATAGCCAACAATACCATGATTGAGAACTGGCCTTTGCTAGTAACTACAGAACAGCACCACCCAAAAGACGGTCCTTGGCACAACCAAGGAGCTAGACCAAAGCAGTGGATCACCGACAAGGATAAAAGGAGAAATAAACGATCCAGGACCTCACCCCCGGTACCGCCAGGAAATAGTTTCAACCTACTCTCGGAAACACGCATATCAACACCCAAGGCAAAGAGACATAGAAGCGTAGCTAACAACGCTAACGAAGAAAACAGCGAGCGTAACGGAGCTCACGCTAACGACGCTAATAGCAAGAATACCGGAGCTCACGCTAACACTAGCGAAGCAAACAGCTGGCATGCCGGAGCTCACGCTAATGCTAACGAAGCACACGCTAACGACGAGACGACGAGGAAAACAGAGCCACTAGCGACACGGCTGGCAAACACGACCCAGACCGAGCGAACGGCTAACAGCGAAGAGACTATCATGCGCCGAGAACGTCGCGGTAGCCAACGCCGAAGGTACGGGACCAGCGTTAACATGAAGGCTAACGAGGCTTCACCAAGGCCACAGGACTGTGGAAAGAACCAGCAGACTAGGCCTAGCCCAAAAACAAACGGCCCCAAAACTGTTGGAAAGAAAAATGCTAACCTCACACAGAAAATAGACTGCATACTGATTGGAGATTCCATAACAAGGTATGTGGAGATGGCAAACACAGAAAATATCTGTCTAGACAATACAACTGTGAAAGAGCTAGCCGAAAAACTTCCAACACTAATCAGACCAGGAATAACAAAAATTGTCATTCACTCTGGATCGTTTGACATCCTGCGAAAGAAGACTGGCACAGAGACTTTGAAAGACGATTTCACACGTTTAATGAACACACTAGACAAACATCAGTCTGTGTACACAAACACTGATGTGTCCATCAGTGGACCAATTGCATGCTTTCGCAGAGGACAGGAAGCATTCAGTCGACTCCTAAATTTTAATTCATGGTTAGGGGCTGCATGTCTCGTACACGGCCTGAAATTCATTGACAACTTCAATGTTTTCTGGAATAACCCAGAACGTTTTCAAAGAAATGGCTTCTTCCCAAATCGCTTAGGTTCAAAGCTCCTATCAGCAAACATGCGTCATGCCTTGATGGCCTCCAAGAATATTAAGCTCACACCAGCACGAGAGATAGTCATGAAGGACACAATCTCACCACGAAGTACAGCACAAGACGTCCCATCCCCGTCCCCCCCCCCCATATCACACAAGGCCATCTCGTCTGATCAAATGTCCCCGAAAGCACAGTGCAGTCAGTACGGTACAGTATAGCAGAATTACCATGCCATCTCTAAAAACATACAAGTAATCATAACTAGCCAATGGCATGGTGAAAAATATACGCCACCAATGCGTTTACCTGCTATTAACCTCAGGGCCATCACGGTCAAACCAAAGCAGACCTCCTCTAAAGAAGTCCAACAAATAAAATTAGCTTTCCTAAATGTCAGATCACTGAATAATAAAACATTCTTAGTAAATGATCTGATTAAAGAAAATAACTTAGATTGCATCTGCCTAGTAGAGACATGGCTAAATAATGACACAGCTACATCAATAATGATAGAAGCTTGTCCACCAGACTATAACTTTTTTCAAATACCCAGAAAAAATAAAAGGGGCGGAGGAGTTGCAGCAATCTTCTCCTCAAAACTCTTGTTTAGAATCACAGAACTAGGCGAGTTCATGTCAATGGAATATCTTGCCATTGAACTAAAAACAGAATCAACTATTATTGTCACAATATACCGCCCGCCTAGACACTCACCAATATTTATACAGGAGCTCTCTGAACTGATCTCACTATGTGTTACCGGATATGATAAGGTGATCCTAAATGGAGACCTGAACATCCATTTTAATAAGAAAACAGACTCCAAAACTATGGAACTAAAAAATCTACTGGATAGCTTTGACCTAATACAGCATATAACAAATGCAACTCACCGGCTTGGGAATACACTAGACTTAGTTATAACAACAACTGGGCTAAACATAACAAATATCTCAATAACTGAATTACCTCTCTCCGACCATCACTGTATATTTTTTGATACTCAAATAACCCTTACTAAAACAAAAAAAGAAATCATAGTTAAAAAGAGGCTCCTAAACGACAAAGCTGAATCAAAGTTCATTGATCTTATCAGACTACATGAACCACACAATCATGACAGCTCTCTAAATGAAATGGTAGAAAATCTCAATGATGCAATGTCATCTATATTAAATTCTGTCGCCCCATTAAAAACGAAAAAGAAGAAAACTAGAGCCTCGCCCTGGTTAAACTATAATACGGTCAACAAAGAAAAAAGGAAATGTCGTGCAGCGGAGCGAAAATGGAGAAAAACAAAAACCACCATATGCTGTGATATATACAAAGATGCTTTAACTGCTTATAATAAAACCATCCGCTTAGCAAGGAAAGATTACTTCTCTAAAATCATTACAGAAAATGCTGGAAACTCCAGAATCCTCTTTTCCACTATTAATGTACTACTCAACACTGCCCCTACACCTCCTCAGTCATCAACGGTTAAGTGTGAAGAACTTGCACTATTCTTTAACAACAAAATAACCTTGATCAGGGCCAGCATTACTCATGATGGAAATAAAGTTGATTGCGGCAAACCGTGCAATGTAACCATGAGAAGTTTCACATGCATCACATTAGATGTACTCTGCAAAACTGTCTCAGAATGTAACTCCTCCACCTCAGACATTGACCCTATACCTACAGCTTTCTTCAAACGGGTATTTAATAGTGTTTCAAGCCCTGTGCTAGATATCATAAACACTTCCCTTAGGACTGGTATTTTCCCGGATGCCTTTAAAACAGCAGTTGTAAAGCCATTACTAAAAAAACCTAACTTGGATAGTAATGAAATGGCAAATTATCGTCCAATATCCAACCTACCATTCATTAGTAAAGTACTTGAAAAGATAGTTTCAGTTCAAATAAATTCCTTTCTTGAAGAAAACAACATCTTAGAAGAATTTCAGTCAGGATTCAGAAAATATCATAGCACTGAAACTGCCCTCACCAAAATAATCAGTGACCTCAGACTAAACTCTGACGAGAATAAGATCTCCATCCTTATCCTGTTGGATCTCAGTGCAGCATTTGATACAATCGATCATGATATTCTAATCGATCGTCTTGAAAACCATGTCGGTTTCTCAGACCATGTGCTGGGCTGGTTTAAAACATACATCAGAGGGAGGAAATTCTATGTTAAACTAGGAGATCACATGTCTGATATATACGACAACAACTATGGAGTTGCACAAGGGAGTTGCTTAGGTCCTTTACTCTTCTCCCTTTACATGTTACCGCTGGGTGATATCATCAGAGAACATAATGTAGATTTCCATAGCTATGCGGATGATACACAACTGTACATATCTGCTGAACCAAATGATACAGCGATTAGCTCCATTACAGACTGCTTACTGTCAATAAATAAATGGATGAGTAAGAACTTCCTGAAACTAAACGAGAACAAAACTGAAATTCTAATTATCGGCTCCAAAACTAAAAAAGAAACATTAATAAAGAACCTGGGGGGACTAACCCCTTGGATCAAATCTGAGGTCACTAGTCTTGGGGTTATCATAGATTCAGAACTGAACTTCAATTCTCATATTAGCAAAGTGACGAAAACATCGTTCTTCCATCTCAGAAATATAGCAAAAGTACGACCATTTATTAATCAGAACGATGCTGAGAAGCTAATTCATGCATTCATATCTAGCCGGTTAGACTACTGTAATGCACTTTTCACAGGTCTCCCTAAGAAAACCACAGAGAGGCTTCAGCTAATC
Organism: Notolepis coatsorum; assembly: GCF_963971535.1. Classification (NCBI taxonomy): domain Eukaryota; kingdom Metazoa; phylum Chordata; class Actinopteri; order Aulopiformes; family Paralepididae; genus Notolepis; species Notolepis coatsorum. The sequence goes on along the minus strand of NC_140172.1, from coordinate 75,910,221 downwards.
CAAAACTCTGCAGCCCGACTGCTAACTAGAACCAAAAGGAGAGAGCACATTAGTCCAGTCCTAGCCGCTTTACACTGGCTTCCCGTAACATTTAGAATTGACTTTAAGGTCCTTCTCCTTACATACAAAGCTCTAAATGGACAGGGACCTAGCTACATCGCCAACACTCTAATAAATTACACACCAGCAAGAACACTGCGATCATCAGCTGCTGGACTACTAGAGGCTCCCAGAAGCAGTCAAAAGAGGATCGGTAATGCAGCCTTTATCAACTATGCCCCAAAACTATGGAACAAACTACCCCAAAACATCAGGGAAGCCAACTCGCTAGACATCTTTAAAAGACAGCTTAAAACCTATCTCTTTGCTCAGGCATTTCACTGATAGTTATCTGCTACCACCTAGTGGCAAGAGGAAACATCAGGGATATCCTGACACAACTTGTATTTATTCTTACCCTGCCTACTCTTTTACACTGCCTATCAAACTCATGTGTCGGTTATTGCACTTTTTACTTCTTACTGATGACTATTTTTAAACTGAATCATTTTAAACTATTCTTATTTATTGCTAGATCCAAATGTGAAACACTGCGGGTTGTGACGCACACACACACAGTCACACACACACAGTCACACACACACACACACAATCACACACAAACACACACACACCGACATACACACATACACACACACACACAGACACACACACCGACATACACACACACACACACACACACACACACACACACAGTCACACACAGACACACACACACCGAGTTGTAGTAGCGTTGTAGTTGTAGATCTAGGTTAACTGTGTCCTGGTAGAGTAGTAGTAGATCTAGGTTAACTGTGTCCTGGAGTGGTAGTTGTAGATCTAGGTTAACTGTGTCCTGGAGTAGAGTAGTAGTAGTTGTAGCGTTGTAGTTGTAGATCTAGGTTAACTGTGTCCTGGTAGTTGTAGAGTAGTAGTAGATCTAGGTTAACTGTGTCCTGGTAGATCTAGGTTAACTGTGTCCTGGGGTAGAGTAGTAGTAGAGTAGTAGTAGTTGTAGCTGTAGTAGTAGTAGATCTAGGTTAACTGTGTCCTGGAGTGGTAGTTGTAGAGTAGAGTAGATCTAGGTTAACTGTGTCCTGGAGTGGTAGTTGTAGAGTAGTAGTAGCTGAAGTACAACCACACACACACACACACAACACAATAAACACACATACACACTAAACAACGATGCATACAGGATTATTTATGACTATTTTTAAACTGAATCATTTTATTCTTATTATTTGCTAGATCCAAATGTGAAACACTGTGATTATTTGTTCATGAACTACAGGAGTATTACTGAATAGAGAGCCTATTAAGATGCTAGATCCTAATGTGAAACACTGTGATTTGCCATATCTTGCTATGCTCGCTCATGCCTGTATTTTTTATGTCCGTTCTATTTTATAATTTTTTGACTATTTTTAAACTGAATCATTTTAAACTATTTTTACTATTTGTGTTACTGAAAACTGTAAGCGGAGAGCCTATTGGGATGCTAGATCCTAATGTGAAACACTGTGATTCTACCCGTCTATCTTTTTATGCTCGCTTATGCCTGTATTTTTTACTGTTGTGAAGCACTTTGAACTGCAACCTCTGTATGAAAAGTGCTATACAAATAAAGTTATTATTATTATTATATTATTAAAGCAGCGAAAATTAAGAGAAGATGATGATTATAAATGTGTTTTATTGTATTGAGCATTGTAACTTACATGAAAGGTCTGCCTGCAGTGCCACCACCACCAATGACAGACCGTCTAAACACACGCACTCAGCCGGTGAGCCGGCAGCACCTGGCTGCATGATGGACTGGACTGTTGTGGGTGGGACTCGTGAGGCAGTAGATCAAACCATTGTTAGAGAAATGCAGGGGAGTCACAATCTATGGAAACTTAAAAAAGCACCTGTTTGTTTCTTTTGTGACGTTTTTCTTTTAATACAGGCAATTATACTTCTGAGTCATCTACATTAACTTACTTTAGGATAACAATAAAACCATATTAATAAAAAGATAATAATAGTGTTCTAACCCTAACCCTATTATTATTATTATTATTATTATTATTATTATTGTTAATAGTATTATTATTCTACAACTAATTATATGATGTTATTATTATCCATAGGGTCTTGTCCTCCAAACCAGATGGTGTGTGCAGATGGCTCTATATGTGTCCCTACGGCTCACTTCTGTGACGGAGTTAAAGATTGTCCTGATGGATGTGATGAAGATGCTTCTCTGTGTGGTGAGAAAAAAGCCTTGAAACATTGTTCAATAAACCAGGAACATATGCCACAAACACCTATTTCGTAATACTCTATCCAAGGGACCTTCATCTTGTTATATAAGAGATGTAAACCTTGCAGTAGTAGCTCATTGGAGTAAACTCACTCCTAAGTTAAATACTCTCACTTTGCCCCCTGAATTGGATCCTCTTCAGGTGGTAGAATGATTCAGACTGTGGTCACACGGTGCTGTTGAGTGGAGGGTTCAGGTCAGAGGAGGTGCTGTTGAGTGGAGGGTTCAGGTCAGAGGAGGTGCTGTTGAGTGGAGGGTTCAGGTCAGAGGAGGTGCTGTTGACCAGAGGTCAGATGACAGGTGTCAGTAACTTGTTACCACTGGTGATACTTGCGAAACAAAGAACAACTAGAATAATGTTAATAAAACAGAACGTTTTGAAAGTAATTACAAATTAGAAATAAGTGGAAGTGTTGGAGGTATCACTATACTGTACATATTACACACAGAGACTATACACAGTAAAAGGTAATACACACACTAAAAGAGAATATGCAGTATACAGTAAACGAGAATATTCAGTACACAGTATGTTCAGTAATTGAAAATATACAGTACACAGTATTTTCTGGGGTGGAAAGAATTAGCTGTACAGGGTATACAGAGTCTATACACACTCGTATAAGAACTATTGCATTTGATGTGGTGATATAGCAAGAGTTACTCTGTACTGGGCTCTGTTAAGGAAGGACAGGACACTCTCACTGAGAAACATTGCTTTATACTGAAAACTAGGGTAAGCCATTTTAAGTTTATTAGTGAATCTTAAAAGTGAGGAACCAGCTGACTTGATTAAAGGGGCGTGTTTAAAACGGCCATTTTGTTTAGTTAAGTGCCCCCATTAAGGGACTGTTTCCTGTTTACTAGTAGCATCTGATTTGCTGAGTGAGCCATTAAGAGCCTGCCCTGTTTAAAAGCAGAGGTCCACACTGTGTTGAAGTCACTCTGTACTGGGCTCTGTTAAGGAAGGACAGGACACTCTCACTGAGAAACATTGCTTTATACTGAAAACTAGGGTAAGCCATTTTAAGTTTATTAGTGAATCTTAAAAGTGAGGAACCAGCTGACTTGATTAAAGGGGCGTGTTTAAAACGGCCATTTTGTTTTGTTAAGTGCCCCCATTAAGGGCCAGGTGTTAAGACAGCACTAATTAGTGATAGTGATTTAAAGGCTTGCTGGTGTAGCGTCAGCGAAGCGTCGAGAAACGAAGAGGGACAAAGAGGAGGAGTTATCCACCGATCCACCCAGTGCTAAGTACACCATAATCCTATATTTCCCTCCCACACTGCTATTTCTCTACTTCCTCCCTGCCACTCTCGACAATACAATGTGTCTCATACCTATATCCACAATCTGCTCCTCCAGAACTGACTCTACCCATCCACGACAGTTTGCTAGTAACCCGGCTAATCTCTCCTACCCTCCTACAGCCACTAATACACCTGTCACAGTACGGGGAGGCTTATGGAACTGTCAATCAGCAGTCAAGAAAGCTGACTTCATTACTGCCTACGCCCATAGTCTAAATCTGCAGCTCCTGGCTCTAACTGAGACCTGGATAACCCCCAATAACTCATCAACACCTGCAGCATTATCTACAAACTATAACTTCACTCACACACCTCGACCTTCCAGACGGGGTGGAGGCACTGCCCTCATGACATCTCCTTCATGGGCTACAAACGTAACACCACTCCCAGAACTGTCACTCTCCTCTCTCGAATATCATGCAGTATCTGTCTCTAATCCTTTCAATCTCACCATTGTTACACTCTACCGCCCTCCAGGTCCGCTCGATCACTTCACAGATGAGCTGGACATGCTTCTTAGCTCCTTACCGGAAGATGGTACCCCTCTCCTTCTACTGGGCGACTTCAACCTGCCTGACTCATCTCAGTCAGTCATAGTAGTCTCCCTCCTACAATCGTTTGACCTGACTCCCACTGCCATGCCTCCCACCCACAAAGCAGGCAACTCCTTGGATCTCATATTTTCCCGTAACTCCAGCATCATTAACACCACGGTAACTCCCCTACATGTATCTGACCATTCCTTCATATCCTTCTCACTAACTCTCATGCTTAACCGAAAGGTCTTCACCCCAACTCAAACAGTCTCACTCAGACGCAACCTGCCCTCCCTATCCCCCTCCACCCTCTCCTCTGACATACTATCCGCTCTACCTTTGAGTGACACCTTCTCTGCTCTCTCCACAGAGATGGCAACCTCCACCCTCCTTTCAGCCCTGGCAACCTCCTTCGACAAGCTCTGTCCCCTCGTTGAGAAACCTGCCCGCCGTTCCCCACCCAGTCCATGGCTGACAGATCCAGTGAGAGAACAAAGACAGGTCCTGAGAGCAGCTGAAAGGAAGTATAGAAAGTCACGCCTCACTGCTGACATCGACACATATCACAACCTCTTGTTAACATTCTCCAAAACCATCACTAATGCCAAAGCTTCTTTCTTCCACCATAGGATCGAGGCCTCTGCCAAGAATCTTCGCAAACTGCATGCTACCATGTCCTCCCTCCTCACTCCCCCCCCACCCCCCCCTCCCTCATCTTTCTCTGCCGAAGACTTTGCGATCTTCTTTGAGGAAAAAGTGGAGAACATCCGCAGCTCCTTCTCCCAACCCCCACCCATTCCAAATGCTGAATCGAGAACCTCATCCTTCACTCTGTCATCTTTCTCTCCCATTACAGAAGCAGAGACCCTGACACTGGTAACGTCAAACCGTCCGACTACTTGCCAGCTGGACCAGCTACCCTCCCCACTCCTCCAGACCATAGCACCAGACATCCTCCCATTCCTAACTGCAACCATCAACTCCTCACTCAACTCGGGGGTGGTCCCCACCTCCCTAAAACAAGCCAGAGTCACGCCGCTCATAAAAAAACCAACCCTGAACCCTACTGTCATAGGCAACTACCGTCCTGTCTCTCTTCTCTCCTTCCTTTCTAAAACACTTGAACGTGCTGTATCCAACCAACTTACTACTTATCTCTTACAGAATGACCTCCTAGACCCTAATCAGTCAGGCTTCAGGACTGGTCACTCCACAGAGACAGCCCTCATTGCGGTCACAGAGGCACTTCACTTAGCAAAAGCGAAAGGCCTCTCCTCTGTCCTGATTCTCCTAGATCTATCTGCAGCCTTCGACACAGTCAACCACCAGATCCTCCTTGCGGCCCTCGCAGGAATGGGAGTGGCTGGCTCTGCGCTGACATGGCTGTCATCATACCTCAATGACCGCTCCTACCAAGTGTCATGGAGAGGGACCCTGTCGGCCACCCGCCCCCTGCGGACGGGTGTCCCCCAGGGCTCGGTTTTAGGACCCCTTCTCTTCTCCCTCTACACTAAATCACTGGGTAACATTATCACGTCTCATGGCTTCTCCTACCATTGTTATGCCGACGATACTCAACTCTTCCTCTCCTTCCCTCCCTCAGATATCCACGTCTCTGTGCGGATCTCGGCCTGTCTGTCCGACATCTCAGCCTGGATGACGTCCAACCACCTCAAACTGAACCTAAGCAAAACAGAATTGCTCCACCTGCCGGCCAAATCCTCCCCCCTAACCGACCTTTCAATCACAGTCGAGAATGCAGCTGTGACTGCGTCCCCGACCGCCAAGAACCTTGGTGTTGTCCTCGACGACCAGTTGAACTTCTCTGCTCACATCGCAGCGACGACCAGAACCTGCCGATTCCTCCTGAGCAACGTCAGAAGGATACGCCCCTTCCTGACAAAAGAAGCCACCCAACTCCTCGTCCAATCAACAGTCATCTCCCGCCTCGACTACTGCAATGCACTGCTCGCTGGCCTCCCGGCCACTGCCACTAAGCCTCTTCAACTCATTCAGAACGCAGCGGCCCGCCTGATCTCAAACCTACCGAAGTCGGCCCATGTCACCCCACTTCTTAGGGACCTGCACTGGCTCCCCATTGCTGCACGAATCCGCTTCAAGGCCCTCGACCTAGCATACCGTGCGGCAAAGGGAACCGCTCCCGCCTACCTCCGGTCAATGGTCTCTAACTACACACCCTCAAGACCCCTACGCTCTGCATCTTCTGGCCGCCTCAGACCTACTCCTATCCAAGCTCCGGGAGGGTCATCAAAGAGAAGTCGCCTATTCTCAGTCCTTGCCCCACAATGGTGGAATGAACTACCCACCCCAGTTAGGACAGCCGAATCACGTCCAATCTTTCGCCGTCGACTAAAGACGCACTTCTTCAACCATTATCTGAATTAAAAAAAAAAAAAAAAAAAAAAAAAAAAATCTAACCCTAACTAACCGTACTGTCATGCACTTGTCCTAATAAACTAACCTACACTGTAGCACTCAACACTTTGATGAACATTGTTGCTCAGCTGATAGAGTTGTGCCCTTCCTGATGGCTTGTCGTACAGAACTTGTAAGTCGCTTTGGATAAAAGCGTCAGCTAAATGACTAAATGTAAATGTAAATGTATAGACAGGATATATACAGGCGTGGAAGAGTTGCAGTTCTGTATCATAGTGGATCCGCTCGGCGTCACTCATGCACTGTCCTCGCACACGTGCATGCGCACTGAATAAAGACCACAATGTAGCTTTATATCCCAATATTTGTCTGACCACACCCCTATCAGCTTACCTACATAAGCAGGTGTGTGGTCACCTGCTCTCCTCCTTCTCGCTTTCACCACAAGGTAGTGCCTCGGTAGATCCCCACTTGACGTGATGTGATGGTAGGAGAAGAGTTGGAAAACAAGAGATTCGTTGACATCATATCTTTATTTTCTCTCTCACTATTTTTCGAGAAAATACGGCGATATTGTCTTCGTCACTGGAGTGTCTGGAAGATGGTGATCATTGTAAAAACCTCCACCGGTTTTCGTATTGGGAGCGCGCCGCTGCATGCCTCCCAACTGCAGTTCCTTGCTGTGGCTGGTTGCGGTAAAACCTTTCAGGACACAGCTAGACTGTAGGACGCGCCGCTGTTGTGAGAAGCGGTGGGTTCCAGGTTGGTGAGTAATGTTTTGCTTGCGAGCTCCACTTGTCTGTTAGTGCTATGGGGGCTAGCTGACAATGTTTACGAACACCGGCCCCAGATTAGGGTCTTTTGTTCAGCCTCTTAGGCAACAGCGGAAGACCTTGGTCTGAAGCCCATTATAGTTAACTAGTGGGCCACGACCAGTAACACTGGTGATCCCTGTGTTTTCTGGACGAGTGGATGTTTCTCTGTCACCGTGTAGGCCCCGTCTTTCATATACAAATGAGAGTATTCCCTCACGAGGAAATATGGGCATGGATGTTCGTTATCGGAAAATCTGTGTTCAAGTCAGCTACGGCCCAGATGGGACTTGTGCTGGCTCCGTCGGATGTTGGTAAAATCACCGTTGTAAAACTGTGTTAACATTTCGTTTCTCTTCTCTCTTAAACAGTGAGGAGGGTTTCAGAACGGCGGCCTGTCTGAGTGATTGTTATATCATTGTGTACAAGTTCAGGTGATAGCTGCTTAGCTTACGTGCTAGTGGTGGCCTACTGTTAGCCAGTCAGCTGTTAGCTGCAGCGCTAGCCTGTTGTGATCACTAGGCTAGGAAACGTTAGCTTGCATGCTAGTTGTGGCCTACCTAGGCTAGGCTAGGAAACGTTAGCTTGCTGCTATCGGCCGAGGGCGGCCGTTAGCTTAATGCTACACTGTTGAACGTGCTGTGACTATAACATGTTTTAAACACTCTTGACTACGACGTCATCTTTCACAGAGGATGTTCGTCGAACCTGCCCTGAGCCAGGATGGCGAGGACTGCGTCAACAAGGGGGACCGTAGCGGCGGGATGGAGCGGCGACGCTGCCCAGGTCGACAACACAGGACGGCTGTATTTACTACGGTGCCTTGTTAGAGACTGCAGTTTCGCTTGATCTGCGCTCAAGGTAGGCAAGGTCCTGACCAGACCTTGAACACTTCTTCTCGCTTTCCCTTCTAAATGGTTTGTAAATAACGATGTTTTCCAAAACGAGTGTTGCTGCACTACATTTAGGATACGACGCGAGTTATGTGTGAATTGTCTTGTCACTGGTAGTAGCTTCTCCATGCAAATCGGGTTGTTTGTTACAGATGTGAAAATGATCTGGTTTGTTGTGTAGAGAAACATTGTGTGTTCATGTACCGTGTACTCACAACTAAGGGGGTTAAACTAACCTATAAAGCTATGCTTAGTGACATATGATTAAAGAATGATTATTTTCTCAGCCTGTAATGACAATGAACAGTGTGTTCACATATTAACAGGTTTACCTGTTTAACTGGCCGTATTAAGGGTAAAGTAGGAGGGTTGTTTCCCCCCGGTTCCCTGGGGACTTCTTCATCCTCCTCTCAGACATGTTGTTACACTATATTGTGTCACTGTGTGGTAGGGATACGATGTAACCCTTAGCTTGATTGCTGAGGTTGTGCTAAAACTGCTTGAGGAACTTTATTTTCCTAAAAGAAAAGATTGTTTGGTCGCTTTTCGTGTGTGCTTAGCAAGGCCTGTGGCCGATACTAATCGAGAATTATGTATTCTCTCATTATGAAAAACGGCGTTCCTCTGTAGTGTGTTTTTGCCATTTTTTGTAGGTGATAATGGGTTGTGTGTGTCGTGTGACCTACAACTGGGTTGGGCTGGCCACAGAAGCACATGTGTAAGTTTGGTACCGGGGCTCTTGGAGGGCCCTCTCTATTCTGTGTTTTTTCCTTAGTAAAAATCAGATAGCAGGTTAGCACATGCGCTGTGTGAAGCTGTTAGACGCTTCATGGAGCTGACTATGACTGCGTCATACTCTTTTTGTCATTACATCGTATCATGGGTGTGGGGTCGTAAAGGGGTGAACTGGTAACCTTTCCTCCCCCTTTTTTCTGTTGGTCAGGGGTAAACCCACCTGTCCTTCAAGGTTCCTGTCACATTGCGGTTCGGCATGTTACAGGGTGAGGGGGGGGGGGGGGGGGGGGAGGGAGTTTCCTGGTCCCACGCCCTGGAATATTGGGCGTGTGCACCGCAGAAATTCCCCCGCCATAGAGTACGTCACTGTGCGCGTCTCTGTTGGTAGGACTTCCGTGTGCTGTTCAGGTCCATATGATGGATCTGTTTCGGGGGGTGGTCAGGGCTCCTCCTCACGAAGCTCCTATTCGGGCCTTCTGTGAGTTGGGACTCTCCTTCCATGTGAGGGAGCCTCCTCAGAGTACAGAGCCTCCTCCTCAGATTGTCAAGGTGAGTGGAACCTCAAGAAGGAGTCCTACTCTATTGTGTGTGTATTCGATTCAATTCGATTATTGAGTGTGTATGGGTTCAGTGCCTCCTCCCCGAAGAGCCCTAAAACCAAACTTTTACATGGCTCAAGGTGCAATATGTTCTTTTCAATCTGTACAGCTCGCGTGGGAAGTCTCTCTGGGGATTTCCGTCTCCTTCCTATGGGAGGGTGGTGGGATGTAAAAATGTGAAAAATGTGTACCCCCGGCTGTGTAGACTGGGATACATACTGTTGGTGCTTCCTTCTTTTCTATTAAAAAGAGTTGGAGTTAGGAAGTATCACACCCCTCTTGTCGTTCCCCTGGGCGCCTTGGGGATTCAATGACAGGTCTAAATAGCCTGTTCATTGATGTGGTTGTGTCCCGACGCACGCATAGTGCTAGCTCGGGGTGTTCTGTAATCAGGCGACGGACTTGGTTGCTTGGGGTTAAAACGGCGTTTTTATAAAGCAACTGGGATGGAGGTTTTTCCTCTTCCGACGACCTGTTTTGGTTGTCGACGGATTCTCGTTCATATCTGGGGGATGATGACGGAATGGATCTGAACATATGTAGAGGGGTCTCACGCCCTGGGGGTGGGCCACCGGGCGCGGTTCGCCCCGAACGTCTGGGTGGCGCCTTCTCTTCATGTTTAAGATCAACACGCATATCTGCCCCTTCTCCTGGAGTAGGCATGTCAGCGTGGTTAGGGCACGGGACTGGTTCTGGTCACGCTGGTCCGGATCAGTTAAACCCGTTGTCCGCCGGGGATGCAGATCTGCTGTTCTGGTACCCTGAGGGACTTGGGGTTTTCTCAGGGAGAAAAATGCCAGGTCGGTCCGGGTGTCACAGGGTTAAGCGCTATGGAGACCCTGGTTGGGTACATTTTGTACTCAGCACTGTCGTAATGGCTTACGGCCATGCCAACCTGTACACGCTCGATCTCGTCAGATCTCGGCCGCTACACAGGTTGGTCCTGGTTAGTACTTGGTTGGGAGACCGCCTGGGAATACCAAGTACGGTGTGCTTGGTGCTGGTTCTCCATTCTTTTCGCTCCTCTCTCACGCATGGCGAAGAGGGGCCTGTTGGGGTGGTCTTTGACCTCCTCTGGTGACCCTGTGCTTCCCGTATCGCCGGGCCCGGTCCGAAGTAATGTTTCGTCAACCCGTAGGCCTGGGTTAACCCTTTTTTGAAAACTGAAACACTTGTACTGCGGTATAGCCGGTGTATACCCGCAGGTGTGTTTTGGAGTTATTTTCTTGAGGGGTTATAGGAACAACCACCGCATTGGGTAACACCAAGGTGGTTGATTCCCTGGTGTGTTGGAGCAGTGTCAACTCCCGGGTTACCCGGTTGAGGGTGCCCCTGCACGTTCATGACGTCTGCCAATCGTGTCAGCCTTCTCTGGGTTTTTTTTTAAATGGAGGCTTGGTCATGCAACAACGCCAGCATACGCCCCTTCCGCCGGGGCGGCTGTTTTCAGCTGACTCCTTTGGCGCCTGTCTCGTCCGCAGTCTCCAGGCTCGGGTTAACAGCCTGTTGCCTGGTTTTTTCCCCGGTGCGCTGCCTGCTTCCGTGGTAAGTCTTGTTATTACGGCCGTGCTGACTGTCTGTACTGCAGGGTCAGTGTGCCAGGCGGTGTACTATTGGGGGGACAGGGCCCGCTCGGCTGAGGGGCCTTTGTCCGAATACGCTGGCGATGTGGGGGGCGGGGTCACTAAGTGCCCACCTGGTGTGGTCTTGATGCTGGCATCATGTCCTTCTCCGGGCCCCCGTTCCAGGGGGTCCAGTCCCTTTGGTGGGTCTGGGCCTTCCTTCGCGCTCCGCTGCTACGGCCTTGCCACGGGGTTGGGTTTGCCCTTGACCCCGTGATTCTGGGGGCAGTAACGAGGTTGTTCCCTCCGTTCGTTCCCGGGTGGCATGCGGGTTGTGCGTGTGTGTAGTCGTGGGGTCAGGCCACGGTCTGCTCACCCTGTGCGTTGAGTTGCTTGAGTGCCTCCTCGCACGGTCGGGTCCGTCGCCCTCCCGGGAAACCCCCAATAGGGGGGGTGCCCTCCATTAGGGGGGGTCGGGGGGGCTCGGCCCTCCCTGTTCTGATGGTTGTGGGGGGCCTTCAGCGGGGTGTATTTGTCGGCCGGTGGCTCCGCTCGGCCTCCCTTGTGCATGAGTGACGCCGAGCGGATCCACTATGATACAGAACGATATGTTATGACTATAACCAAGTTCTGTTAATAGTGGTGACGCTCGGCGTCCGGCGCCGCTGCAGCCCTTGATCTCACCTTGTGGTGAAAGCTTGGGAAGGAGGAGAGCAGGTGACCACACACCTGCTTATGTAGGTAAGCTGATAGGGGTGTGGTCAGACAAATATTGGGATATAAAGGTACATTGTGGTCTTTATTCAGTGCGCGTGCACGTGTGCGAGGACAGTGCATGAGTGACGCCGAGCGTCACCACTATTAACAGAACTTGGTTATAGTCATAACCTATCGTTGTAGGGTGTAAGGCTGGTGTGTGATGAAGGTCCAGGGTATTTAACTTCAGTTGTATGGTGTAAGTCTGGTGTGTGATGAAGGTCCAGGGAATTTTAACGTCAGTTGTAGGGTGTAAGTCTGGTGTGTGATGAAGGTCCAGGGTATTTAACTTAAGTTGTAGGGTGTAAGTCTGGTGTGTGATGAAGGTCCAGGGTATTTAACTTCAGTTGTAGGGTGTAAGACTAAGATTGTCAGGCTGGACGTGTTTCAGTCTGGTCTGGTTAATGAAGCGTATATATATGTAGAATCAGAATCAAGTGTTCTCTGAGGTTATGATGTTATAATTCTCTCCTGTCTCCACAGTAACACTGTGTGATGGTCTCTCCTGTCTCCACAGTAACACTGTGTGATGGTCTCTCCTGTCTCCACTATAACACAGTGTGATGGTCTCTCCTGTCTCCACAGTAACAACGTGTGGTGGTCTCTCCTGTCTCCACTATAACACAGTGTGGTGGTCTCTCCTGCTCCACAGTACCAACATGTGATGGTCTCTCCTGTCTCCACAGAAACAACGTGTGATGGTCGCTTCCTTCTCCTCGGCCCGACAGGCTCCTTCCATTCAACCAACTTTCCTCTGCCGTACAACAGCAGCACCGTCTGTCGCTGGGTCATACGGTAAGCCTGGTGTTATGGTAACTGGTCTTATAGTAACTGGCCTTATGGTAATTTAGGTCTTATGGTAACTCTGGTCTTATGGTAACTGGCATTATGGTAACTCTGGTCAAATGGTAAGCCTGGTCTTATGGTAACTCTGGTCCAACAGTAACTCTGGTCCTATGATAACTCTGGTCCAACAGTAACTCTGGTGTTATGATAACTCTGGTACAACAGTAACTCTAGTCTTATGGTAACCCTGGTTTTATGGTGACTCTGGTCCAACAGTAACTCTGGTGTTATGATAACTCTGGTCCAAGAGTAACTCTGGTGTTATGATAACTCTAGTCGTATGGTTACTCTGGTCTTATGATAACTCTAGTCGTATGGTTACTCTGGTCTTATGATAACTCTAGTCTTATGGTTACTCTGGTCTTATGATAACTCTAGTCTTATGGTAACCCTGGTTATATATCGTATAGCTTACGCTCTGCACTCTAGTGGAACCCTATCCCTTATCAATCTAATACTGAATCATTTTCTTCACATGTACACACCCATCCGCCTGGCCACACCCACATCCGCTCCTCTACATAAGCGTGGTCGTGGCCATACTAACAGCTCCTTCCCTATTTTCACCACCGACAAGTGTCTGTATACACCACTTGAGTTTAGTGCCGAAGTAGTTATTGGAAAGGAGTTACTTTTGGAGAAAAGGAGCTGCGTTGACATTATATCTTTTTTTTCTCTCTCACTATTTTTCGAGGAAAAACAGCGATAATGTCTTTGCCACCGGAGTGTCTAGAAGATGATGATCATTCTGACCTCCACTGGCATTTCGTATTAGGGGCTCGCGTCGCTGAGCAATCCCCGCCGGCATTGCCTCCGGCTCTGCAGCTGGACACTTTGCTTGGGAGGCGATCGGCCGGGTGGGGGCTGATGGCCTCTCTGGGCGGGTGATGTTTTTTGCGACGCGGGCGCCAGGTGTGTCGGTTGTGGGGGGAACAACTACACAGCTTACGAAGGTCGGCTCCAGGCTAGGATTATTTTCGCAGCCCCTTAGCATGGAGGGGGTTCTAGTTTGATGCCCCACGATAAACATTAGCTCCTCCTCAAGTGAAGTTGTAGCTTTGTTTTTCCTGGGACCGTGATTCCGAATCTGCGGTTCAATTCCCCGGGTCTCTGGACAAACGGATACCCACTGTCGCCGTGCTTGCCCCGCTTTTCAAGATGAAAATCACCCGGCGTGAGGGAGGTGAGCTTGGTGTTCGTTATGAGAATATCTCCATGCTCAAGTCGGCTATAAGCCCGCGTACAACGAGGGACTTGTTGCCGGCACCGCTGTGTCTGGTAAACACCGTTCTGAAGAGGGACGTGTGTTGCCTTTTTCCCTTTTTCCTTCGGATAAGAAGAGGAAAAGACAGCGGCTGTCTGAAATGTTGGCCTGTATTGCTTTTCTCACGTTGTACAGTTTTCAGTAATAGCTTCTGCGTGAGCTAGTGGCTAGCGATAGCCGGTTTGAGCTAACTGTTAGCCAGTTAGCTGTTAGCTACGACGTTAGCTGCCGGCTGCGCTCGGCTGGGAACGTTAGCTTGATGCTATCAGTTAGCCTAGAGTTAGCTGTTTGGCTTGTGCTACAACCATTGGCATAGCCGTGAGAATAGCAGGCCCTGGCACTCTGACTACGACGTCATCTTTGGCAGAAGATGTAGTCGGGCCTGCGCCATGATCGGCTGCAGGAGGGGGGCGTCACGCCGGAGCTAGGCTCCGACCATTGCTTCTTCTGGCCTAGGCAGCGAGAGGCCTTCGTCGACGTGGAGACCAACCTGTGTTGCGGCCTTTCGTCCTGCGTTCCTTGGTGCACGTAAGATGTCCAATAGACATTACCCCACTCTTCCTTCCTTCCCCTCCCGAATGTTTTTGTTAATAACGATGTCTTTGTCTACAAAACATATGTTATTTCACTACATTTGGAGATACGACGTGTGCTGTGTGAGAATTGTCTTGGTCGCTTTGTATAGCTTGGGTTAGCGTTGGCCAAGGCTTGTGCCTTTCTCTCTACCTAGGAACAGCGTTGTTTTACGTGAGTAAAAATTAACTGGGTTTTTTGTTGTATGATGAGAAGTTGTGTGTCTTCATGTAACGTTAGACAACGTGGCTGAGCCCACAACTGGCTGGGTTACCCTACAATGCTGTGCATAGTGGCAGGTGATCGAGGGCTGAGTCCCTCTCTTAGCTTGTTATTCTTTACTTGAGGGTAATGATGAAAATAACAAGTGGCAAGTTTTTTTTTCTCACACATAAGCAGAGCTGTGGGAAACCTGTTCAAACAAGGTCTTCGGCTGTGCTGGCGTGCATGATGTAAAGCTTACTCTACACATTTGGCATCGTATCAGGGGTAAGGTGGTGAGGGGTGGGTGAAATTATTACCCGGTTTGCCCCTGGCCCCCCCCCCCCCTCCCCTCAAATATGATTTTGTTTACAAAATGTGTGTTGATTCACTATATTTTTGGGGATACGGTGTAAATCCCTCAGCTTCTGCTGGGGTTGTGCTCTTGCTTAGAGAGAGGGAATTTCTCTGAAGATTGTTTGGTCGCTGTCATGTAGACTTAGCGAGGTCTGTGACCAGCACTTAATCGAGGACTTATGTCTTCTCTCATCATAAAAAACGGCGTTCCTCTTACAGTAGTGAGAGTGAACTTTTTGCCCTTTTTTGTTGTGATGGAGGGTTGTGTGTATCGTATTCACGTTTAGGATCCACAACTGGGTTAGGTGTTGGCCTACAGAAGTTACATGTGTAGCTCTTGTACAAGGGCCCTTGGCCCCTCTCTTGGTCTGTGTTTTTTCTTCCTTTAGGGTAAAAGTGTAAAAATTCAGGTGGCAAGTTCGCACATGAGTCTGAAGCCATGTATAAAACCAGTTTTTGCACAGGCGAGGTTATCGTTTGTGGCTGGCGTGCAGAATGTGAAGCTGTTACCCTAAGAGGTATAATGCGCTTTCATGCAGCATGCTATGACTTGTATCATGGCTCTGCTTTGTCGTTGCCTCGTATCAGGGGTGATGGGACATGAGGGGTGGGCTGATAAAATCCTCCCCCCCCTTTACTGATTGGCCGGGAGGTGGGACCTCCTGCCTGTCAGTTTTTCCCTGTCGGCTGAGGGGCAGCGCGTCACAAGGAGGGGGAGGGGGGGGGGGGGGGGTTCCCTGGTTCCACTCCCTGTTAAGTTGTTAAGTTAAGTTCTTTAATAGTTGTCATACAGAAGTACAGAATACTTTCATACAAAATGCTTCTTACTGTTACGCTCCAGAGACTGTGCTAGACAAGATAGTATCAAATAACATAATAACATAATATAGCATGAATTTAGAAGAAGAAAAATGAGGTCACAGTGTTCGGTATAGACATATGTACAATGTTCTGAGTTACCATATAATATACAATACACAATACTATGCAGTGTACTAATGTACAGTACTATCTAGTGCAAAGCAGAAATGGGATGAGGTACAATTTTAGGTACAATTTACAGTAAGGTGTACGAGTTGTAGTGCAATCCTTCATCCATAAATATAAAGTGTGGGGAGTGGGTGCTACAGTGTGTTTGTTTAAAGTGGGTGTGTGCTATAAAGTGTGTGGAGTGGGTGCTACAGTGTGTTTGTTTAAAGTGAGTGTGTGCGTGTGGATGTGTGTGCTATGTGCGTTTGGTGGTTGTTGTTGTGTGGTGTTCATTCATTGTTCGTTTAGCAGCCTGATGGCCTGGGGATAGAAGCTTCTTCTGAGTCTTTCTGTGCTCGCCTTGAGACTCCGGTATCGCTTGCCTGACCGCAGCAGTTCAAAGAGGCAGTTGTTCGGGTGACTGGAGTCTTTAATGATTCTCTTAGCCTTGCCCTTGCAACGCTTGTAGTAAATGTTCTGGAGGGTGGGGAGCCCCCCTCCAATTGTGCGTTCGGCTGAACGTGTCACTCTTTGTAGTCTGCTTCGGTCTTGTGCAGTGCTATTCCCAAACCAGGAGGTGATGTTGCCGGTCAAGATGCTCTCTATTGTACATGAGTAGAAGTTCTTAAGGATCTTCTGGCTGACTTGGAACTTCCTTAGGCGCCTGAGGAAGTAGAGGCGTTGTCGTGCCTTCTTCACAACACTGTCAATGTGTGTGGTCCATGTCAAGTCCTCGGATATGTAGGCTCCGAGGTACTTAAAGCTGTTGACTCTCTCAACCGGTGCCCCGTCGATGCTGAGGGGGCTGTAGTCCTTGACCCCCGACCTCCTGAAGTCCACAATCATCTCCTTTGTTTTGCTGACGTTCAGGGAGAGGCTGTTTTCCTGGCACCATCCCGCCAGGACCTTGACCTCTTCCAGGTAGGCCCTCTCGTCGTTGGCAGAGATCAGGCCCACCACCACTGTGTCGTCAGCAAATTTGATGATTGTATTGCTACTCCGCTGAGCCACACAGTCGTGTGTGTACAGGGAGTAGAGGAGGGGACTCAGAACACAGCCCTGGGGGGCCCCTATGTTGAGGGTGATGGATGAGGAGGTGCAGTTGCCTGCTCTCACCACCTGGGGTCTGCCAGTCAGGAAGTCCAAGACCCACTGGCAGAGGTCATAGCCCAAGCCCAGGTCCCTGAGCTTGGCTATGAGTATGGAGGGGACTATGGTATTGAATCCCGAGCTGTAGTCGATGAATAGCATTCTCACATAGTTCCCCTGCCTCTTGTCCAGGTGTGATGCTGCTGTGTGCAGCACATGGGCTATGGCGTCCTCCGTGGACCTGTTGGGGCGGTATGCAAATTGCAGGGGGTCCATGTTGATGGGGAGGGAGGAGCAGATGTAGCCCTTTACTAGCTTCTCAAAGCACTTCATGGCTATGGAGGTGAGAGCTACAGGGCGGTAGTCGTTGAGGCAAGCAGGCTTGGATTTTTTGGGTACAGGGATAATAGTGGA
Organism: Notolepis coatsorum; assembly: GCF_963971535.1. NCBI lineage: Eukaryota > Metazoa > Chordata > Actinopteri > Aulopiformes > Paralepididae > Notolepis > Notolepis coatsorum. Next base: position 75,892,561 of record NC_140172.1, on the reverse strand, counting down.
CTTCTTCAGGCAGGTGGAGATGACAGCCTGTTCTAAGGACAGGTTAAATATGTCAGTGAATACTGGGGCCAGTTGGTCGGCACAGACTTTTAGGACGCGGCCGGGGATGCCGTCCGGACCTGCTGCCTTCCTGATATTCACTTTTTTAAAGGTCCGCCTCACCTCATGCTCTGTTACCCTGAACACTGCGCCTCCATCAGCAGCCGACCCCCCCCCCCCCCCATTGCCGAGGCTTGTGAGCTGGTGTTGTTATTACCAGCATCAAACCTCGCATAGAAGGTATTGAGGTCATTTGCTAAGGAGATGTCACTGTTCAGTTTGAGGGAGGCGCCTTTGTAGTCTGTCATCGTTTTGAGCCCCTGCCACATAGCTCTAGAGTCAGCTTGTTCAAACTGGAGTTCAATTTTATCCCTGTAGCGCCGTTTGGCCTCTGACACTGTCCTCCTTACGTTGTATCGCGCCACCTTGTGGTCATTCATGTTGCCTGCCACTAGGCCGTCGTTGTATGCTTTGGTGCGCTCTCTCAGAGCTTCACGGACGGATTTGTCTACCCAGGGTTTTTGATTTGGGTAAACTTAGGATGGGTGGGTCACGGGATTTCCCCCCGGCCATGGGATACATCACTGGGTGCGTTTCCTATTGGCCAGAAGACGTCCGTGAGGTTACAGGCTCTGTGCTGCAGACCGCTGTCTTTGTCAAAGTTGGATGATGCGTTGCATTAGAAAACTGTTCGTTTTCTGCTCTGCTCTCTATTACAGTGTGTATTGGGCTGTTGGTCACTTGGCCCAATTATTATTGCATGTATCTTTTTCAATTGTACTCACGTGGAGGTCTCTCTGGGGGAACTTCTCTCTTCCCCTCTTATGTGAGGAGCGGAATTGACAGGGTTGCCCTCAGTCGCGTCATATAAGGCCTGTGTCTGTGTCTTGACCGGCTTCCTGCTGCTCGTCCCAGACAGCATGGAGGGAACGTCGTCTGGTGTTTTCTTATTAGAATTCACCATTGATGTGTTTCGGGTTCTTGACGTGCATATAGCGCTGGCCCTGGGTGCTTCCTATGTGGAACCACGTTTTTGGGCCGGCGCGCCTTGGTTGCCCAATTCATAGAAACGGCGTTATTTTATGCGGGCGACTAGAAGGGAGATTTCTTATCTCTACCGAGCGCCCGTGCAAGACTCGATGACTCACGTGCATCTCCGGGGGGAGATGACGGAGTAGATCATTACATTGGCGGAGGGGTCTCACGCCCATGAGGTGGGCCGCCAGGAGCAGCGCATTCACGTTCTGTCCATCTTGGTGGCGCCCTCTGTGATGTTTTAGATCGACATGCGTACCTACCCCCCTCTTAGGACTGGGGATGGCGGCGTGACCAGGACGCGGAACTGGTTCTGGTCACGCCGGACCAAGTCAGTTAACCCGTTGTCCGCCGGGGTGCAGATCTGCTGTTCTGGTACCCCGAAGGACTTTGTGCTTTTCCGGGGGGAAAATGCCGGGTCGGTCCGGGCTTCGCGTGGATTGATGTCGTGGATATGTGTGTCATGTGTATGCCACTATGGCTTGCCCATAACAGTGACATGCTTGGTCCATACTGTGTTAGGGGGCCTGGTCCTTCTCCATTGTATTCACTCCTTCCTCCCCCTGCTGGGCAGGTATGGGAGGGGGCTGTCGAGGTGGTTGCTGTCAAACCCTCTAGGCATCCCTGTGTAGGTCCCGGTCCGTCAGGCCCAGGTCCGGACTCGTTCCCGTCGACCTGTTGGCCTGGGTTAACCCTTTGAAAACTGAAACACTTTGTTTCTAGGTTTTTCTTGGTGGGTTAAGGGAACAACCGCCTCCTGTTAAACTAAACTTAGGGAGGTGGTTGGTTCTCCGGTGTGTTGGTAGCAGAGTCGACTCTCGGGTTTAGGCCGGGCTTGACCCCGTCTGCCTGCGAGTGTGCCCCCGCACTTTTCATGACGTCTGCCAATCGTGTCAGCCTTCTCTACCTCGGCTTCTATAGGGGGTCGGGTTTTGTGGAGGCTGCGACATGGTGCACAGCATACCGAACGCCCCTTCCGCTGGGGTGCTGTTCACAGTAGACTGTTTAGTCTGCAGTGCTCCGGGCACAGATCGAGTTACGCTATTGACCTGTTGCCAGGATTGCGGGATCAACCTCTTTGGGGGTTGTCTCCCCGGTGCGCCACGCCCACTCTCGCCCATGCACTTAAGAGAGGGGTGTGACCATACTTCCGCTCTTCCCTAATTCTTTCACCACGGAAGTGTTTTTGCTACAGGCACACGTCAGCAGTGATAGTTAGTTTATTTTAGTTTAGATTCCTGTGTTGCTATTTTTGTCAAAATGGCCACCGCCTGGGAAACGCCAGCGGTCACCGTCACAACCTCATCCATACGCCACGGGGCTCCCTAATCCCATGCTTGTGGTGAGGTGGCGAGCCCCGTGCAGAGCTGGACGTGGGCCACACGGTTGCAGGTGCAAATCCCCCGCCTCTGCTCGCTCCCACCATCGGTGGTGAAGCGGCTAGGCGGGTGGTCTGACGAGGCTCTTGCAGCGTCGGGCCAACCTCCACCTACCAAGGGGAAATGGCCCCGATCACAAGAGTTGCGAGCGGACAGTATAGGCTCTCGTCCTGAGCTCATGTCAAGGGAGAGAGAGACACGGCAGCTGGACGCATCTCGGGCAATACACACCGTCAGGTAGGGGGGCAGGCTGTGGCCGTATTCCCCTTTAATTCCTTATCTCTCCCTCTTATGCCTAAAAACCTCCATATTCCCCCTTGATGAATGCAACTACGTTCCCTTCAATGTAGAGACCCTCGTAGGGTGTTCTTTTATTGAAGCAATGTGTAAATAACCTTTTCACTGATGTGTTGTGTATTCCTCAAAACGTAGAATGGGGGGTAACGAAAGGCAGGGCTCATGCCCCTGTCTTAGTTAGCCTCCTGTTCTTTTCCCCTCCCTACTCGAAATACTACGTTTCAAATAAAGCGTGTGATTATTCACTGTATATTTTGGGATATTGCCTATGAGGGCTCGCTGTCCTTCTGTTGACGAGCTAAGGGCTGGCGAGCAGCGTTTCTCTTGTGAGGAGAGATTGCTTGATTCATGGGAACGCTTCTTTTAAACAGTTGTATACCTTGAATCAGCGAGTGGTTTTGCTACTTTGTGTTAACGTGCAACCAAGGACGCTGCCCCTCTCCCCAGAGCCCGTTTGTGTGTTACCTTACGTCAGGGCTATTCAACTGGCGGCCCGCGGGATGATTCTGACCGGCCCGCCAAAGATTACATGATAATACATTTTTTTTTTTTTTTTTTTTTTTTTTTGTCAACGTTCACACGCACAATTGAGCCAAAAGTCACTCAATTAATGACAGATTTCATTGATAAATTGAGGGAAAACTTTGCAAGTCGATTTGATGAATTTGGCATTTTGTGAGCAACCCATTTGCCAATGTAACTGCCACAAAAGGACAATAGTTCCTTGTATCATTTCACATTGATGAAGGTCTCCTGCAACTTGAAATAATTGACATGCAAGCATCATCTACTCTGAAGCAGGCACTTGAGAATGAATCCACCACAACATTTTGGATAAAGTGTATTCATGTCAACACATTCCCCAAAATAAAAACGCTGGCAATATCTGTGCTAATAATGTTTGGCTCAACATACACCTGTGAATCCAGTTTCTCTCACATGAATGCCATTAAAACAAGCAACCGTGCCTCCTTGACAAATGAGCATTTGCATCACTGTTTGCGGGTAGCCCTCACTTCCTATGAACCCTCTTTCTCTGCCATTGCCCAGTCAAAGAAGTGCAATCTCTCTCATTAGATGTGTGTATGTAGGCTAGGCCTGTCTGCCCCCCACCCCCCTGATGTTTGAGAGTTAAGAGTGGACAATAAGTGCTAATAAGATGCTGTGATTTGCTGTTGTTGCACAGACATGAAGCACTTTTTCATAAGCTCAGCTGCACTATAATGTGTTTTTTTGTTCAAGTGTTGATGTTAGAATGTTCAGATGCACATCATGCACTTGTTTGTTTTTTATTTTATTTTTATATTGAAATGTTGAAGAGGAGATGTTGCAGTTGTTGCATAGTCATAAATGAAGCACTTTTTGCAGGAGATGTTGCAGATGTGGCACATAAATGAAGCACTTTTTTTTAAAAGTATACTACTTTTGCAATGTAGTTAAATAAAAGTTGTGAAAATGTGGTTGCGTGTTGTGTCAAGTGTACATATATTCATAGAACGGGGAGGCGCCGTGGCAGTCCGGCCCCTGGCCCCTTGGGTTTCTGACAATGTGGCCCCCTGAACAATTTAGTTGAATTGCTAGGGTAAAGACACATGACGGGCGAGGGTTTCTCGGCCATTGAAAAAACGTCACAGGCACCCAGGTCGTTGTTTGGTAGGAACAAACGTGTTGCGATGTCACCCAAACATGTTTGAACATGCGCCTGAAACGGGATATAACAAGGGTTAAGAATTCATGTCAAGTAGACAAATGTCTATCTTGTGAGATGAAGCCGTAGGGCGTATGTATTGAAATAAATTGAAAATGGGGGACCCTGAAAACAAGAAAAACGTCTTTCTCTGGTCTGCATCCCCTTAACGCATTGACTGCCAGCAGCAGGGGGCGCTGATACCCCATTCATCGACAGGTCTTTATTCAATGGATATAGTTTTAGATTGTGACATTTGCGAGTGCTTAAAAAGTTTAAATATATCTTATATTATATCTATGGGTCTAATAACGCCGTCGGGTCTCAGTGAGTTGCTTCTAGTCAACATGCCTGAGACAGATTGTTTTTTCATCCGTACATTTCCGTTTAATACCGTTTTGAATAGAGTATGGTTTGGGTGTTTTTCAGTAATTCCAGGAAAAAGGCGAGAAAAATGCATTTTACTGTAATCCAGTCATGAATGAATGAATGAATGAAAACTTTATTTAACAGATTGCAGAATGGGTACAATACAGTACGGCTCAATACATACAATTGTTAAGGGGATGCAGACCTGCGAAAGACGTTTGTCTTGTTTCCATCAGTGTTGTGAAGGATCAGATTAAACCGAATATGTATATTTATTTATATATATATATTTAAATAGTGTTTGTATATCGTTTGATATCCCCTGTATATTCCTTGTACAATATGCACTGAATATCCCTTTAGTCTACTAAACAGCCCATAAAGGACGAGAACCTGGCGCCAGGTTGCCATACCCCTAGGTCCAAGTTCAATCGTGCCGCCCAACATGTCGTGGCAAGCCCCGGTTCCGCGTAGGAATACGCCGGGCGAAATACGAATGGTACTATTTGTTCATAGCGCATATATATATGGCGCAAGTAAAGTAGAACTTTCCTTTTAGTCCAGTTCTTTACCCTCCAACAGAGTGACAGACGCGAAGCCTCACCCACGACGCACGTGTGGTGTAGTAAGGCCTACTTGGCCTCAGAATAGGCATTGAGATATCGTGCGGATTAATAGTTGAATAGTCATAGTTTGGCACTATACCGTCGAGTTGGACGTATTCTATTAAGCTAATAATAGTCTATTTATGTATGGTGCATCGTTCGGTTAGAGTTCTAAAGTTATCAGTACCCCCATCGTTCCTGACGTTATCTGGACGCTTAACCAGGCTGGGCAGACCCCTAGTGGTGCTTGCATCCGAGGAGCTCCGGGCCAGGGCGACTGGACCTGTATATTGGATTACTCTACCCGGACGACGGCGAGCCTTCCACGGCTTGGATTATGCTTTGGGTGCTTTGATTATTCCATGGATAACGGCCAACACTGCGGAGTGTTGGAACTACCCCCCGGTGAGGACTCCAGGTGAGACGGCGCTCTACACCAGTGATATTTGCTATATTAAATATTCGATTTGTACATTTGTGTGGATTCGTTTCATCAGGTGGGAAAGTGTTCATCATACTTATATCATGTACTGGATGGCCAGAAGTTAAAGTACAAGAGGTAGTGGTATTAAATATCATATCTAACAATACAGTCAGGGAATTGTACCCCTCAGTTACAATTGGTCCTTCGAGCCGGAGGGTAACTAGTGTAATATTAATATAGTGTTATTAATATTGAAATGGCCTATGATGAACACTCCACGAAACGGTCCTCCTAACCTAGAACGCCCGCGGCGCAGACGACAGCCACCTCAGTACTTAGAGGATTACACTGTCAGTCAACTACCTAGCCTTCGACAAACGGTAAACGCGGTAAAAGTAGAAAGTAAAATTATGTCTGACCTTAACGACCAGGTTTCCCCGACCACAGAGGCCCTAGTAGGTCCTAATGTAACTGACCAAGCCCACGGTGGGGACCAGGAGGGAGCGGACATGCCTTTACCCCCCGCCACTACCCAAGAAGTAGTCCCCGACCAGCACCGGGAGGAAGACAACCCTACAGAGAGAGAACTCTGCACGGAAGAAGAGGAGGAGAGCGCCGAGGAAATAGAGCTCCAGGACTCCCCAACGAGTACCCCCAGGAGCGGCTCACGCAGGAGCGGCTCACCTCCACAACCGCCTTCCCCCAGCGAAGCGGAGAGGATGCTACAACAGGCGTTCCTCGTCAGCCTGACAGCCTCTACCGAACGCGATCGACTCCAAGCGCAGACGCTTAGCGAGCGCGAACATTTTACCATTGAAAGAGACCGTCTCCAAGCACAGGCGCTTAGCGAGCGCGAACAACTCCAAGCGCAACAACGGAGCGAAGAAGAGCGCACACGCCTGGAGATGAGACGCCTTCAGACAGAAGAGAATATGGCAAGAGACCGGGCCGACGCCCAGCGCGCCGCTGCCGGTGCCCAAAGAGAAGCAGATCTCACCAAGCGCGAAGTCGAGCGCGACAAGTTACAAGCGCAGCTAATGGAGCAGCTGATCCGCAAGGCAACACCCTCTCCCTCCGCCAGGGGTTCAAGGAACTCGTCGAGACAACAGTCAAGGGCAGCGTCTCCTCAACGAGCAAGCGACCCTGAACTTGACCAACAGACCGAGCCTAGACCCCCCGCAGACCCCCTTCCCAGACCGGTCCAAGCGAGACCCAGCTACAAGGAAGGAGCGGCATACACTGCGGAGAAGCTAAATAAACGATTACAGGATCTGGAAGATCTGATAGAGGAAGAAGAGGGAGAGGAGGAGAACCAAGCCCGACGACAGCACAGTACTCCACCGGACCAGGAGGTCCAGTACAGTCCAGGCTATACCCCCGCGGCGCTGCGCTACAGACCCCCGACTCTATTCGCGGGTGAGCACGACGCACGACCAGCCCCGAGGAATAGCACCTGGACCAGCGGGCCATGGTACCCTGTCAGTACCAGCCCACAGCGAGGCGCAAGAGGGGACTCGCCCAGGAGGTCTCTCCCCCAACGCTCGCCGATGTATCAGCCATCCACGGTGTCATACATTGCCACGCCGTCATTCCCAGACTTCGCCTATGAGAGTCGAGCACAGTACACGGAGCTCCGGATGTGCTTAGAGACAATGATGGTGGATGTCGCTGATGAACGCCACAAGTATGCAATATTACTGAAGCACCTGAAAGTACCGCGAGCGCACAATATAGCGCTAGCCTATGCCACCTCTTCGACACCATACACAGCGGCCCTAGCGGCGCTGGACCAGAGATATGGACGTATATGGGATTACGTAATCCAAGAGATAAGGCATATTGATCGCCTACCCCCAGCCACAGACAATCGCTCATTAGACGACCTGTCAATCAAAGTGCAGTCCCTGGTAGGGATGCTGGGAGCGCAGCGGGAAAAGGGCATGCACGAGCTATACGCCAACTCTAACGTCGAGAGGATTTTGGAGAAGCTGCCACCCGCAAGACAGGAGCGTTTTAGGCGGCAGAGAGACTACCGGGATCCCAACGGCCCCGAGCCATCCCTCCTTGATCTAGCCGACTTCCTGGCGAGAGAAGTCAGCAGCTTACGACTGGATACATTCGGGCGGAGCACGCCAAGCTCCAGAGAGGGACCCAGGAGAATAAATGATGGAAGAAGATCGGTGACTGTCATGCACCAATCAGAGTCAGTACCGAGCAGTAAGAGTCACAGCACCCCCTCGAGAAAAGAGAAGTGGAAGATAGCGTGTCCCTACTGTGAGAAAGAACACTGGCTGTCACAATGTGACCTATTCACAAAGATGAATGCAGAAGAAGTGAGTCAATGGATAAAGTCCAACAGGCGCTGTTACCGATGTGCGCGGCCACACATGGCAGCCGAATGCCGCCTAAAGAAAAGGTGCAGTCGGTGCGATGGAGCCCATCTAGATATACTACACGACAGTAACAGAAGACAGCCTCCACCTGCACCATCGCGCGGCACCAAGGCAAGTGTCATGTACATTGACCCCGCCAGCAGCAGCGGCGCCCAAGTGCTCTTAAAGGTAGTCTGTGTGACATTGAGCTACCAAGATAAAGTCGTGGACACTTACGCCGTCCTTGATGACGGGTCAGAGAAGACCCTTCTGCTCGCGTCCGCTGCGGCCCAGCTGGGACTGCGGGGGAGCAAGAACGAAATGACGATTCGGACAATAAGAAGAGATTTAAAGACGATAAAGGGCGAGAATGTCTCCTTCACTATCGCAGCAAACGGGCAGCCAGAGCGACGGTACAAGATTACAAATGCTTTCACCAGCCAAGAAATAGGACTATCGCAGTACACCTACCCTGTCGCCAAGTTGATGGATAAATATGTGCACCTGCGCCAATTACCTATCCCGCTCATAGACGGCGCTACCCCGACCCTGCTGATAGGCTCCAACCATGCAGAACTCATAGTCCCGATTGACCGGGTCCATACAGGACCCCGAGGCTGTCCTGCAGCAGTCGAGACCCGCCTAGGGTGGACCCTACAAGGCCCCCTCGCTAAATCTCTCAACCGAACAGCAGCCACTAGCTGCCTCCACTCCAGAACGACAGAAGAGGACACCACTCTCCTGCAGCATGTCGAGAGGCTATGGACACTAGAGACAATGCCCTTTAAGAACGAAAAGAAAGATATTCGTTCTAAAGAAGACATTTACGCCATCAACCTACTCGAGCAGGGGACAAAGAGAGTCACAGTCGGCGGAGTGATGAGATACGCAACTCCACTCCTGAGGCGAGAGGGAATGCCCACCTTTCCCGCAAAGAAAGACGTCACGGAGCGCTATCTATTGAACACGGAGCGGCGCCTAGCCAAAGACCCCGCTCAAGAGAGTGTGTACCGCGCTGAGATTGAGAAGCTAATCACAGCGGGACACGTAACAAAGATTGACATTAAAGAGGCCGATCAGACGACCGAATCATGGTACGTGCCGCATCACAAGGTCCATCACAACGGCAAGGATCGCATTGTGTTTAACTGCAGCTACCAGATCGGATCCCAAAATCTGAATAAAGAGCTCTTGCCCGGCCCCACACTCGGCCCCTCCCTACTAGGCGTGCTACTGCGCTTCCGCCAGGACAAGGTGGCTATCAGCGGGGATATCAAAGGGATGTTCTTGCAGGTGAGACTAGTAGAGGAGGACAAGCCCCTGCTGCGGTTCCTATGGAGAGAGAGGATCGGAGATGAGAACCCAGCCATCTACCAGTGGGAAGTACTCCCCTTCGGAACCACATGCAGCCCGTGCTGTGCTACATTTGCACTACAGAAACACGTCGCAGAGGACCCAACAGCAGATGAAGAGGTCCAACACAGTGTGAAGAACAGTTTCTACGTGGACAACTGTTTACAAAGCGTTTCGACTCAAGAAGAAGCCGAGGCTCTCCTAATCAAGTTACGCGCCTCCCTGATCAAAGGCGGCTTTGATCTCAGGCAGTGGGCCAGCAGTGACCCGCACGTATTGCGCAGCCTCTCCCCCGCGGACAAGGCTGCCAGCAGCGAGACCTGGATGGCGACCATCCCAGGAGAAGCCCAAGAAATGACACTAGGACTAGTCTGGCGCTTCAAAACAGACTCGCTCCACTATAGACACAAACCCTTGGCTCCAGAGCAGGGACGGTCGACGGCGATACCGACCACCAGACGGAGTGTGTACAGAACACTCGCCAGACAATATGACCCGTTGGGATGTATTCTACCTTACACCACCAGGGCAAAGATGATTGTACGAGCACTATGGGACAAGGACCAGGGCTGGGACGACCCAATACCCGCACACCTTGCCTCAACATGGAGAGAGTGGGAGACGGAACTCCGCTCACTCCCAGGAGTCAATATACGCCGCAGCTACTTCCCATCCACAGTGAGGCCAGAGACATGCGAGATTGATCTACACGTCTTCAGCGACGCCTCCGAAGTAGCCTATGGATCGGTGGCCTACTTGCGTGCCCAAGAGAAGGGAGGAAAGATACACACTGCTTTCATCCTGGCCCGCTCAAGAATAGCCCCACGTAAGCAACAATCTATCCCACGTCTAGAGCTCTGCGCAGCCCTAGCAGGAGCGCATCTAGCCACGTTAATCCAACGTGAACTCACCATTCCGGTGCACAGAACAATCTTGTGGTCAGATTCCATGACAGTACTCACATGGATCAAGTCTGATTCATGCAGATACAAAGTCTTCGTGGGAGTCAGAGTCACCGAGATTCAAGAGCTAACAGAAGCAGCGAGCTGGCGGTATGTGGACACCAAACACAACCCAGCTGACGTCATCACCCGGGGAATGTCTCTGGATGACCTAACCCGTCGCAACATCTACAGTGACGGACCAGAATTCCTCAAGCTCCCGGAAGGAGAGTGGCCCACGCCCACCCCACGGGAAGCAAGTAACGAGGAGGCTGAGAACAAGAAACCGATGTTCTGTGGACTGAGCACAGTCGCTTCCACAGACCCCAACATAGATGACTGCATTACCCTAGAGAGTGCGCAGCAAAGAACATTCCTGCGGCACCACCCAGAGATTCAGTCCACCACTGACATGTCAGCAGCTGACTACGAAGAAGCAGAACTTCTTCTACTACAACGAGCCCAGAGAGACTCGTTCCCCGATGAGCTAGACTGTCTACAGGGAGGAAACCCCGTCCCATCAGACAGCAGACTGCTCCACCTGGCACCAGAGAGTGACGCCCATAATCTCATCAGAGTGGGTGGTCGCCTGCGGAGAGCCCCCGATCTACCGGATGATATTAAGTACCCGATCGTCTTGAACAGCCGACACAAGGTCACAGAGCTGATCATAAAGAAATACGACGAGGATGTACACCACGCAGGAGCAGAGAGAGTCCTCACGGAGATCGAGGGAGTATTGAACTCAAAGCCCCTCGGTTACGTCTCCAGTGATGTAGCAGATGTCGACCCAGTCACCCCCAACACACTCCTAATGGGGCGGCTGGACCCCGCGCTACCCCAGACAATGTACAGGCCTGAAGAAGCGAACGGCCGAAGAATGTGGAGGTACAGTCAAGTACTAGCTGACAAGTTTTGGAGCAGCTTCCTACTCCACTACCTACCGTCTCTACAGACCCGCCAGAAGTGGGTAAAAGAGAGAGACAATTTGACAGAAGGAACAGTCGTCATGATTATCGACCAGTCACTACCCAGGGCTATGTGGCCGGCTGGCCGCGTAAGCAAAGTGATCACCGGTGCTGATGGCAAGGTCCGAGCAGCTGAAGTACTCGTCCAAGGGCGCACTTATACACGACCCGTGGCGAGGCTCATAGAACTGCCCCGACTCCCAGATACTATCGATGATGACCATGACCCCATGACTTTGTGAGTTGACTGACCCTTACAGCGGACCTTGAGTGGTAGACAGTGCGGTTAATCTGTCTCTGCTTAGCTAATTAGGTGGGACTAATTAGGGGGCGGCTGTTGTGAAGGATCAGATTAAACCGAATATGTATATTTATTTATATATATATATTTAAATAGTGTTTGTATATCGTTTGATATCCCCTGTATATTCCTTGTACAATATGCACTGAATATCCCTTTAGTCTACTAAACAGCCCATAATAGTTTCATTCTACCATTGGACGAGAACCTGGCGCCAGGTTGCCATACCCCTAGGTCCAAGTTCAATCGTGCCGCCCAACATGTCGTGGCAAGCCCCGGTTCCGCGTAGGAATACGCCGGGCGAAATACGAATGGTACTATTTGTTCATAGCGCATATATATATGGCGCAAGTAAAGTAGAACTTTCCTTTTAGTCCAGTTCTTTACCCTCCAACAGAGTGACAGACGCGAAGCCTCACCCACGACGCACGTGTGGTGTAGTAAGGCCTACTTGGCCTCAGAATAGGCATTGAGATATCGTGCGGATTAATAGTTGAATAGTCATAGTTTGGCACTATACCGTCGAGTTGGACGTATTCTATTAAGCTAATAATAGTCTATTTATGTATGGTGCATCGTTCGGTTAGAGTTCTAAAGTTATCAGTACCCCCATCGTTCCTGACGTTATCTGGACGCTTAACCAGGCTGGGCAGACCCCTAGTGGTGCTTGCATCCGAGGAGCTCCGGGCCAGGGCGACTGGACCTGTATATTGGATTACTCTACCCGGACGACGGCGAGCCTTCCACGGCTTGGATTATGCTTTGGGTGCTTTGATTATTCCATGGATAACGGCCAACACTGCGGAGTGTTGGAACTACCCCCCGGAGAGGACTCCAGGTGAGACGGCGCTCTACACCAGTGAGGTCGCCTCACGTCTCTCCATTGTGGACCGGAAGCTACCGTCCACCAGAGGGTCCAGCTGTATTCGTCTGCGGACCGAGGTTCTGTGGGCACCGTGTTCAAGACTTTGAATTCTCCCAAGAAACCGTCGGCCAGATGGGATACCGCCAGCGGCTTCTCTAACCCCCCCCTCCTACTGTCTTACAACCAGCGGGACCCCCCCCCCCCCCCCCTTAGTGTATCCAGCTATAATCATTTAAGTACCATCGCTATCGTTCCTAAATATCCAGGTTGTATACTTACTCCCTTTGTAACCAGAGATTGGACATTCAATGTTGATTTACCTACGAATACTCATTTGCCATACAAGTGCATATTTCAAATCATAAGTGTAAACAAGTGAACGTTGTATATACCTTTTGCTATATTAAATATTCGATTTGTACATTTGTGTGGATTCGTTTCATCAGGTGGGAAAGTGTTCATCATACTTATATCATGTACTGGATGGCCAGAAGTTAAAGTACAAGAGGTAGTGGTATTAAATATCATATCTAACAATACAGTCAGGGAATTGTACCCCTCAGTTACAATCAGGGTCCCCCATTTTCAATTCATATAGACATTTATGACATACACAACATACATGACATTTATGGCATAGGGACATATAGGTATTTAGTACTGATACATTTGTGACATAACGGTATTCAAATATACAGTACTGTTACCCCTAGATCCTGACAGAGTATATACATATGATGGGGAGGGGACTGTACATTAGGAGGGGGTGGGTGGGTGGGTGGGAGGGAAATATACATACGGCAGGGAGGGAATATATACATGCGGTGGTGAGGAGACTGTCTATTAGGAGGTGGTGGGGGTTTTGGGCATTTACGGTGGCCAGTTTCGAATTGCAGCCTCCCGTAGGTGCTCTTTAAGAGCGGTTTTGAATGTGGGCAGGGATTCACATTCCTTTACAGCTTTGGGTAGGGCGTTCCACATTGTTGTGGCATAATTGCGAAACGTGTTTAGTCCCTTGTTTGAGCCGAATCTGGGTTTAACATGATTTGTTGAGCTTCCTCTGGTGTAGTGGTTGTGGTATTCACTGACCTTTGGGAAGTATTTTGACATGTACATGGGCACCCCGGTCGTATAGTGTATCTTGTAGACCAGGCCCATTGCAAGTTGCTATACTCTGTCGTCTACTCTAAGCCATCCTAGGTTGGCAAAGTGGGCAGGGGTGAGGTGGGTTCTGGGGTTCAGGTCAAGTAGTAGTCTGACCAGTTTGTTTTGTGATGTTTGTAATTTTGTTTTAAGCGCCTTTGAGGTGCTTTGGTACCATGAGGTGCACGCATAGTCATAGTACCCTTGAATGAGTGCTCCTGCCAGAGTCTTCAGGGTATTCTTGTTTACCAGAGAGGAGATCCGGTACAAGAATCTAGTTCGTTGGTTGACTTTTTTTATTACATTGGATGCCATTTTGTCACAGGAAAGATTTGCCTCTAGGATGGAACCCAGGTAGGTAATTTCGTCTTTCCTTGTGACAATATTGTCACCCACTGTAACTGAGAATCCGTCGGTCTTGCTGAGTTTGTTATTTGAACCGAAGAGAATGGACTCTGTTTTGCCCATGTGTAATGATAGTTTGTTATCAGCGAGCCATATGCAGATTTTGCCTAGTTCCGTGCTGAGGGTTTTTTCAACCTGCAATTTGTTCTTGTCAGAGACCAGCAGGGCTGAGTCGTCCGCAAACAGGAACAAGTTGCAGTCACAGGCTGACGACATGTCATTTGCATAAATTAGGACGAGTAGCGGTCCTAGTATGCTTCCTTGTGGAATACCACAGCTCACTGTGAGGGGGGGGGATAGAGTACCGTTTACCTCTACCATCTGTTCTCTCCCCTCCAGGTAGGATTGCATCCAGCTCACTGATAAGCTATCAAAACCAATTGCTTTTGGCTTGTCCATTAGAATGGAGTGATTGACAGTGTCGAAGGCCTTTTGTAGGTCCAGCATGACCATGCCGCAGTATTTGCCCGCGTCCACCTCTTGTTTGATGTGCTCGTTCAAATAGAGGAGGCATGTGTCACGTTGTAATTTTCCGGCTGATTATCTAATCATCCTGAAATCAACGCTAGATTATCACTCTTATGTCTCCTCATCCATACTGTACATGAAATGACTGTCGTAGCGGGGCGCTCGCCCCCTCCTCCTATCCAACGTTAAACAGCCATACACGGTCCACACAGATAGCTGTGATCGGGGTAGAAATAAATGTCAGATCAACGATCAAATTCATATATGTATAAGATACCTTGTATCTGATGTAATGCAAAAGAGATAATCCAAATATCTGATCGCAATTCCAAATAATGCTCGTGGAGGTCCGCACCACACTACCGACCGTTTCACAATGATGGGCGGGCGGAGTTACTGTTCGATGCCATCGTTGTATAGAAGTGGCTCGCCTGAATATTTAAATCCCGCCCGCCCGGCTCAGATCGCCTCCTAAAACACACCATCCCATTTTGAATGAGATGCAATAGCTCCGCCTGGCAGTAGAGGAGCGGTGTTGACCGTCTGCCAGCTCAGACAGGCTCTGAAGGGGATACCAGAGGCTGCACCTATGAATTATGAATAGATATAGCGAATAAACTAAATAACGATCCCAAAAACGAGTTAACTCGTTTCAGGCGCTCAACGCATGGCGGCCAATAACGAGTTAACTCGTTTATGGTGCAGAATATGTTAACAATTGTGTGTATTGAGCCGTACTGTGTTGTACCCATTCTGCAATCTGTTAAATAAAGTTTTCATTCATTCATGTTTTTTCCCTTTGTAGTCATTGAGGGACTGGCGCTGCCGGTATGTCCGGAGTTTTTTCACCCAAGACTGAGTGAAGACCACACATTCTGCTTGTCCAGCCCTAGAGCAGCGTCCCCAGCGGGCTAATCGCTTGGCTGAAACGGGACGCTGCTCAGCGGGGGAGCCGCTTCATTTACCAGGGGTAGTGACTGCTGCTCCCCCCGTTTCAAACCGCCCTTTCTGTCCCCCCCCACCCTTTTGGGTGCAATTGCCCCGACCCCAGCCTCGTTGGGTCAGGGTACGAAACCCCAACCCCATGAGATACCTTGCTGGCACAGTCGGGAGGAACCCCGCCCCACGGGACCCCTCGTCGGCGAAGCCAGGGTTGGCAAAGCACAGCGGGGGGGACCGGGTTACCTATCTACGATTCTTAGCAGGCCAGCGCCAGTTGGCTACGAGGCCGCTTTGTGATTCTTACCGCGTGGCTACAGCACTACCACATGTCAGTGTGGATGGAGGGAACGATGAGAGCGGGGCTCGTGTGGCAATTTGCACCCCCTCGCCCTCCGTTTTTGGGTTATGAAACAGACTCTACTATCGGAGTCCGCGGCAATGACAGCCCTGGCCGACGAGATTCAATCTCTGTTGGCAAGGCAGACCATCGTTGCGGTCCCACGGCGGACGCGATAGGTGGTGCTTACCCCCAATATTTCAGCGATGTCGCCCGAATATTTTTGGACGTGCACCTGAAACGGGGTATAACGAGGGTTACTCTGTAACCCTATCTGATACGAGTGCCTGCCTGAGGTACGAGTGCCTGCGAGTGGGGTACGAGCGCCTGCCTGGGGTACGAGCACCTGCCTGGGGTACGAGCGCCTGCCTGGGGTACGAGCGCCTGCCTGGGTTACGAGCGCCTGCCTAGGGTACGAGCGCCTGCCTGCCTGGGGTCTCTGTGTCTGAACCCTCTGTGTTTCCCCCACAAAGAAAAATAACTCAGGCTCTGTGTGTAAACCCTGTGCGGCCATTGAAAATGGCGCAGGCTTTGCGTTTTCTTATTGGCTCAAGAGATATATTCGTGAGCTGAGATCTGCATGGCAGGTCCCATCTCACAATGTCAATTGGGAGGTCTCTCCGGGATAAACCTGGTGTCTTCCCCTCTCGGGTGAGTGGAATTTGTGACGGATGTTTTTTCCCCCAGGCTCTGTATATAAACCCTGTGTCAGGTCCTTTCGGGGACTGGTTCCCTCCTGGTTCTACCCAGACAGGCGGGAGAAACGTTGTGGGGGCTCTTTCTTGTCTGAATTCGCCCGCCACTGTTCTCGGGTTTTACGAGCCTACGTGCTGTTCGATATCAGAACTTGGTCTTACGGGACCGGTATCAGCGCTGGCCCGGGCATGTTTTTCAGGTGTTTATTTGAATCAGCCTTCGGGACCAGCGCGCCCTGGTCTGGCCAACGGCATAAACAGCGTTTAATGCGGTCAGCCGGGAAGTTATTTTTTTATCTCTACCGAGCGCCAGCTCACTAGGCAGCTCGAGGGCTCACGTGCATCTCCGGGGGGAAATGACGGGGTAGATCAAACATCGGCGGAGTGGGTTTCACGCCCGTTAGGTGGGCCACCGGGAGCTGTGCGTTTGCGTGCAGACCGTCTTAGTGGCGCCCCATGTGATGTTTTTTGATCAAAACATGTACCTATCCCCCTCTCCTTTGGAGAGGTGCGGCAGCGTGAAAGCGCACAGGACTCATCCTGGTTGCGCCGGACCGGATCAGTTCAATCAGGAAAATGCCAGGGTGGGCCGGACGCCACAGGGGCTGATGTCATGAATGTTGTGTGTCATAAAAATGCCACTATGAGTTGAAAATGGGGGACCCCGATGTAGACAAGACAGACATCTTCCACTAAAGAGGATCTACATCCCCTTAACAGTTGTGTGCATTGGACCATACTATATTGTACCCTTTCTGCAAACTGTTAAGTGGGTTTTGCCTTTCTCGATTCATTTCACCCCTCCCTCCCCGCTCTGCCGTGGGGTGGGGAGGGGGCGTCGGGGGGCTGCTTATTATCAGTCAGCCCCTCTAAGCACCCTTGTGTAGTTCCCGGTCCTCCATGCACGGGTCGGGCCTTGCCCTTGTTAACTGTTGGCCTGGGTTAACCCTTTTTTAAGCCTGAAACGCCTTAAACTGCATTATATAGCCTGTATACACGCAGTTGTGTTTCCCAGTTTTTTAATGGGTTAAGGGAGCAACCCTTTTCTGTTGGGTTGGTTGTCTCCCCGGCATGCCGATAGCGGAGTCTGCTCTCAGACGGAGCCTGGGTCCGGCCCCGGCTTCTCGAGGGTCTGTCCCTGCATGTTTTATGACATCTGCCAATTGTGTCTAACTCTTTCTCTGAACCCCGACCCCACAGGATTAATAGATTGGTGGGATCAGGGTTCGAGATTATGACATTGTGCATGGCATGTCGAACACCCTTCCCTCCCCCCCCGCTTGGCGGGTGGGCCGCCGGGGTACTGTCTTTACAGTCAGCCCCTCTAGGCGTGCCTGTGTAGTTTGCAGTCCTCCGGGCGCAGGTCGAGCTCTGGTCTTGTTACCTGTCGGCCTGGATTAAGGGATCAACCTCGTTTTTGGAGTGTTTGCCTCCCCGGTGTGCCAGCTGACCCCACATGATTATGGGGGGAAGCCTCCTCAGAGAGCCTCGGAGCCTCCTCCTCAGGGAGTTTTCAGAGCCTCCTCAGGAAGTTCTTCGGAGCCTCCCTCCCCCTCAGCGGAGCCTCCTCCTCAGAGAGATTTTTGAATTGGATTATTGTAATGTAACTCAAAGATGTGATACTGAGATACTTTCCTGGCATATACATAAAATATAGCCAACGCTATCCACAAACACACGTGAAAAAAAGGTTATTAGACGAGAATTGCGACAAGGGTGACTGTAGGGTTAACTTTAGACTTCTGGTAACTTTGGTCTTCTGGGAATTCTGGTCTTATGGTAACTCTGGTCTTGTGGTAACTATAGTCTATAGTAACTGCCTCTATGAACTGCTGCGGTCAGGCAAGCGATACCGGAGTCTCATGGCAAGCACAAAAAAGACTCAGAAGAAGCTTCTATCCCCAGGCCATCAGGTTGCTCAACGAACAATAACACTATGCAACAACCATCAAATTCACTCACAGCACACACATCCACACGCACACACTCACCTTAAACAAACAACACACTGCAGCACCCACTCTCCACACTTTAGAACACCTAGACACACTTTATATTTATTGGCAAATAATTTGCACTACAACCCATACCTCAGTACACCTACTGTAAATTGTACCTAAATTGTACCTCATCCCATTTCTGCTTTGCACTATATAGTATATTGTATATTAGTATATTCATTGCATAGTATATTGTATGGTAACTCAGTTACTTCTATTCTGCATTGAACATTGTACATATGTACATACTTGTGACTTCTATTTTTTACCTGCTATACTTATTTTATTTCATACTTATCTTTTTTGTCTAGCACAGTCTCTGGAGCGTAACAGAAAGAAGCATTTTGTATAAAAGTATTCTGTACTTCTGTATGACAACTATTAAAGAAACTTGAAACTTGAAACTTCTGGTAACGCAGGTCTTATGATAACTCTGTTCTTATGGTGACTCTAGTCTTATGGTAACTCTAGTCGTCTGGTAACTATGGTATTCTTCCTCCTCTACTCACTCTACACCTATGACTGCGTAGCCACACACAGCTCCAGCATGGTGATTACATTTTCCGATGACACCACAGTGATAGGCCGAATCACCAAGAGCGACGAAACGGCCTACAGGAGAGAGGTTGACAACCTGGAAAAGTGGTGCCAGGAGAACAACCTCTCCCTCAATGTGGAAACAACTAAAGAGCTGGTCATAGATAGACTACAGGAGAGGGGGAGAGAAGCTGGACCCCATTGATTGATTGATTGATTGATTGATTGATTGATTGATTGATTGATTGATTGATTGATTGATTGATTGATTGATTGATTGACTTATTTCCATCATGGTCCCTGGTATTTAGAGACAGGACATCAGGACTAGAGATGTTCCGATACCATTTTTTCCTTCCCGATCCGATTCCGATACCTAAGCTTTGGGTATCGGCCGATACCGATACTGATCCGATGTATACCAGTGCATACATTTAAATATTTTTTTTATAATTATATTATATAAATTATACAGTTTAATAATAAAAAAAAATCAGTTACAGATACTGTTTTATATATACTGTTTTTTAGTAATAACTAGAAAGTAATGGTATTTATTCAACAACAGGTGATTGTTTTGATTAGTATTAGTATCATTAATTGACAACTATGCTCAATGAGTTCACCCACGGAACGGTTGTTGGGACATTGGTTCCGCACGAACGTTATACGTTGTTGCACTTGCTACCCAGTCTGCTCGGGTACAGAGGCTCTGGCTAGTAGTAACGTTTTTTGTTGTGATTTTTTATGCAAAATAAATATTCAACATTCTCTTTTGAGACTCCGCCTCAGACTCTTATCCTTTGGCACTTGGAACTTGCTGTGCTTGCAGGTCTGCAGCCATTATTGCTGGATTATGAATAGCACCAACTTTAGCCAAGGTACCATTATCAAGCTAAGCTAGCTGACCTAGCTTGTCTTCGCCGCAAAGTTTTCACATTGACATTTGATAACGTTAGTCAGCTAACGCTAGTCAGTAGCTACTTGACTTAAAATTAAGATTCACCATGGGTGCATTATTGTTGATAGGCGGCCAGTGTCAGGTCCTGGAGAAAGGACAGGCGATCATCTGATTTGATGTAACGTTAAAGCGGATGTTGTTCCAACTAGCTAGCTTTTCAGTTGTTAATGCTACAGTATAATAACACCAGCAAGCGAAACACATCCAAGCTCCCCGTCACACCAGGACAATGGAATTTAAGAAAGTGTATCTGCTGTTAAAATGACAAACAGCATCACACTTTAATTCACGGTAGATTAAAAACACGTTCATTTTATAATCCTCACTCATGTCATATGGGAGTAGAGGCTAGACTTTCGGCATTTCCGATACTGGTATTGGTATCGGAACAACTCTAATCAGGACATCAGACCAGTGATGTCATCAAGTAGTATAAAAATCAAAACACAAGGTTATTCAGGAGGCAAGGCGACCAGAGCCTTGTCCTCACTACAACTCCCATTTTCTATGACAACTGTGGTTCTGTGAGTATCAATTGTATTTGTTAATTGTTAGGCTAAAGGTTAAATATGGAACATGTTAGTACTTGTGTATTTTCTAAATAGTTTGTGAGGCCAATTTAATGGGCACAGGATAATATAGCATTGATAACCATGAAATGCATAATTGTCATTGATTGAATCCCTCATGTTTCTCAGATACTCTCTGGGACCCTTTCTCCAATAAAAGACACTATGTGAAATAAGTTTGAATTATGGTATTGGACATTCAAACGTTATGCCCCAGCTCCCTTGGTAAGAGACCAGGGGTACCATTTCTATCTCTTTCCCTTCTTCAGCAACATGTGCCCAAATGGCTCCTCATATTTATTAGGAAACTTCACTTTCTCTGTGGGACAGCCCCAGGTCTCTGGTTTAATTTTCCCTTGTTGGGCGAGGCGAACGGTTGTCCCGGTTCCATCGAAGCGTGTCAAATATCTCCGATCCATATGTTGTGGTGAATTATGCCGTCTACGAAATGGACATTGGATATACAAGATGGCGATACAACAATTGGAATATTCTTTTTGGATTACTCCCGGCCACATGTAAGGGCGATTTGACGTACATTTTAGCTTGATCCTGCAATGCTTTCATACCGATCGGAGTGATAACCGTTTTAGTGTTCAATGGGAATGCCGTTACTGACAATCAGATAATCAGAAACGACCCCTCCTCCTTTCATGCATTCATGATGGAACATAATAGCTATGATCTAGATTTGATTTCGGGATAATAGCATATACAGGCAAGATATTGCAATGTGTATAGTGGAATTAACTCAGGATTTCATGAATTACCCTAGACCAGAAGCAGAATTACATGTCTGCTAACCAAACACATTGCTCTTGACCTTTTGTTTATAATTCCTTTTTATTTTTATTTTTTAATGTTTTTTTTTAATGTTTTTATTTGTTGTTATGATTGTTTGGTTTGACGGAACAAGATACCGTGATTTGTTTGGAGAAATATGGAGAAGTACATGTTCAAAAAGAAACTTTTC
This sequence comes from Notolepis coatsorum, assembly GCF_963971535.1. Taxonomy (NCBI): domain Eukaryota; kingdom Metazoa; phylum Chordata; class Actinopteri; order Aulopiformes; family Paralepididae; genus Notolepis; species Notolepis coatsorum. The sequence continues at coordinate 75,870,896 of NC_140172.1, read as the reverse complement.
ATTCATTCATTCATACATTCATTCATTCATATTCACCACGGTATAAAACGGGAACGTATGGATGGAATTTTTTTTAATCTTTTGCATCTTGAACGGAAGATAGGTGATGTCAAATGGGCCATAGTATTGTATCCATAGCTATAATATAGAATACAGTTATAGCTCTACAAACAAGGTGACTCAGTCCTATATTTTAACGTTTGGCAATGCGACCACAGGACCCCAACTAATCCCCGGCGCTGAATGAGTTAATTAGCTGTACAAAATCAAAAGCGTGATAGAAATGATCAAGTGCCTTGAAGTCCTTTTTAATTATGTCTGAATTAAAATCACCAGTGATGATTACTTCTGAGTTGATCAAATCTGAACATTTAGAGCATACTTCTTCAAGAATTTCCTAAAGGTTGTTCTGGTTTGGGGATCTGTAACATGCACCAACTATCACTGGTTTGCTTTTGCGTAAAAGGATGTCCACAAACACTGCTTACATTTTATCATGATCTAAATCTGTTCTGCGATTAAATCCAATATCCACCCTAACATAGATACACACTCATCACCATCGACGGGGCTGCAGTGGAGAGAGTCAGCAGCTTTAAGTTTCTCTGTGTCCACATCACCGACAAACTCACCTGGCCCAACGACGCCTCTACCACCTCAGGAGGCTGAAGAAGTTCGGCATGACACCCAAGATCCTGAAGGCGTTCTACAGAGGGACAACAGAGAGCGTCCTGACAAGGTGCATCAGCGCCTGGAGGGGGAACCGACCTCAACCTCAGAACGCTGAGCAGAGTCGTGAGGACAGCCCAAAAAATCTGTGGATGTGAGCTTCCCTCCAGCCGGTGCATTAAAAAAGCCCGGAAAAGTATCAAGGACCTTAGCCACCCCAACCATGGACTGTTCCAGCTGATGCGGTCTGTAAAGCGCTACCGCAGTCACACAGCCTGAACCAACCGGCTGAAGAACAGTTTTCCCCCTCAAGCCATAAAACTCGTTAACAGAGTTCAAGTTCAAGTTTCAAGTTCAAGTTTCAAGTTTCTTTATTAGTTGTCATACAAAAATACATAATACTTTTATATGAAATGCTTCTTTCTGTTTTGCTCCTGAGAGTGTGATAGATAAAAATAGATAAGTATAAAATAAGTATAAAATAGAAGTCAAAAGTACGTAAACAAAAGTGTATACATATATACATATATACAATATACAATGCAGAGTAGAAAAAGTAACTGAGTTACAATACAATATACAGTACAATGCAGAAATGGGATGAGGTACAATTTAGGGCATAGGTATCAAACTCATGGCCTTCTAACTAATTTTTTTTGTTTTTTAAACATTAATCTTGGGTTAAAAAATAGCGGCGTTAAAATTATTGTGGGTTAATGCATTAATAAAGCTTTAACTTTGAAAGCCTTAGTTATTACACATTCTTACACATACATGTATGTTGAACATCTGAGGTATTGATGAAGTAACAAAGGAAAAAAGCCAAAAGCACTTACTCCTCAGACATTCTTTGACAATTTTACAGCCCAAAATACAAAAAAGATCCAGGCGGAATAGGTAACAAAGGGTTGAAGAAATATTGTCTGAACTGTCAGATGCAAACTGGCTGTGTGACATAACCGAGCATCTCGCTCAATTGAATAAGAAGCTGTAGGGACGCAAACAAGTCCCAGCCAAAACTTGACCAATATAGTTGTGAACTGAGACAACCCTTATTTTGTTATTTTTGAGTACAGTTACAGTTGTGTGTTCATGCAGACACATAATAGCAATTTCATTACGAATTGAAAATGGGGGACCCTGATGTAAACAAGTCGAAAGTCTTTCTCTGGTGTCAGGATGGAGGTAGGTGAGTTCCAATTGTTGTAGGCAATCACAGAGACGGAGAAGGTATACTCTTGAACAGGTTCGACTTTAATAGTAAAGAACACAAAGAGTAATACTAGGATACTATGCCAAAGGCAAAGGAACGAGAGAATAGATAATGGAGCTTAGTGGTGGTCCAGAACTGGAACCGGCCGTGTTATCTCCGAACGCCTATAGTGAAGACCTGACGAATGAAAAGCAGAGGAAAGGAATGTTAAATAGCCACCAAATACCAACATTCCACACACACCCCCGTGACAGCCAATCAGAAGCCAACCCCTAAGTGACAGCACTAAATGACAGAGAAAAACAAGTGACAGCAGTCAGGTGACAGATGACAGAGAAGGTGGGTGGTTCCCGACCGTAGTCAGGAACCAGAATCGTAACACTCTGGTCTGCATCCCCTTAACAATTGTGTGTATTGAGCTGTACTGTACTGTACCCATTCTGCAATCTGTTAATTAAAGTTAATTAAACTATCTTCCATTAGTTGGATGTATGGCCTCTGCAAGGTTGTGTGCAGCCATTTGTTTTTGTAACATCTGCTACATCTGTCCCACATGTTCTTTGCAGCTCACAGTTGTTAGTTCTGCCCCTCTTGACTGTGACAAAAAGGTTTTGAACAAACTTAATGTCATAGCTTGTATTTGATGATATTCTTCTTTGTTATTTACTTGAATGGTTTGATCATTGATTGATGGAGTAATATGGGGTTCTGATAAACTAAAATTATTTGTTAAAATAACATAAGCTAACATATATTTTTACATCTATGCAAATGCATATGCAATATGTATAACTTGAATAAGTAATAAATACAGAAACAACATGTTTAACAATATGTAAATGAGTAGCTACATTTATTTTATATTACATTAACATTTATACGGTCTTTGGTCCTTTGAGGGCAACCATAATGCTGATGTGGCCCTCTGTGAAAATGAGTTTGACACCCCTGATTTAGGGTAAGGTGTAATGAGGTATGAGTTGTAGAGCAAATCTCTTTACCAATAAATATAAAGTGTGTTAAAGTGTCTAAAGTGGGTAAAGTGGGTGCTGCAGTGAGTTGTATGTTTAAAGTGTGTGCGTGTGGATGTGTGTGCTGTGAGTGTATTTGATGGTTTGTTACATAGTGTTATTGTCATTGAGCATCCTGATGGCCTGGGGATAGAAGCTCCTTCTGAGTCTCGCTGTGCTTGCCATGAGACTCCGGTATCGCTTGCCTGACTGCAGCAGTTCAAAGAGGCAGTTGTTTGGGTGGCTGGAGTCTTTGATTATTCTCTTAGCCTTACCCATGCAACGCTTGTTGTAAATGTCTTGGAGAGTGGGAAGCCCACCTCCAATTGTGCATTCGGCTGAACGGGCCACTCTCTGTAGTCTGCTACAGTCTTGTGCAGTGCTATTCCCAAACCAGGAGGTGATATTGCCAGTCAGGATGCTCTTTATTGTGCATGAGTAGAAGTTCTTAAGGATCTTCTGACTCACTTTGAACTTCCTTAAGCGCCTAGTTGCCGTGCCTTCTTGATTACACTGTCAATGTGTGTGGTCCATGTCAAGTGTGTGGACTCGGAGGTACTTAAAACTGTTCACTCTCTCAACCGGGCTGTAGTCCCTGACCCCTGACCTCCTAAAGTCCACAATCATCTCTTTTGTTTTGCTGATGTTCAGGGAGAGGCAGTTCTCCTGACACCACCGCAACAGATTCTCTACCTCTTCCAGGTAGGCCCTCTCATCGTTTGCAGAGATAGGCCCTCTCATCGTTTGCAGAGATCAGGCCCACCACTACTGTGTCGTCAGCAAATTTGATGACTCATTGACTCTGGTTTTATGGTAACTGGTCTTATAGTAACCCTGGTCTTATGGTAACTCTAACTCTGGTTTTATGGTACCTCTGGTCTTATGGTAACCCTGGTTTTATGGTGACTCTAGTCTCATGGTAACTCTGGTTTTATGGTAACTCTGCATGGTAACTGGTGTTATGGTAACACTGGTGTTATGGTAACCATGGTCTTATGGTAACTTTGGTCTTAAACTAACTCTGGTCTTATGCTAACTCTTGTCCTAATACAGTGGTGAAGTCATGGTTTCACTTTGTATGCCTTAAACCACCATTGGCACCATTGTGGGACCTCACATTAGACATAAACTAATGAAAAACGAAAAATAAACTGAAAACACAGAACAAATAGGAGCTGTTATTACACCAAAGTAGAAACTACTAATCCACATGTTTTGTATTCATTTCAGGGTACAGAAAGGATTATCCATAAACATTCATTTTCAGACCTTTGAAACAGAGGAAGAAAGTGATCAACTGAAACTGTATGAAGGGGTTGGACCGCTGAAACATCTGACATGTAAGTCTGGAGGTATATAAGACTGAAACATGTAACATGTAAGTCTGAAGGTATATAAGACTGAAACATGTGACATGTATGTAAGTCTGAAGGTATATAAGACTGAAACATGTAACATCTAAGTCTGGAGGTATATAAGTTATTATTCCTATGGACATGATTGATTTTTCACTATGTGTAAACACTTTCACCAGTGATCAGACATTTTGTTTTGAGGGTTGTGCTTCCTTTTTACTTCAAATGAGAAATACATCTGAAATCACATGATTCCAACTTCCTGCTGAGGTTTTCAGATGTGGTGTCAGGCTCCTCCTCCGGGACACTGTGGATGATGTCTGACCAATCAACTGTGGAGTTCACCTCTGATGACTATAACAACCTCATGGGCTTCAACGCTACCTACAGGGCAGCCAACACCAGCAACCTCTCTGGTAAACACACCTAGACCACAACCAACACCACAACCAACACCAACGACCTCTCTGGTTATTACACCTAGACCACAACCAACACCACAACCAACACCAACGACCTCTCTGGTTATTACACCTAGATCACAACCAACACCACAACCAACACCAACAACCTCTCTGGTTAACACACCTAGACCACAACCTCTCTGGTTAACACACCTAGACCACAACCAACACCACAACCTCTCTGGTTAACACACCTAGACCACAACCAACACCAACAACCTCTCTGGTTAACACACCTAGACCACAACCAACACCAACAACCTCTCTGGTTAACACACCTAGACCACAACCAACACCACCACCTCTCTGGTTAACACACCTAGACCACAACCAACACCACAACCTCTCTGGTTAACACACCTAGACCACAACATACACCAACAACCTCTCTGGTTAACACACCTAGACCACAACCAACACCAACAACCTCTCTGGTTATATAGTCGTACTGGCGAATCGCGTCCTGCTCTTCGCCATCGAGATATACCTCATCTCCAGTACCTTCTGTACTTCATCAACGAATAAAACAAATGCACCCAGCACCTGCCAGGCCCCGCCCTAGTGACGTACTATAAAGCACTAGGCGTGGTCGCCACTCGCCCTTCCTCTATTTCGTTTCCATCATGGCGGATGCTTGCACCCTGTGAACTAGTGTAATGAAAAGTTTAGAGAAATTGCGCAATGTTGAGTGTTTACCGGAGATTTGCCAACCCCTGGAATCTTCGGCATGTTCTGACGGTGCTCGTATGGGTTCTGCGACTCTGCAGCTGGATGCATTTCGATGCATCTCAGCGTCGAGTCTATACTGGGGTCTCCTCGTCTTGTTGACAGCAGACAGAGGGACGGCGTGTGGGGTGTAGCTATCGAGCTACCTCACACAAGGTAGGATCTTGTTGTTGTTTTGTTAGACAACCGAGTTGTATATCGGCGCCAGAGGCAGGATGTCTGGGTAAACGCTGTTGTTTTACCCGTTGCCCTGGAGCGCGCGGCTAACCCTATGCTATGCTGGGCTACTGTTTATGTTTGTCTCCCCGCTGAGGGAATGTCTGTCTACACTACAGTCTTCCCTCCTCTTAACCATTCATGCTGACGGCCAATCGGTGTCTACTGTGGGAGTATTGCGGGGGGGCTTTGTTTACCTTTTCATGGGTGAATGGGCTGAGGTCTAGGGATGGTGTGCTGTTTGTGAATATTATGAATGAATGCGGGACTGGTTATCTGGTCTGCATCCCTTTAACGTTGTATGTATGGGCTAGCCCATTCTACAGTATATTGGTGGTGTTTAGTTCATTTATTCATTAACCCCTTCATGGTGCACACCACAGTGGAGGTTGCTGGTTGCAACCTGTCGTGAATTGTCAAAATGAAACATGTGTAAATCCCAAGGAAATGTACAATTATACCGGACGAATGCTGTGGTAAGATGTAAGGAATGTGGGCCTAGAGAGAGGTTGCATCATCTTCCCTTTTCACATAGAGTCTACAAGATACCACAAGGTAATAAAGATAGCAGGAACAGTGAACAGATGGCTGTTGAAACTAAACCCTTCCCCCAATGGATCATTAGGCCTGGAGGCAATCTAAAGTTAGTATTTAAACCGTTCTTTATTTACTTAGGCCAGGACCCAAAAGGTCATGCAGGAAACCAACTGTTAAAATAGGTGATTAGATCACAAGTCTAGCTTGAGGGCCGACGTAAAGGAGCAGCTGGTCGCCTGCTAGTCACCGGGAACTCCTTGGGTGAGACTTCAATGAAGGAGAAAACTAATTGCCTAAAGTTTAGAGAACAGTTAACTAGAGAATAATACATAATTAACTATAAGCCATAGACTAGACCAGTTTAAAATATGGTAGAGATCCGTTAGAGTCTAAACAAGATAAATAATAGCCATGGGTAAATGATTTAAAGAAAGTTAAAATAACCATTGATACCTTCTAAACAGCTGGTTTCACAGACAAGGCGTCAGCCGATGAGAAAAAAGGGTCTGCAGTAAAACCGCTTACTTTTAATAAAAGGACATGTCGCGGGTGGGGGTATGTGTGTGTCTGTGTGTATTCATGGAGCGGTGGGATCTACCCATGGGAGTTCCCTCTCTTGCGTTACAGGCTGTGCCGTTGGAGGAAGCTGATTGGCTGGCTGGCGCATGGGGGCGGTGCCCTGGAACCCCGCAAACTCGCTCAAAAGGGTTGCGAGTATTGTCAGCTGGGGGCGAGACACAGAAGGACGAGACCCGGAGCAGAGGAGGAAAGAGAAACCAGAGGACGCCGACTGGTGATATTGCTGGTACACACAGCGCTATTGCTGCTTCCTGAACGAAAACGGGAGTCGAGAGGACGGTACCAGAGGACGCGGGGCTGTAGGAGTACGAGGACACGCGACTCTTTTGTGTTGTGCTTTTCCTCCAGTGGAACCAGTTCCTATCGCCGACTCCCGCAGTGGAAACGGGTGGAGCCTCAGACAGGAGAGACATTATCGCCGCACTGCACGCTGTGAGTAAAGGATGCAAGATATTAGAATACGCACCTGACAAGCGAACTGTTTCCCGAGTGGTAAATGAAGACATAGACGAACAGTGACTGCATTGGAATTAGGAATATTATTAGTAGCGTGAAGCTGAAGATTATCGGAACGGCATGCAGTAAGCCAGTAAAACTGTAGAAGATTTGAACCTAGTATTGTGGACACTCCATCCTCTGTGAACTACCTTTCTCTCTCTTTGCTGAATCATATGGAGGATATCTAATTTGTGCATTGTGACAAACCCGGGAACGGGGGGACCTTGCTATTACTGACTGTGCCCTCCATTGCAGGCGGGAGGACATTATTGCACGCCTGGTGCTTGGAGTGCCTAAAACACCCCAGTACGGACAGAACAGTTTTAGCCCGAAGGCGGGAGGGGCTACGGGAGCGGAAGGGGGTGGCGTCCTTCCGGCCCTCACCTTCGGGCCCCGGTCATATTTAAACCTTTTGTTTGTAGTATTTGTCAACTCAGCGCTTCCACTGCCCAAACCTAGGTTAGGATATGAGAGGAGTATTCTAGGCCTAGGCCCTACCCCTAGCGGTGAGCAGCCCCTGCTATTTTATCCCAGCCCCCTTAGTTACTGTGTGACACTTAGTGTGTATTTACCTACCTATATTCCCTATAATCATTTGCCGTGGCTCCCCGAGGGATGGTGTGATATCGATACCTATTTTAGGCTGTTTGCAGTGAACCGTGTGGTGTGGTGTGATTCTAGACTAATGTTTGATAGTCATAGACCCGTGTGCAGGGCAAACCCTTTTTCTTCATGTGTGTAGTGCCTCAGGGGCGGGGATAGGTAGCGTGGGTGGGAGCAACAGTCTGGGGGTGGGTTTACAGGGCATTGAGCGCTTCCTCCTTTTAATTACCCTAGGCCTAGGGGCGTGGGTATTTTAATCTAGTCCAATAGTGTTTAGGTAGATTTATGAATTTGTATCTTATGTATTAAAGTATTGCCTGTTTTTCTTAAATACCATTATGTAATAAAGTATTGCTTGTTTTTGCTAAACATTCTCTCCTTGTCTGTCTGTGGTCCTGGGGAATCTGTTGTGGTAGTTCAGCTGAGCTCTTTGGAAAGTACACCTGTGCGCTTGCACTTCCTAGCTGTAGACTGGGGTGCTTTTCATTGGGGTCTGGTGACAGACATACTAGGAGACTAAAATGCAGGCAAATATAGTAAATAAATACACTAAAAAAGTATAATAAGATATATAATATTATCAGGAATATTCTGCCCATAGAAAATCAATCTTAAAGACTAATCAACTCGGTATAACACTAAACAAGAAACAGATTGATCTATTAAAAGTTAAATTAGGCTATAAACATCATAAAGTCACATTAGAAAGTTGGTTACAAATGCCTGAGTAGGTGAAAAGGTTATAAACTAAGCTAAAAGTACCACTTTAACTTATATAGGATAACTAAGCTTGAGCAGATCAATACAACAGGTTAAAATATATATATAAGGCTCTAGAATTAGGGAGAAAGAATGGAACTAATATAGTAGAATAATTAGAAAGTAATATATACGTATAAATCTTTATAAAGCAATACAATCCATAGGAAAAGTGATTTGATGTAAACCGCGGATGGAAAATGGTGAACATAGTGCCTGCCTTCCGTTACAGCAAATCTTGGCCGAAACAACTCAAATATCACCTTAAAAGGTGATTTCTCAGAAACAGGATGACGTATACCAACAAAATGGATACCATCTAAAGTAATTCAGCCAATCAGAGAAGCCATGTTCCTGAGCCTACGTCACTTGACGAGGCAGAACCAGGGAGGTGGCTTCAGGTTCTTAAAGCATGAGAGCGGAATGGAGAAAACACAGACGCTGAGACAGACGCTGGGATGACGATCCTGAGAGAAGAAGAAACCCGCGCTGCGCCACAGGATCTCTGAAGACCAGAGTTGCCGGGGGCAACCAGCAACAACAAAGGGGCAGCCTCGTGTTGCCAAGGCCAACCTGAATCAACAAAGAGGAGAAGACTTCTTCTGATCTCGGCACCAGCCGATCAGAGACTTGAACAATAACTTGTGGACATTTATGGGAGCCAGCTCGTATCTTGTCAATATGGGAGCAGCTGAAAACCACTTTTATAATAGGATCTAAAGCTTTTTGATTGATGAATAAAAACATCCGTCTGGTTGGAACCGAGAGCTTTCGTCCGTGCCTACTTCCTGCAAACAAACCCAAATTGAAATGCAACAACACAGAGAGAAGGGGAATTCCACTATACGATCAGAGATACGTTAAATGTTATGATAGATACTTCAAACCACCACTGGTGCTCCGTGTTAGCATCAGTCCTTTGCTTTTGACATGTTGAAACAGTGCCCCGCCCGGCCGACGCCATGAGGTGGGTCGGCCCGGCGAGTGGCTGGTGGAATTGCCAGCGATTAGTAACTGTGTTCGAATTGCTGTTTTTTCTGTCAAAAATGGTGTCTGGTGGCGGGGCCTTGAGGGCCAGCCGACGTCGACACATCGCGCGAGGTTGTTGACGTTATTAGCTTTGACCTAGCCGCAAGCTATAACCGCTCAGGGCTCCCCTCTCCGCAGAGGATCTTGGTCTTCCCCTGGAGCGCGGGCGGTATTTGTCCTAGGCCCCACACCGCCTCACGCCGCGCAGCCAGAGGTGAGAGCACGGCCTCGTCAGCGACTATGGCGAGGCCCTCGACAGGCGGCCATGTTTTCCCCCGCCAGAGGTATCCTGGGCGTTGAGTCGACAGGTGTCCACAAGGCCGACAGCCTTGGCGGCCAAGGGATTGGCCATGTTGGATGAGCTCGGCTTGGAATATACAAGCCGTCGCCGTCCTGCCGCGAGCAGCCCGCTCTCCGATCACTCCCTCCCCCAACACCAGTGGAAAGGGGGCTCTGATTTGTTTCCTTTGGCTGCGGGCCGCGAGGTGAGAGGCAAGTGGAAGCGGCTAAGGTTCCCGTGTCAGTACTGGGGGACCTCGCCCCCTGGGGAGGGCCTGGGGTCCTCACCAGGGGGGTCCCCATGGGCAGTAGGCTGTCACACATCACGTTTTTCACCGACGCCTCCCTCGCTGGAGACGCGTCGGGCCAACGCAGTAGGGGGCAGCTGGCAAGCCATTCTGCCCGGTCTGCGCTACGTTCAATGTGTTGGTATTGAAGGCGGTCCTTCTGGTCCTCAAACGGTGTTTGATCAGGAAGGACAATAGGACGTCAGCGTCGTATATAGACAGACAGGGAGGAGTACGCTCCCCCGGTCTGCACCGGGCGGCGGGCGGCCCGCTATGGGCGTTCTCCATCTGCGCAGCCTGAGGGCTCTCCACATCCCCGGCAGGGTGAATGTGGGTACAGGTGTACATGTCGTGGGGCGGTCCTCACCCTGACGGGTGGGGATTACGTCCGGACATAGTCAGGCAGGTCTGGGACCGATGCCGTGCCACCTGGGGTTCTTTCCCCCCATACATCTGTTAGGTCAGTTGTTGGGGCGGGTACGTTGAGGAGCGCAGGTCCTTGATCCTGTTTGCGCCGGACCGGGGCGCAGCTGTGTGATTCCCGGTCCTGATCCAGCTCTTGGTAGCCCCGTCGTGGCCTGTTCCTTGGTCATCGCGGGCCCTCTCTCAAGCGCACGGGTCTCTGTGTTAGTTCCCTGTGCTGGGCCAGCCGCTGATGGTTTGGCTGGTGAGAGGGTGAGTCTGGAGAGGATGGATCCTTCTGTGGTAGGTACCATCCGGAACGCGCATGCTCCCTCCACTATCGCGGGTTACGCGGGTAGGTGGCGTATTTTCCAAGAGTGGTGTAAGACCACCCTCTTGTGAAGCGTTTCCTGCTTGGCGCTCGGCGCCTTAAGCCGGTGAAACGTTCTCTGGCTCCGAGTTGGGATCTTCAATTGGTCCTCGGTCGGTTGTCCGAGGCCCCGTTTGAGCCTCTTGAGCAAGCGCCTTTGGAACAGCTGTCGTTCAAGACTGCGTTCCTGCTGGCCATCACCTCCGCTATGCGCGTGGGTGAGCTCTGTGCTCTCTCGGTGTGGCCTGAGTGTCTGTCTATTCGTTCGATAGCGATGCCACTCTGAGGCCTAACCCAGTCTTCGTGCCAAACAATATCCGAAGCTCTTTGCTCCGGGGATATTGTGGTTCAGGCGTTTTCATCCGCCTCCTCACGCTAGTGAGTTAGAGGCGAGCCTTCACCTGTCATGTCCGGTCCGGGCTTGGGGATTTACCTCAGCCGTACTCAGGGCCTCAGGGCTACCGATCAACTTTTTGTCTGTTGCGGTGGCTCTCGCGCTGGTAAGGCACTGTCGACACAGTGCCTGTCCCATTGGTTGTGCGAGGGCATTGCCCTTTGCTACACGTTGGCTGGGCTGGCCCCCCTGGGGGTGTCAGGGCGCACTCCACTCGTGGGGTGGCGGCCTCTGCCATCCTGTTAGGAGGGGCCTCGGTGGAGGACATCTGTGCTGCGGCCTCATGGTCCTCCCCAGGTCCCTTCGTAAGGTTTTACCTCGTGGACATGACCGGGGGTTCTGTCTCCCAGGCGGTTCTGAGGTCTGGAACCTCCCCTGCTTCCCACCTTTCGGTGGGTTAGCAGGGATGTGTGGGTGTGGACCACAAGGTGTTGTGTCACACGTGGTCCCGCCTGTGCTGTGCGTTTAGAGGTTTCTAGTTCCCTCTTTTTCGCACTTGGGTGGAGTTGACTGCCGCCCCCTCTTCACTAGGAAGGAGGGGTGACGGGACTCCCCTCCCCCCTAATGTGGGCTTTCGGGTCCTCAGGGGGTGCATTTGTCGGTCCTCGCGTTTGCTCTGTCCCCATATCTCGATGGCGAAGAGCAGGATGCGATTCGCCAGTACGACTATATAACGATAGGTTATGTATATAACCTAGTTATATGAGTACTGGCTGAGCGTCCTGCTCTTAGCGTGCCCTGAGGTCCCTTGGGAAACTTTTCTATTGGAAACTGTTTTCCGAGGAAGGGCGAGTGGCGACCATGCCTAGTGCTTTATAGTACGTCACTAGGCCGGGGCCTGGAAGGTGCTGGGTGCATTTGTTTTATTCGTTGATGAAGTACAGTAGGTACTGGAGATGAGGTATATCTCGATGGCGAAGAGCAGGACGCTCAGCCAGTACTCATATCGTTAACACACCTAGACCACAACCAACACCACCACCTCTCTGGTTAACACACCTAGACCACAACCAACACCAACAACCTCTCTGGTTAACACACCTAGACCACAACCAACACCACCACCTCTCTGGTTAACACACCTAGACAACAACCAACACCAACAACCTCTCTGGTTAACACACCTAGACCACAACCAATACCACAACCAACACCACAACCTCTCTGGTTAACACACCTAGACCACAACCAACACCAACACCCTCTCTGGTTAACACACCTAGACAACAACCAACACCAGCAACCTCTCTGGTTAACACACCTAGACCACAACCAACACCACAACCAACACCACAACCTCTCTGGTTAACACACCTAGACCACAACCAACACCAGCAACCTCTCTGGTAAACACACCTAGACCACAACCAACACCACAACCAACACCACAACCAACACCAACGACATCTCTGGTAAACACACATACAACACAACCAACACCCATGGCCGCCTAGTTATAGTTGAACGTGGGGGTGCAATTATTTTTTATTTATTCTTAATTTGATTTTTTTTTCTTTTTCCAGAATTTTTTACGTTTAATGAACACCTGTACGTGCAATTTCCTGCAATATAGAGCCTTCAATCTCTACCAATAATCTGTGTTCCTCCCAGATGAGGAGAAGGTGAACTGTTCCTTTGAGCAAGGCATGTGTTTCTGGAGGCAGGAACCGGAGGACGATGGGGACTGGATTCGAACCAGCAGCCCCACCTTCCCCCCCTTCACTGGACCCAACTTTGATCATACCATAGGAAACCACTCAGGTGGGAAACTATGTTATTGTGTGTGTGTGTGTGTGTGTGTGTGTGTGTGTGTGTGTGTGTGTGTGTGTGTGTGTGTGTGTGTGTGTGTGTGTGTGTGTGTGTGTGTGTGTGTGTGTGTGTGTGTGTGTGTGTGTGTGTGTGTGTGTCAGGCCATGTGAGCGGATCGGAGCGTGAGCGGCGCGGGGCGCGGAGCGGCAGGTTTTGACGTGAGCGAGGAGTGGGTTTTAAAATGAGTCGGCGCGACGTCCGGAGCGAGAGTTCTCCTCCGCTCCAATCCACTCCAGGCCGCTCACAGTGGTTTAACACTGTTGATGTAATATATACATGCAGTACAATGCCAAAGCAACAGATGGCGATGTACAAACATGAAGGCCATTTTCAACCAATAAGAAGGGTTCAGGCTTCGTCACTGTAGAGACGCCCACCATAGATATCTATGACGCCCACACTCACCACTGTTAGAAAAAGTATCGACGCCATTGTTGTTGACGTTAGCTTACATGCTAACGTTAATGGCAGCGACCATAGCATTGTGGCTCGGCTAGCCTATCATCGCTTAGTAGAGCTAGTGAATGGATAAACAACGTTATTTAACATTGCAGAATGGCTACAATTACAATGCGGCTCAATACAAACAATTGTTAAGGGGCCCAGGGGGTGTAGACTGTTGTAGTTTGAGCTCATTTACACCATGCTCCAAAAAAGAAAAAGAAAAACTGCCGAGCGATCTGGCGCGGGGAGCGGGGAGCGCTCGATTCAAGGTGAGTGGGGAGCGAGCGGAGAGCGACTTGGGGGTGGGGTCAACATGAGCGATTAGCGGAGCGGACCAAGCTTTAAAGAGCGAAGAGCGGATTTCTCGGCCGCGCCGATCCGCTCACGTGGCCTGGTGTGTGTGTGTGTGTGTGTGTGTGTGTGTGTGTGTGTGTGTGTGTGTGTGTGTGTGTGTGTGTGTGTGTAGGTGTGTGTGCGTGTGTGTGTGTGTGTGTGTGTGTGTGTGTGTGTGTGTGTGTGTGTGTGTGTGTGTGTGTGTGTGCGTGCGTGCGTGCCTGTGTGCATGTGTGTGTGTATGTGTGTGCGCGCATACGTGAGTGTGTTTTACAGTAAGTCATGGATCTAGTGTAATTTCTCAGGGTTCTACATCGTAACACCGACCAGCCCTGGCCAATGGGAGAGAAGCTTCCAGATCTACAGCTTTCCTCTGACTGAGTCCCAGGTTATGTGTCTGATGTTTTGGTGAGTGTGTTATCTACCAGGACCAGTAATAAAACCAAAGGTTACTTATTTACCTCTTATATACTAGGATGAAAAGGTAGTAAGGTCTTATCTACCAGGACCAGTAACTAGTAAGGTGTTATCTACCAGGACCAGTAACTAGTAAAGTGTTATCTACAAGGACCAGTAACTAGTAATGTTGTGAAGGGCCAGATTAAACCGAATATATATATTTATTTATATATATATATATTTAATTGTATTTGTATATTCTCTAATATTCCCTGATATCCCTTGTATATTCCTTGTACAATATGCATTGAATATCCATTCTAGCCTACTGAACATCCCATAATAGTCTCCATTCTACTATTGGTCGAGACCTTGGTGCCAGGCTGCCATACCCCCTCAGACCCAGTTCAAACGTACCGCTCGACATGTACGAACAAGTCCTAGTTCTGCGTAGGAATTTGGCTACCGCACCACTAATGGGACTATTTGTTCATAGTGCGTATATATACTGCGCTACTAAAGTAGGACTTTCTTTTCAGTCCAGTTTCTTACCCTCCAATAGAGTCACAGACGTAAAGCCTCCCCGCGACGCCACGTGTGGGAGTAAGGCCAAGTTCGCCTACCATCGGTATTGAGACATCGTGTATATTAATATTTGAATAGTCATATTTGGCACTATATCGTCGAGTTGGACGTAGTCTATTAAGCTAATAATAGTCTGTTAATATATAGTGCTTCGTGCGGTGAGAATACTACCGTAGTCAGTACCCCATCGTTTCGGGCAGAGAACTGGCTGCTTACCCAGGGTGGTTGACCCTATGTGAAGCTGCACCCGAGGAGCCCCAGAGCCGACGAGCGAGTGGACCTGTACACCGGATTATTCTACCGACGACAGCCCGCCTTCCCAGGCACGGATTATGCTTTGGATACTTTGATTATTCCATGGATAAAGACCCCCGACACTGCCGTGTGTTGGAACCCCCCCCCCTGGAGAGGACGCAAGGTGAGGAGACGCTCTGCAAGACGAGGTCGCTTCACGTCTCTCCCCCGTGGACCGGAGAGAGCCGGCCCACAAAGAGTCCACCTGCTTTCATCTGTGTTCCAAGGATCGCCGGCGCATTGAACGGCACTACAGTGGGTTCACCTGGGATACCCTTGGCCGGACGAGGCAGCCGGATTCTACCCCCCCCCCCCTCCTACTCCTGTCGGCTTACAAGCGACCGGATTAACCCCCTCTAGTGTATCTAGTATAATCATTAAAGTATCATTGCTGTTATTCCTTAACTATTCCAGGTCGTATATTTACCACCTGCGCCTTCAGAGATTGGACATTCTCTATTGATATACCGACGAATACTCCTTGCCATAAAAGTGCATACTATTTCCATTCATAAATGTAATTAAGTGATTAAGTGCTTATTCTACACACCATCGCTGTGTAGAAATAAAGACCTGTTTCTAATTCGTACATTTGTGTTGGATCCGTTTCATCTACGTGAGAGTGTTCATGATAATATATTTATGCCGTGTACTGGGTGGCCGAATATTAAGTACAAAGGTAGTGGTAGTAAGTATCATATCTAGTAATACAGTCAGGGAATTGTACCCCTCAGTTACAAGTAAGGTGTTATCTACAAGGACCAGTAACTAGTAAGGTGTTATCTGGCAGGACCAGTAACGTTAGGTTATGACTATAACCAAGTTCTGTTGACACTAGTGGATGCTCAGCGTCTCATTGGATATATCTCGCTTCAGCATATATACACTGAATAAATTTCAAAATGTACCTTTAAATGCCAGCATTCATCTGGCCACACCCCCATCCGCTTACCTATATAAGCAGGGGTGGTGCCACACACTCATCTCCTTCCCAACAAATTTCACCACAATGAAAAATCAAGGGCCGCAGCGGCGTCTAGACGCTGAGCGTCCACTAGTGTTAACAGAACTTGGTTATAGTCATAACCTAACGTTCTGTATCACACTAGCTCCCGCTCAGCGTCTCATTGCATAATAGGAGCTGAGCGGGAGCTAGAAGCTCGACAAATACACCCCGCTGAAGGCCCCCCACAACCATCAGAACAGGGAGGGCCGAGCCCCCCCGACCCCCCCTAATGGAGGGCACCCCCCCTATTAGAGGTTTCACGGGAGGGCGACGGACCCGACCGTGCGAAGAGGCACTCAAGCAACTCAACGCACAGGGTGAGCAGACCGTGGCTTGACCCCACGACTACACACACGCACAACCCGCATGCCACCCGGGAACGAACGGAGGAAACAACCTCGTTACTGCCCCCAGAATCACGGGGTCAAGGGCAAACCCAACCCCGTGGCAAGGCAGTAGCAGCGGAGCGCGAAGGAAGACCCAGACCCACCAAAGGGACTGGACCCCCTGGAACGGGGGCCCGGAGAAGTCCATGATGCCAGCATCAAGACCCCACCAGATGGGCACTTAGTGACCCCGCCCCCCACATCACCAGCGTATTCGGACAAAGGCCCCTCAGCCGAGCGGGCCCTGTCCCCCCAATAGTACACCGCCTGGCACACTGACCCTGCAGAACAGGCAGTCAGCATGGCCGTAAGCACACAAAAAAGGTTAACCAACGGAAGCAGGCAGCGCACCGGGGAAAAACCAGGCAACAGGCTGTTAACCCTAGCCTGGAGACTGCGGACGAGACAGGCGCCAGATGAGACAGCTGAACACAGCCGCACCGGCGGAAGGGGCGTAAGCTGGCGGTGTTGCATGACCAAGCCTCCATTAAAAAACCCTCACCCAGAGGGGTTGAGGCAGAGAAGGCTGACACGATTGGCAGACGTCATGAACGTGCAGGGGCACCCTCAACCGGTGAACCCGGGAGTTGACACTGCTCCAACACACCAGGGAATCAACCACCTTGGTGTTACTCAATGCGGTGGTTGTTCCTATAACCCAGGGGTGGGCAATTATTTTTCCCGGGGGGCCGAATGAGCAACTGAAAATATGTTGGGGGGCCGGGCCAAAATTCCAAACTCAATTATGCATAATATACATTTTATTTCTATATAAAAAGCAGTAAATGGCATTGTTTTGACCCCTGGTAAGAGTGTATGTTATTATTTGGCAATTAAAAGGTGAGGTTAGCTTTCAAAAATATCATTTATTCAAATAGAATTTATTTCCAAAATGATAAACAAAATGTGAAACATTAATAACAAAGGGCATTTAGAGTTTCATATACTATTGAAACAAGGATTTTCTTAGCTTTCTAAAGACATCACATCATCTTATAGCAAAAATAAACAAGACATGTCACTGAACTGTGTAAAGAAAAGTGTCCCAGTTTTGTAGCCTTTTTTACTTTACATGCCTATATTAAACATTTAAGAAAAAAAAATATCAAGTGTCCCATTTCACTTTTTATATTTCCACATTTTAGTGTTCTTCAGTTCTTTTTTGTTTCATTCAGTGTGAGAAATCCAGTCTCTGTTGAGCTTTAACAAGTCCATCAAGGTCAGGTTGCATGTCTGAGGTGGAGATGCGAAGCACAGCTGCCAGATGTTCATCAGTGAGAGAGGATCTGTACCTGGACTTGGTAAACGAGAATGAGAATGTCTGTTCACATATGTAGGTCGATCCAAAGAGAACCAACATCTTCTGAGCATGTCTCCTAAACGTATATTGTGCGTGTGAACGTTGACATGAAAAGAAAAAAGTTAAAAAAAAAAAAAAAAAAAAAAAAATTATTATCATGTAATCTTTCGCGGGCCGGTCAGAATCATCCCGCGGGCCGGATGCGGCCCGCGGGCCGTACAATGCCCAGGTCTGCTATAACCCCTCAAGAAAAAACTCCAAAACACACCTGCGGGTATACACCGGCTATACCGCAGTACAAGTGTTTCCGTTTTTCAAAAAAGGGTTAACCCAGGCCTACGGGTCGACAAAACATTACTTCGGACCGGGCCCGGCGATACGGGAAGCACAGGGTCACCAGAGGAGGTCAAAGACCACCCCAACAGGCCCCTCTTCGCCATGCGTGAGAGAGGAGCGAAAAATAATGGAGAACCAGCCCCAAGCACACCGTACTTGGTATTCCCAGGCGGTCTCCCAACCAAGTACTAACCAGGACCAACCTGTGTAGCGGCCGAGATCTGACGAGATCGAGCGTGTACAGGTTGGCATGGCCGTAAGCCATTACGACAGTGCTGAGTAAAAAACGTACCCAACCAGGGTCTCCATAGTGCTTAACCCTGTGACACCCGGACCGACCTGGCATTTTTCCCCCTGAAAAAAGCCCAAGTCCCTCAGGGTACCAGAACAGCAGATCTGCATCCCCGGCGGACAACGGGTTCAACTGATCCGGACCAGCGTGACCAGAACCAGTCCCGTGCCCTAACCACGCCGACATGCCTACTCCAGGAGAAGGGGCAGATATGCGTGTTGATCTTAAACATGAAAATAAGGCGCCACCCAGACGTTCGGGCGAACCGCGCCCGGTGGCCCACCCCCAGGGCGTGAGACCCCTCTACATATGTTCAGATCCATTCCGTCATCATCCCCCAGATATGAACGAGAATCCGTCGATAACCAAACCAGGTCGTCGGATTTGGTCGTCGGAAGAGGAAAAGCCTCCATCCCAGTTGCTTTATAAAAACGCCGTTTTAACCTCAAGCAACCAAGGCGTGCCAGTCAGTCGCCTGTTTACAGAACACCCCGAGCTAGCACTATACGTGCGTCGGGACACACCCACATCAATGAACAGGCTATTTAGACCTGTCATTGAATCCCCAAGGCGCCCAGGGGAACGACAAGAGGGGTGTGACACTTCCTAACTCCAACTCTTTTTAATAGAAAAGCAGGAAGCACCAACAGTATGTATCCCAGTCTACACAGCCGGGGGTAAAAATGTTTCACATTTTTACATCCCACCACCCTCCCATAGGAAGGAGACAGGAATCCCCAGAGAGACTTCCCACGCGAGCTGTACAGATTGAAAAGAATATATTGCACCTTGAGCCATGTAAAAAATTGGTTTTAGGGCTCTCCGGAGAGGAGGCACTGAACCCATACACACTCAATAATCGAATTGAATCGAATACATACACAATAGAGTAGGACTCCTTCTTGAGGGTCCACTCACCTTGACAATCTCAGGAGGAGGCTCTGTACTCTGAAGGAGGATCCCTCACATGGAAGGAGGATTCCCAACTCACAGAAGGCCCGAATAGGAGCTTGGTGAGGAGGAGCCCTGACCACCCCCCCAAAACAGATCCATCACATGGACCTGAACAGCACACGGAAGTCCTACCAACAGAGACGCGCACGGTGACGTACTCTATGGCGGGGGAATTTCTGCGGTGCACACGCCCAATATTCCAGGCCGTGGGACCAGGAAACTCCCCCACTCACCCTGTAACGTGCCGAACCGCAACGTGACAGGAACCTTGAAGGACAGGGGGTTTACCCCTGACCAACAGAAAAAAGGCGGGAGGAAAGGTTACCAGTTCACCCCTTTACGACCCCACACCCATGATACGATGTAATGACAAAAAGAGAGTATGACACAGTCATAGTCAGCTCCATGAAGCGTCTGACAGCTTCACACAGCGCATGAGCTAACCTGCTATCTGATTTTTACTAAGGAAAAAACACAGAATAGAGAGGGCTCTTCAAGAGCCCCGGTACCAAACTTACACATGTGCTTCTGTGGCCAGTCCAACCCAGTTGTAGGTCACATGACACACACAACCCATCATCACCTACAAAAAATGGCAAAAACACTCTACAGAGGAACGCCATTTTTTATAATGAGAGAATACATAATTCTCGATTAGTATCGACCACAGGCCTTGCTAAGCACACACGAAAGCGACCAAACAATCTTTTCTTTTAGGAAAATAAAGTTTCTCCAGCAGTTGTAGCACAACCTCAGCAATCAAGCTAAGGGTTACATCGCATCCCTACCACACAGTGACACAATGTAGTGCAACAACATGTCTGATAGGAGGATGAAGAAGTCCCCAGGGAACCGGGGGGAAACACAATCCTCCTAATTTACCCTTAATACGGCCAGTTAAAACAGGAAAACCTGTTAATATGTGAACACACTGTTCATTGTCATTACAGGCTGAGAAAAGAATCATTCTTTACTCATTTGTCACTAAGCATAGCTTTATAGGTTAGTTAACCCCCTTAGTTGTGAGTACACGGTACATATAAACACACATGATGTTTCTCGACACAACAAACCAGATCATTTTCACATCTGTAACAACAACCCGATTTGCATGGAGAAGCTAAATACCAGTGACAAGACAATTCACACATAACTCGCGTCGTATCCTAAATGTAGTGCAACAACACTCGTTTTGGAAAACATCGTTATTTACAAAACATTTAGAAGGGAAAGCCAGAAGAAGTGTATACGGTCTGGCCAAACCTTGCCTACCCGGAGCGTAGATCAACGAAGTGCAGTCTCAAGGCACCGTAGTAAACACAGCCATTCTGTGTTGCCGACTCGGCCAGCGTCGCCGCTCCAACCCGTCGCTACGGTCCCCTTTGTTGACGCAATCCTTGCCGTCCTGGCTCAGGGCAGGGTCGACGAACATCCTCTGTCAAAGATGACGTCGTAGTCAAGAGTGTTAAAACATGTTATAATCAAAGCACGTTGTACAGAGTAGCATTAAGCTAACGGCCGCTCCAACCGTCGGTCGCTACGCTACGGCGCACGCGACCAGAGGGGAGCCGAATGCTCCCAGAGGGGAGTTGGGCGCGCGAGGAGCCGGAGCCACCCCGCGCTGGGCCTCGGCCGATAGCAGCAAGCTAACGTTTCCTAGCCTAGCCAGGTAGGCCACCTACTCACCTAGTGATCACAGCAGGCTAGCGCCGCAGCTAACAGCTGACTGGCTAACAGTAGGCCACCACTAGCACGTAAGCTAAGCAGCGATAGCAGCAAGCTAACGTTTCCTAGCCTAACCTAGATAGGCCACCTAGTGATCACAGCAGGCTAGCGCCGCAGCTAACAGCTGACTGGCTAACAGTAGGCCACCACTAGCACGTAAGCTAAGCAGCTATCACCTGAACTTGTACACAATGATATAACACTCACCCAGACAGGCCGCCGTTCTGAAACCCTCCTCACTTTTTAAGAGAAAAGAGAAACAAGATGTTAACACAGTTTTACAACGGTGATTTTACCAACACCCGACGGAGCCAGCACAATACCCAACTGGCCTGTGTAGCTGACTTTGAACACAGATCTTCCGCTAATGAACATCTATGCCCATATCTCCTCGTGAGGGAATACTCTCATTTGGATATGAAAGATGGGGCCTAACACGGTGACAGAGAGACTCGTCCAGAAAACACAGGGATCACCAGTGTTAATGGTCGTGGCCCACTAGTTAAACTATAATGGGCTTCAGATCAAGGTCTTCCGCTGCTGCCTAAGAGGCTGAACAAAAGACCTTAATCTGGGGCCGGTGTTCGTAAACATTGTCAGTTAGCCCCCATAGCACTAACAGACAAGTGGAGCCGCAAGCAAACAGTACTCACCCAACCTGAAACCCACCGCTTCTCACAACAGCGGCGCGTCCTACAGTTCAGCTGTGTCCTGAAAGGTTTCACCCCAACCAACACAGCAAGGAACTGCAGTTGAGAGGCATGCAGCGGCGTGCTCCCAATACGAAAACCGGTGGAGGATTTTAGAATGATCACCATCTTCCAAACACTCCAGTGACGAAGACAATATCGCCGTATTTTCTCGAAAATAGTGAGAGAGAAAATAAAGATATGATGTCAACGTATCTCCTTGTTCTTCCTTTCCTCGTAAACATTGCTCTTCCAGCCAATATTTTTCTCCACGTCAAGTGGGCATATGAGCAACACGTTGCTTGTGATGAAATTTGAGAAGGAGATGAGTGTGTGGCACCACCCCTGCTTATATAGGTAAGCGGATGGGGGTGTGGCCAGATGAATGCTGGCATTTAAAGGTACATTTTGAAATGTATTCAGTGTTGCTGAAGCGAGATATATGCAATGAGACGCTGAGCGGGAGCTAGTGTGATACAGAACTAGTAAAGTGTAATCTACAAGGACCAGTAACTAGTAAGGTGTTATATACTAGGATCAGTAACTAGTAAGGTGTTATCTACCAGGCCCAGTAACTAGTATGGTGTTATCTACCAGGACCAGTAACTAGTAAGGTGTTATCTACTAGGATTAGTAACTAGTAAGGTGTTATCTACCAGGACCAGTAACTAGTAAGGTGTTATCTACTAGGACCAGTAATTAGTAAGGTGTTATCTACCAGGACCAGTAACTAGTAAGGTGTTATCTACCAGGACAAGTAACTAGTAAGGTGTTATCTACCAGGACCAGTAACTAGTAAGGTGTTATCTACTAGGACCAGTAACTAGTAAGGTGTTATCTACAAGGACCAGTAACTAGTAAGGTGTTATATACTAGGATCAGTAACTAGTAAGGTGTTATCTACCAGGCCCAGTAACTAGTACAGTGTTATCTACCAGGACCAGTAACTAGTAAGGTGTTATCTACTAGGACTAGTAACTAGTAAGGTGTTATCTACCAGGACCAGTAACAAGTAAGGTGTTATCTACTAGGACCTACTAGGACCAGTAACTAGTACGGTGTTATCTACCAGGACAAGTAACTAGTAAGGTGTTATCTACCAGGACCAGTAACTAGTAAGGTGTTATCTACTAGGACCAGTAACTAGTAAGGTGTTATCTACCAGGACCAGTAACTAGTAAGGGGCTATCTACCAGGATCAGTAACTAGTAAGGTGTTATCTACCAGGACCAGTAACTAGTAAGGTGTTATCTACTATGACCAGTAACTAGTAAGGTGTTATATACCAGGATCTGTAACTAGTAAGGTGTTATCTACCAGGACCAGTAACTAGTAAGGTGTTATCTACCAGGACCAGTAACTAGTAAAGTGTTATCTACAAGGACCAGTAACTAGTAAGGTGTTATCTACAAGGACCAGAAATTAGTAAGGTGTTATATACCAGGATCAGTAACTAGTAATGTGTTATATACCAGGACCAGTACCTAGTAAGGTGTTATCTACCAGGACCAGTAACTAGTAAGGTGTTATCTACCAGGACCAGTAACTAGTAAGGTGTTATCTACCAGGACCAGTAACTAGTAAGGTGTTATCTACCAGGACCAGTAACTAGTAAGGTGTTATCTACTAGGACCAGTAACTAGTAAGGTGTTATCTACCAGGACCAGTAACTAGTAAGGTGTTATCTACCAGGACCAGTAACTAGTAAGGTGTTATCTACCAGGACCAGTAACTAGTAATGTGTTATCTACCAGGACCAGTAACTAGTAAGGTGTTATCTACCAGGACCAGTAACTAGTAAGGTGTTATCTATTAGGACCAGTAACTAGTAAGGTGTTATCTACTAGGACCAGTAACTAGTAAGGTGTTATCTACCAGGACCAGTAACTAGTAAGGTGTTATCTACCAGGACCAGTAACTAGTAAGGTGTTATCTACCAGGACCAGTAACTAGTAATGTGTTATCTACCAGTACCAGTAACTAGTAATGTGTTATCTACCAGGACCAGTAACTAGTAAGGTGTTATCTACTAGGACCAGTAACTAGTAAGGTGTTATCTACTAGGACCAGTAACTAGTAAGGTGTTATCTACCAGGACCAGTAACTAGTAAGGTGTTATCTACCAGGACCAGTAACTAGTAATGTGTTATCTACCAGGACCAGTAACTAGTAA
Source organism: Notolepis coatsorum (assembly GCF_963971535.1). Lineage (NCBI taxonomy): Eukaryota > Metazoa > Chordata > Actinopteri > Aulopiformes > Paralepididae > Notolepis > Notolepis coatsorum. The sequence goes on along the minus strand of NC_140172.1, from coordinate 75,846,781 downwards.
AGTGTTATCTACTAGGACCAGTAACTAGTAAGCTGTTATCTACCAGGACCAGTAACTAGTAAAGTGTTATCTACTAGGACCAGTAACTAGTAAGGTGTTATCTACCAGGACAAGTAACGACAGGTTATGTATATAACCTAGTTATATGAGTACTGGCTACGCGTCCCGCTCTTAAGCCTATCGAGATATACCTCATCTCATGTACCTATTGTACACCATCAACGAAAAAACAAATACGCCCATCACCTGCCGGGCCCCGCCCCTATAGAGGCGTACTCTATAAGATACTCGGCATGGTCACCAAACACTCTTCCTCGCAAAAAACCTGTTTCCAAGAAAAGATTTCCCAAGGGAACTCAGGGCCGCTTAAGAGCGGGACGCTTAGCCAGTACTCATATAACTAGGTTATATACATAACCTGTCGTTATATTATCGTACTTGGCCATCGCGTCCCGCTCTTAAGCCTATCGATATATGGGGTAGAGCGGACGCGAGGCCCGACAGATGTACCCCCTGAGGACCCGTAAGCCCACATCAAGGGGTTGGGGAGTCCCGTCACCCCATCCTTCCTAATGAAGGGGGGGGCGCAGTCAACTCCACCCGAGTGCGAGCAAGAGGGAACTAGAACCCCTTGAACACACAGCACAGGCGGAACCACGTGTGACCCAACACACTGTGGCCCATATCCACACACTCCTGCTACCCTACCAAAGGACGGGAAGCAGGAAAGGCCACAGACCCCAGAACCGCCTGGGAGACAGAACCCCCGGTCATGTCCATGAGGTAAAACCTTACAAAGGGGCCCGGGGAGGACCATGAAGCTGCAGCACAGATGTCCTCCACCGAGGCCCCACCCAGCAGAGCGGCAGAGGCAGCCACCCCACGAGTGGAGTGCGCCCTGACGCCCCCAGGGGGATCCAGCCCGGCCAACGTGTAGCAGAGGGCAATGCCCTCGCACAACCAATGGGACAGGCGCTGTTTCGATAGTGCCTTACCGGCACGAGAACCACCGTGACAGACAAAAAGCTGATCGGTAACCCTGAGGTCCTGAGTACGGCTGAGGTAAATTCCCAAAGCACGGACCGGACATGACAGGTGAAGGCCTGCATCTAACTCACTAGCGTGAGGAGGCGGATGAAACGCCTGAACCACAATATCCCTGGAGCGGAAGGAACTCCGGATATTTTTAGGCACGAAAGCAGGATTAGGCCGCAGAGTGGCACCGCAATCGGAACGAAAAGACAGGCACTCTGGATGTACCGAAAGAGCACAGAGCTCACCCACGTGTTTAGCGGAGGTGACAGCCAGCAAGAACGCGGTCTTGAAAGACAGCCGTCCCAACGGCGCTTGCTCAAGCGGCTCAAACGGGGCCAAGGACAACCGACCGAGGACCAATTGAAGATCCCAACTCGGAGCCAAAGAGCGTTGCACCGGCTTAACGCGTCAAGCGCCAAGCAGGAAACGCTTCACAAGAGGGTGGCTGAACAAGACATCCCCCTCAAACCCCTCATGATAGGAGGATATAGCTGCTGCATATACCCTCACCGTCAAAGCCGACAGTCTACCAAGGAGAGACTGGAGGTAACCAAGGACAGCATCCAGGGGGCAGGAGACTGGGTCCCGGCCCCCCACCTTACACCACTCTTGGAACATACGCCATCTGCCTGCGTAAGGCACGACAGTGGAGGGAACATGCGCATTCCAGATGGTATTAACCACAGAAGGGTCCATCCTCTCCAGACTTACCCTCCCACCAGCCACACCAACAGGCGTTGGCTCAACACCGGGTACTGGAACAGCGACCCGTGTTGCTGAGAGAGGGCCGTCACCGACCAAGGAATAACCCAAGGCAGAGTGACCAGTAGCTGGATCAAGACCGGGAACCACACTGCCGTGCCCCGGTCCGGCGCGACCAGGATCACCGTCCTGCGCTCCCTCCGTATCCGCTCCAACAGCTGACCCAACAGCTGTACAGGAGGAAATGGCGTACAGAAGACCGGGCGGCCATGGAAAGATCGAGAAGGCATCCACCCCCAAGGGGGGATGATCTGCTCGACTGACCGAGAACCACAAGGGGCACTTGTGAGAGCGTCGGCTCACAAACAGATCTACCGAGGCTTCCCCGAAGCGATCCCAGATCTGCCTGACTATGTCGGGGCGGAGTTCCCACTCGTCGTAACAAGGACCGCCCCGAGACATCATATCTGCGCCCACATTCTCTGCACCAGGGATGTGGAGCGCCCTCAGACTGCGCAGCCTGCGAAATGCCCATAGCCAAAGTTCGACCGCCGCCTGGTGCAGGCGGATGGAACGAGTCCCACCCTGCCTGTAACTGAGGGGTTACAATACCCTGACTGTATTAAAGATTGTGATATATTAAACCACTACTAGTTATGTACTTTAATTACTGGCCATACAGTACATGAATATATATGATGAACACCCACACAAGAATACGGCATTGACACATAAAGTTCTATTGGAGGGTTATTTATTATTATTAAGCAACGTTAGGTTACAGATTGAGAATTAGGCTCGCGCTTGTATGGCGAAGAACATACGTAAAGTCAGTCAAGAGCATAAGTCAATGAGAATAGTAGGAATACTAGGATGGGTCTAAGCTGACGCCACCTGTGGTATAGCAATTATATGGGCCACACCGGTACCAGCTGGAGACACTGGGGGGTTCCCTCCGGGGTGTAAGGCCGGTAGGGGTAGAGGAATGTTCGGGTACAAAGTCTGGGTCAACGAGGAATAACGAGGCTCCAGATACAGGAGCCGGTGCATGTACTCCCTTGATCAGCAGACAAAGCAATAGTTGTAATCCAATATGCTCGATAGCATTGACGACAGCTAGCCAGCCCCTTCCAAGAGGCGGGCCCGAGTGGTGATCCTCACGGGGGTAAATCCCAAACGACAGTGGAATCAACGGTGCTCTTCTCCAGTGGTCACGGTCCCAAAGGAATATAATCCAACCAGAAATGGTTCTGCAATCGCCGGTGTAGATTCTCCTGTGTACATATCCAACGGTTCTCGCCTAGGACTCCTCGGGTGTGGGCACGGATTTAGGCTGCACAGCCTGGATAAGTGCACTAGCTAAATACACGACGAACCGATGGTAATGCTGGTCACTGAAGAACTGTAGCCGCACTGTAACTGAGGGGTACAATTCCCTGACTGTATTGAGAGTATGGTATTATTAAACCACTACTTAGTTATGTACTTTAATTACTGGCCATACAGTACATGGATATATCTGGTGAACACCCACACAAGAATACGGCAATGACACATAAAGTTCTAGTTAGAGGTATTTATTATTATTAGAGCAGCAACGGTAGGTTACAGATTGAGAATTATACTTGCGCTTGTAAGGCGAAGAACACTTAAAGTAGGTCAAGAGCGTAAGTCCATGAGAATAGTAAGATGGGTATAACTGACGCCACCTGTAGCATAGTAATTACATAAGGCACACTCGTAGTCAGCTGGAGACACTGGGGGGTTCCCTCCGGTTGTAAGCCGGCAGGGGTAGAGGAATGTTCGGGAGCAAAGTCTGGGTCAACGCGGAATAACGAGGCTCCAGATACAGGAGCCAGTGCAGTACTCCCTTGGTCCGCAGACAAAGCAACAGCTATAATCCAGTATGCCCGACAGCATGGATGAAAGCTAGCCAGCCTCTGGTCCTAGAGGCGGGCTCGAAGGTGCTCCTCACAGGGGTAGATCCCACACGACAGTGGGGTAGACGGTTCTCTGCTCCAGCAGCCACAGTACCAAAGCAATATAATCCAGCCAGAAAAGGCTCTGCATTCGCCGGTGTAGGTTCTCCGGTGTACATATCCAACGGTTCTCGTCTAGGACTCCTCGGGTGGTGGCACGAGTTTAGGCCGCCCAGCCTGGATAAGTGCACTAGCTATAGGTACGACGAACCGGTGGTAATGCTGGTAACTGAAGAACGGTAGCCGCACGATACACTATAAATGATAGACTATTACTTCACATTAGAATAAGTCGAACTCGACGATACAGCGTTAAACTCTGACACTTTAGCTATATATTCGCACACGGTTCTCAAGGCTCTATTCAGGGGCAAAGAGGCCCACTTCACGGCACGTTGTATCGTGGTGAAGGCTCCAACGTTTAGGATACTCTACTGCTGTATCCACCTGCAACGTATTTATACGTAAGGTGAATAATCTAGTGCCAACCTCAGTTCTGTCTCGTATTACTGCGCAAACCTGGACATGTTGAGACATGCCTTGGCGTTGCCTTTGAACTTGCCATTGGGGGTATGGCCGTTGGCGCCTAGGGGTCGCTGTCCGATAGGAGAACGAATATTATGGTCTGGTTTGTACCTAGGTAAAGGGATATTCCGTGTATATATACAAAGAATATACAAGGGATATCAAACGATATACAAATATTATACAAGGGATCTCAAGCAATAAATATATATATTCGGTTTAATCTGACCCTTTGTAACAGCCGCCTCCTAATTAGTCCGCACCTAATTAGATAAGCAGAGACAGATTAACCGTCTTGTCAACTACTCAATGTCCGTTGTGGGGAGTAGGGCAATTCACAAAGTCAGTGGGTCATGGTCGTCATCAAGGGAGTCAGGGAGCCTTGGCAACTCTATCAGCCTCGCCACGGGTCGGGTGTATGTCCGTCCCTGGACAAGAACTTCTGCCGCTCTGACCTTTCCGTCGGCACCAGTGATCACTTTGCTTACGCGGCCGGCCAGCCACATAGCTCGGGGTAGTGACTGGTCTATGATCATGACGACTGTGCCCTCCGTCAAGTTGTCTCTATCTTTTACCCATTTCTGGCGGGTTTGTAGAGACGGTAGGTAGTGGAGGAGGAAACTGTTCCAAAACTTGTCAGCCAATACTTGACTGTACCTCCACATTCTCCGGCCGTTCGCTTCCTCAGGTCTGTACACCGTCTGTGGGAGCGCGGGGTCCAGCCGCACCATCAAGAGAGTGTTGGGGGTGACTGGGTCGACATCTGCTACATCACTTGAGACGTAACCGAGGGGCTTTGAGTTCAATACTCCCTCGATTTCTGTGAGGACTGTCGTGAGGACTTCTTCAGCCACGGTCTGGGCCCCAAGCACGGCGTACAGGGCTGTCTTTATTGAACGTACTTCTCGTTCCCAGGTTCCCCCGAAGTGAGGGGCGTTCGGGGGGTTAAACTGGAAGTCAATCTGAGAGGGAGCGAGGTGGGTCTTAAGTTCTGGGCCCATAGCTTGGAAGCTCTCTCTCAGCTCTCTTTCTCCGCCTTTGAAGTTTGTCCCGTGATCAGACAATAATATAGACGGTTTTCCTTTCCGCGCTGTGAATCTCCGGAAGGCCATAAGGAATGAGTCCGTACTCATGGTTGGAAGGAGTTCTATGTGTATTGCTCGGGTGGTCATGCATTTGAATACAATGCCCTACCTCTTCTCCGTCCCTCTTCCTTTCTTCACGTACAGCGGGCCGAAGCAGTCCATGCCGGTGGAGTGAAAGGGCTTGTCGCAAAGTCGGAGGCGACAGGGAGGCAGGTCAGCCATCCTGGGTATACTGGGCTGTGCTCGCCACTTGCGACAGTCTAGACAGGTCCGCTGGAAGCGTCGTACTGCTTCTCTTCCTTGCAGTATCCAATAGCGACGTCGGATCTCAGCGAAGACTCTCTCTGCCCCAGCGTGGTGCACATCCTCGTCGTATTTCTTTATGATGAGCTCTGTGACCTTGTGTCGGCTGTTGAGAACTATAGGGAACTTGACGTCGTTCGTTAAGTCCGGGGCCCTTCTCAGACGACCACCCACTCTGATGAGATCATGGGCGTCGCGCTCAGGGGCCAAGTGGAGCAGTCTGCTGTCTGACAGGACTGGCTTTGATCCCTGCAGACAGTCTAGCTCGTCTGGGAACGAGTCTCTTTGGGCTCGCTGTAGCAGAAGGAGTTCTGCTTCTTCGTAATTAGCTGCATTAATGTCAGTAGTGGAGGGAACCTCAGGGTGGTGCCACAGGAATGTCTTTAGCTGCGCACTCTCAAGGGTGGGGCAGTCGTCTATGTTAGGGTCGGTGGGGACTGGTGTGTGCGTCAACCCACAGAACATAGATTTCTTCATCTCTGCCTCCTCTTGACTAGCCTCCCGTGGGTGGGGGTTAGGCCACTCTTCTTCCGGGAGCTTGAGGAACTCGGGACCGTCACTGTAGATATTGTGACGTGTGAGGTCATCTAGGGACATCCCCCGTGTGATGACATCAGCTGGGTTCTGTTTTGTGTCCACGTACCTCCAGCATGCTGATTCTGTTAAGTCTTGGATCTCTGTGATTCTGACTCCCACGAAAACCTTGTATCTACACGAATCGGACTGGATCCATGTGAGTACGGTCATGGAGTCTGACCACAGGATTGTTCTTTGCACCGGGATGGTGAGTTCACGTTGGATTAACGTGGCGAGTTGCGCGCCTACTAGGGCTGCGCAGAGCTCTAGACGCGGGATCGATTGTTGCTTGCGGGGGGCTATCCTTGAGCGAGCCAGGACGAAGGCGGTATGTATTTCTCCTCCCTCCTCTCGGGCCCGCAAGTAAGCCACCGAGCCGTAGGCTACTTCTGAGGCGTCGCTGAAGACGTGCAGGTCCATCTGGCACGTCTCCAACCGCACTGTGGGTGGGAAATAGCTGCGGCGCATGTTCACATTTGGGAGCGAGTTGAGTTCCTTTTCCCACTCTCTCCATGTGGAAGCAAGGTGGTCGGGTATGGGGTCGTCCCAGCCCTGGTCCTTGTCCCACAGCTCTCGCACAATCATTTTTGCCCTGGTGGTATAAGGTAGGATACATCCCAACGGGTCATATTGTCTGGCGAGTGTTCTGTATAGACTCCGTCTGGTGGTCGGTAGTGAAATCGACCTTCCCTGCTCCTTGGTCAGGGGTGTGTGTCTGTAATGGAGCGAGTCTGTTTTGAAGCGCCAGACTAGTCCTAATGTCATTTCTTGGGCTTCACCTGGGATGGTCGCCATCCAGGTCTCGCTGCTTGCTGCCTTGTTCTCTGGGGAGAGGCTGCGAAGTACTTGAGGGTCGCTGCTGGCCCACTGCCGGAGATCAAAGCCGCCTTTGATCAGGGAGGCGCGGAGCTTGAGTAGGAGGGCCTCGGCCTCTTCTGGCGTCGAGACGCTTTGCAGACAGTTGTCCACGTAGAAACTCCTCTCTACACTTTGTCGGACCTCCTCGTCAGCTGCTGGGTCCTCTGCGACATGTTTTTGCAGTGCGAACGTAGCACAGCATGGGCTGCATGTGGTTCCGAAAGGGAGGACCTCCCATTGGTAGATGGATGGTTGCTCATCCCCGATCCTCTCTCTCCATAAGAACCGCAGCAGGGGCTTGTCCTCTTCCACTAGTCGCACCTGCAGGAACATCCCTTTGATGTCGCCGCTGATGGCCACCTTGTCTTGGCGGAAACGTAGCAACACGCCTAGTAGAGAGGGGCCGAGTGTTGGGCCGGGCAAGAGTTCTTTATTCAGATTCTGTAGTCCGATCTGGTAGCTGCAGTTGAACACAATACGATCCTTGCCGTTGTGGTGGACCTTGTGGTGGGGCACGTACCATGATTCGGTCGTCTGATCGGCCTCTTGAATGTCAATTTTCTTTATGTGTCCCGCTGTGATTAGCTTGTCAATCTCAGCGCGGTACACAGTGGCTTGAGTGGGGTCTCTGGCTAGACGCCGCTCGGTGTTCAGTAGATATCGCTCCGTCACTTCTTTTGAGGCGTGGAAGGTGGGCATACCCTCTCGCCTCAAGAGTGGAGTTGCGTATCTCATCACTCCATTGACCTCGACTCTCTTTGTCCTCTGCTCGAGGAGGGTTATGGCATAAGTGTCTTCCTTTGAACGAACGAGTTGTGCTCTGTCCTTGTGCGTAAAGTCCGGGAACGTCGGTGTGCCAAGGTACGATGCCATGGATGGCTGGCACATCGGTGAGCGTTGGGGGAGAGGCCTCCTGGGCGAGTCTCCCCGTACGTGTTGTCGTGGGCTGGTACTTGGTGGGTACCAAAGGCCGGGTACCCAGGTGCTGTTCCTCGGTGCTGGCTGTGCGTCAAACTCACCCTTGAGTTGAGTCGGGGGTTTGTAGCACAGTGACTCGGGGGTGAAGTCTGGGCTGTACTGGACCTCCTGGTCCTGTGGAGTACGTTGCTGCTGGTGGGCTTGACCTTCCTCCTCTTCCTCTTCCTCTGCTAGGTCTTCTAGGTCTTGAAGTCTTCTATTCAGTCTCTCGGCGGCATAGGCCGGTTCTTCCCGGTTGCTGGGTCTCGTATGGACCGGTCGGGGAGGGGGTTCGGAGACGTAGATAGGATCCTTCTGTTGGCCGGGTTCCGGGTCACTTGGTCGGGTAGGGGAAGGTGCCCTAGACCCTTGTCGTGATGATGCCCTGGAGCTCCGTGCGGAGAGAGGGGGTGTCGCCCTGGCAATCAATTGTTCCATTATATGCGCCTGTAGCCGGTCGCGCTCTGCTTCGCGCTGGATGTGGGCGATGTCGCGCTCTGCTTCGCGCTGGGCTTGGGCTGCGTCGCGCTGTGCATTGGCGGCGTCGCGCTGTGCATCGGCGGCGGCGCGCTGTGCATCGGCGCGGTCTCTTTCAATGTTCTCTTCCGTCTGGAGGCGTCTGGTCTCCAGTCGTATGCGGTCGTCTTTACTCCTTTGCTGCGCCTGGAAGCGCTCTCGCTGGGTTGCAGAGTGTTCGCGTTCACTAAGGGCTTGCGCTTGGAGTTGCGCGTGAAGGCGCTCTCGTTGGTCTGCAGATTGTTCGCGCTCACTCAGTTGTTGAGCCTGCAGGCGTTCTCTTTCCATGGTAGAGTGTTCGCGCTCACTTAGTTGTTGCGCCCGGAGGCGCTCTTGTTCCATGGAAGAATGTTCGCGCTCACTAAGCGTCTGTGCTTGGAGTCGATCGCGTTCAGTGGAGGCTGCCAGGGTGGCGATGAATGCCTGCGCCAGCATCTGGTCCGCTTCGCTGGGGGAAGACACTGACGGAGGTGATCGGCTTCTGGCAGTGCTCGTTGGAGATCTGTTCTCTTGGCGCGCCCCGAGGTCTATCTCCTGGGCGCGCTTCTCTTCTGGTAGTGTGTCGGGTTCTGTCCCTGGAGCGCTCTCTTTATCCTGGAGCTCTCCGGGGACCGTCCCGTTGACGTTGTCTGGGGGTATAGTCATGTCATGTCCCCCCCGTGAGCTTGGTCAGTTACGTTAGAACCCACTAGGGTCTCTACTGGCAGGGTCGCCTGGTCGGTAGGATTTGACATGCTTTTACTATCCGCTTTTTCCGCATTTAACGTCTGTATAAAGCTAGGTATTAGACTGACAGCGTAGTCCTCTAGGTAGGGAGGTGGCTGACGTCTGCGCTGCGTGCGTTCTAGCTTGGGAGAGCCGCTTGGGGAGTGTTCACCGCTGGCCATGGTTAATATCAATATTATATTAGATATTACACTGATATTCCTCCGGCTCGAAGGACCAATTGTAACTGAGGGGTACAATTCCCTGACTGTATTGAGAGTATGGTATTATTAAACCACTACTTAGTTATGTACTTTAATTACTGGCCATACAGTACATGGATATATCTGGTGAACACCCACACAAGAATACGGCAATGACACATAAAGTTCTAGTTAGAGGTATTTATTATTATTAGAGCAGCAACGGTAGGTTACAGATTGAGAATTATACTTGCGCTTGTAAGGCGAAGAACACTTAAAGTAGGTCAAGAGCGTAAGTCCATGAGAATAGTAAGATGGGTATAACTGACGCCACCTGTAGCATAGTAATTACATAAGGCACACTCGTAGTCAGCTGAAGACACTGGGGGGTTCCCTCCGGTTGTAAGCCGGCAGGGGTAGAGGAATGTTCGGGAGCAAACTCTGGGTCAACGTGGAATAACGAGGCTCCAGATACAGGAGCCAGTGCAGTACTCCCTTGGTCCGCAGACAAAGCAACAGCTATAATCCAGTAAGCCCGACAGCATGGATGAAAGCTAGCCAGCCTCTGGTCCTAGAGGCGGGCTCGAAGGTGCTCCTCACAGGGGTAGATCCCACACGACAGTGGGGTAGACGGTTCTCTGCTCCAGCAGCCACAGTACCAAAGCAATATAATCCAGCCAGAAAAGGCTCTGCATTCGCCGGTGTAGGTTCTCCGGTGTACATATCCAACGGTTCTCGTCTAGGACTCCTCGGGTGGTGGCACGAGTTTAGGCCGCCCAGCCTGGATAAGTGCACTAGCTATAGGTACGACGAACCGGTGGTAATGCTGGTAACTGAAGAACGGTAGCCGCACGATACACTATAAATGATAGACTATTACTTCACATTAGAATAAGTCGAACTCGACGATACAGCGTTAAACTCTGACACTTTAGCTATATATTCGCACGCGGTTCTCAAGGCTCTATTCAGGGGCAAAGAGGCCCACTTCACGGCACGTTGTATCGTGGTGAAGGCTTCAACGTTTAGGATACTCTACTGCTGTATCCACCTGCGACGTATTTATACGTAGGGTGAATAATCTAGTGCCAACCTCAGTTCTGTCTCGTATTACTGCGCAAACCTGGACATGTTGAGACATGCCTTGGCGTTGCCTTTGAACTTGCCATTGGGGGTATGGCCGTTGGCGCCTAGGGGTCGCTGTCCAATAGGAGAACGAATATTATGGTCTGGTTTGTACCTAGGTAAAGGGATATTCCGTGTATATATACAAAGAATATACAAGGGATATCAAACGATATACAAATATTATACAAGGGATCTCAAGCAATAAATATATATATTCGGTTTAATCTGACCCTTTGTAACACGCACGATACACTATAAATGATCGACTATTACTTCACATTAGATTAAGTCGAACTCAACGTTACTGCGTTAAACTCTGACACTTTAACATTCTATTCGCACGCGGTTCTCAATGCTCTATTTAGATGCAAGGTTGCTCACTTCACTGCACGTTGACTCGTGGTGAAGGCATTAAGGTTTTGGTAAGACTACTGCTGTTTACACCTGCGCCGTATTTATACGTAAGGTGAATATCTAGTGCCAACCTCAGTTCTTGTCTCGTATTACTACGCAGACTCTGGGCATGTACCGACATGCCCGGAGTTGCCTTTGAACTTGCCGTTGGGGGCTTGGTCGTTGGCGCCTGGGGTCGCTGTCCAATAGGAGAGCGAATATTACTCTGGTTTGTACACAGGTAAAGGGATATTCCGTGTATATATACAAATAATATACAAGGTATATCAAAACAATAAATATATTCAGTTTAATCTGACCCTTTGCAACACTGCCTGTTGATATACGCCGCTGCCGTCATACTGTCCATTCTGACCAGAACGTGCTCGCCTACCACCAGGTGGTCGAACCGTTTGAGGACCAGGAGGACCGCCTTCAACTCCAACACATTGATGTGCGGGGTAGACGGGCCAGCATGGACCTTCGTCCAGCTGCCCCCCACTGCGTTGGTCCGACATGTCCCTCCCCAACCCGTGAGAGAGGCGTCGGTGAAGAGCGTGACGTGTGAGCGCCTGCTGCCCATGGGGACCCCAATGGTGAGGATACCCAGCCTCCTCCAATGGGCGAGATCTCCCCATATCGACAAAGGAACCGTCAACCGTTTCCATTTGTCCCTCACTGGATCTATTCCCATAGAGAAAAACCACCTCTGTATCCTCCCCATGAAGAGGAGGCCAAGAGGAACCACCGTGTGAGCAGATGCCATCATACCGAGCAGGCGCATCACTTGCAGCGCCGTGACCGTCCCTCCCAGATGGAAAACCCCCGAGCGCGTGAAGGATAGACACCCTCCGCTGCTCCGAGAGGGTTACAATCATGGGCCTTGACCTCAGCGTCAAGCCCAAGTACTCCACCTGTTGACTGGGAAGAGGTGTACTCTTCTTCCAGTTCACAGCAAAACCCAGCCTGGTGAGGAATTCCACCACCAGCCTG